>NC_135817.1:15014881-15314881 GCF_964213995.1 Mustelus asterias | reverse complement strand
TGGTGTCAGTTCAGTGCGCGTGTTGGTGGCAGTGCAGTGCGTGTATTTGTGTCAGTGCAGTGCGTGTATTTGTGTCAGTGCAGTGCGTGTATTGGTGTCAGTGCAGTGAGTGTATTGTTGTCAGTGCAGTGCGTGTATTGTTGTCAGTGCCGTGCGTGTATTGTTGTCAGTGCAGTGCCTGTATTTGTGTCAGTGCAGTGCGTGTATTGGTGTCAGTGCAGTGAATGTATTGGTGCCAGTGCAGTGCGTGTATTGTTGTCAGTGCCGTGCGTGTATTGTTGTCAGTGCAGTGTGTGTATTGGTGTCAGTGCAGTGCGTGTCTTGTTGTATGTGCAGTGCGTGTATTTTTGTCAGTGCAGTGCATGTATTGTTGTCAGTGCAGTGCGTGTATTGTTGTCAGTGCAGTGCGTGTATTGTTGGCAGTGCAGTGCGTGTATTGGTGTCAGTGCCGTGCGTGTGTTGGTGTCAGTTCAGTGCGTGTGTTGGTGTCAGTGCATTGCGTGTATTGGTGTCAGTGCAGTGCGTGTATTTGTGTCAGTGCAGTGCGTGTATTTGTGTCAGTGCAGTGTGTGTATTGGTGTCAGTGCAGTGCGTGTATTTGTGTCAGTGCAGTGCGTGTATTTGTGTCAGTGCAGTGTGTCTATTGTTGTCAGTGCAGTGTGTGTATTGGTGTCAGTGCAGCATGTGTGTTGTTGTCAGTGCAGTGTGTGTATTGTTGTCAGTGCAGTGTGTGTGTTGTTGTCAGTGCAGTGTGTGTATTGGTGTCAGTGCAGCATGTGTGTTGTTGTCAGTGCAGTGTGTGTATTGTTGTCAGTGCTGTGTGTGTATTGTTGTCAGTGCAGTGTGTGTATTGTTGTCAGTGCAGTGTGTGTATTGTTGTCAGTGCAGTGTGTGTACTCGTGTCAGTGCAGCATGTGTGTTGTTGTCAGTGCAGTGTGTGTATTGTTGTCAGTGCAGTGTGTGTGTTGTTGTCAGTGCAGTGTGTGTATTGGTGTCAGTGCAGCATGTGTGTTGTTGTCAGTGCAGTGTGTGTATTGTTGTCAGTGCAATGTGTGTGTTGTTGTCAGTGTAGTGCGTGTATTGTTGTCAGTGCAGCGCGTGAATTGTTGTCAGTGCAGTGCGTGTATTGTCAGTGCAGTGCGTGTATTGTTGTCAGTGCAGTGCGTGTATTGTTGTCAGTGCAGTGCGTGTATTGTTGTCAGTGCAGCGTGTATTGTTGTCAGTGCAGTGCGTGTATTGGTGTCAGTGCAGTGTTTGTATTGTTGTCAGTGCAGTGCGTGTATTGTTGTCCGTGCAGTGCGTGTATTGTTGTCAGTGCAGTGCGTGTATTGTTGTCAGTGCAGTGCGTGTATTGTTGTCAGTGCAGTGCGTGTATTGGTGTCAGTTCAGTGCGTGTGTTGGTGTCAGTGCATTGGGTGTATTGGTGTCAGTGCAGTGCGTGTATTTGTGTCAGTGCAGTGCGTGTATTTGTGTCAGTGCAGTGTGTCTATTGTTGTCAGTGCAGTGTGTGTATTGGTGTCAGTGCAGCATGTGTATTGTTGTCAGTGGAGTGCGTGTATTGGCGTCAGTGCAGTGCGTGTATTGGCGTCAGTGCAGTGTGTGTATTGTTGTCAGTGCATCGTGTGTATTGGTGTCAGTGCAGTGCGTGTATTGTTGTCAGTGCAGCGTGTGTATTGGTGTCAGTGCAGCGTGTGTATTGGTGTCAGTGCAGTGCGTGTATTTGTGTCAGTGCAGTGCGTGTGCTGGTGTCAGTGCAGTGCGTGTATTGGTGTCAGTGCAGTGCGTGTATTGGTGCCAGTGCAGTGCGTGTATTGGTGCCAGTGCAGTGCGTGTATTGTTGTCAGTGCAGTGCGTGTATTGTTGGCAGTGCAGTGCGTGTATTGTTGGCAGTGCAGTGCGTGTATTGTTGGCAATGCAGTGCGTGTATTGGTGTCAGTGCCATGCGTGTATTGGAGTCAGTTCAGTGCGTGTGTTGGTGTCAGTGCAGTGCGTGTATTGGTGTCAGTGCAGTGCGTGTATTGGTGCCAGTGCAGTGCGTGTATTGGTGCCAGTGCCGTGCGTGTATTGTTGTCAGTGCCGTGCGTGTATTGTTGTCAGTGCAGTGCGTGTGCTGGTGTCAGTGCAGTGCGTGTATTGGTGTCAGTGCAGTGCGTGTATTGGTGCCAGTGCAGTGCGTGTATTGGTGCCAGTGCAGTGCGTGTATTGTTGTCAGTGCAGTGCGTGTATTGTTGGCAGTGCAGTGCGTGTATTGTTGTCAGTGCAGTGCGTGTATTGTTGTCAGTGCAGTGCGTGTATTGTTGTCAGTGCAGTGCGTGTATTGTTGTCAGTGCAGTGCGTGTATTGTTGTCAGTGCAGTGCGTGTATTGTTGTCAGTGCAGTGCGTGTATTGTCAGTGCAGTGCGTGTATTGTTGGCAGTGCAGTGTGTGTATTATTGGCAGTGCAGTGCGTGTATTGGTGTCAGTGCCATGCGTGTATTGGTGTCAGTTCAGTGCGCGTGTTGGTGGCAGTGCGGTGCGTGTGTTGGTGTCAGTGCAGTGCGTGTGTTGGTGTCAGTGCAGTGAGTGTATTGGTGCCAGTGCAGTGCGTGTATTGTTGACAGTGCAGTGCGTGTATTGTTTTCAGTGCAGCGTGTGGATTGGTGTCAGTGCAGCGTGTGTATTGGTGTCAGTGCAGTGCGTGTCTTGTTGTCAGTGCAGTGCGTGTATTGGTGCCAGTGCAGTGCGTGTATTGTTGTCAGTGCCGTGCGTGTATTGTTGTCAGTGCCGTGCGGGTATTGCTGTCAGTGCAGTGCGTGTATTGTTGTCAGTGGAGTGCGTGTATTGGTGTCAGTGCAGTGCGTGTATTGGTGTCAGTGCAGTGTGTGTATTGTTGTCAGTGCATCGTGTGTATTGGTGTCAGTGCAGTGCGTGTATTGTTGTCAGTGCAGCGTGTGTATTGGTGTCAGTGCAAGTGTGTATTGGTGTCAGTGCAGTGCGTGTATTTGTGTCAGTGCAGTGCGTGTGCTGGTGTCAGTGCAGTGCGTGTATTGGTGTCAGTGCAGTGCGTGTATTGGTGCCAGTGCAGTGCGTGTATTGGTGCCAGTGCAGTGCGTGTATTGTTGTCAGTGCAGTGCGTGTATTGTTGGCAGTGCAGTGCGTGTATTGTTGGCAGTGCGTGTATTGTTGGCAATGCAGTGCGTGTATTGGTGTCAGTGCCGTGCGTGTATTGGAGTCAGTTCAGTGCGTGTGTTGGTGTCAGTGCAGGGCGTGTATTGGTGTCAGTGCAGTGCGTGTATTGGTGCCAGTGCAGTGCGTGTATTGGTGCCAGTGCCGTGCGTGTATTGTTGTCAGTGCCGTGCGTGTATTGTTGTCAGTGCCGTGCGTGTAGTTTTGTCAGTGCAGTGCGTGTATGGTTGTCAGTGCAGTGCGTGTATTGTTGTCAGTGCAGTGCGTGTATTGTTGTCAGTGCAGTGCGTGTATTGTTGTCAGTGCAGTGCGTGTATTGTTGTCAGTGCAGTGCGTGTATTGTTGTCAGTGCAGTGCGTGTATTGTTGTCAGTGCAGTGCGTGTATTGTTGTCAGTGCAGTGCGTGTATTGTCAGTGCAGTGTGTGTATTATTGGCAGTGCAGTGCGTGTATTGGTGTCAGTGCCATGCGTGTATTGGTGTCAGTGCATTGCGTGTATTGTTGTCAGTGCAGTGCGTGTATTCTCAGTGCAGTGCGTGTATTGTTGTCAGTGCAGTGCGTGTATTGGTGCCACTGCAGTGCGTGTATTGGTACCAGTGCAGTGCGTGTGCTGTTGTCAGTGCAGTGCATGTATTGTTGTCAGTGCACTAAGTGTGTTGTTGTCAGTGCAGTGCATGTGTTGTTGTCAGTGCAGTGCATGTGTTGTTGTCACTGCAGTTCGTGTGTTGTTGTCCGTGCAGTGTGTATTTGTGTCGGTGCAGTGCATGTATTGTTGGCAGTGCAGTGCGTGTATTGTTGTCAGTGCAGTGCGTGTATTGTTGGCAGCGCAGTGCATGTATTGTTGACACTGCAGTGCGTGTATTGGTGTCAGTGCAGTGCGTGTATTGTTGTCAGTGCAGTGCGTGTATTGTCAGTGCAGTGCGTGTATTGTTGGCAGTGCAGTGCGTGTATTGTTGGCAGTGCCGTGCGTGTATTGGTGTCAGTGCCGTGCGTGTGTTGGTGTCAGTTCAGTGCGTGTGTTGGTGTCAGTGCATTGCGTGTATTGGTGTCAGTGCAGTGCGTGTATTTGTGTCAGTGCAGTGCGTGTATTTGTGTCAGTGCAGTGTGTCTATTGTTGTCAGTGCAGTGTGTGTATTGGTGTCAGTGCAGCATGTGTATTGTTGTCAGTGGAGTGCGTGTATTGGCGTCAGTGCAGTGCGTGTATTGGTGTCAGTGCAGTGTGTGTATTGTTGTCAGTGCATCGTGTGTATTGGTGTCAGTGCAGTGCGTGTATTGTTGTCAGTGCAGCGTGTGTATTGGTGTCAGTGCAGCGTGTGTATTGGTGTCAGTGCAGTGCGTGTATTTGTGTCAGTGCAGTGCGTGTGCTGGTGTCAGTGCAGTGCGTGTATTGGTGTCAGTGCAGTGCGTGTATTGGTGCCAGTGCAGTGCGTGTATTGGTGCCAGTGCAGTGCGTGTATTGTTGTCAGTGCAGTGCGTGTATTGTTGGCAGTGCAGTGCGTGTATTGTTGGCAGTGCAGTGCGTGTATTGTTGGCAATGCAGTGCGTGTATTGGTGTCAGTGCCATGCGTGTATTGGAGTCAGTTCAGTGCGTGTGTTGGTGTCAGTGCAGTGCGTGTATTGGTGTCAGTGCAGTGCGTGTATTGGTGCCAGTGCAGTGCGTGAATTGGTGCCAGTGCCGTGCGTGTATTGTTGTCAGTGCCGTGCGTGTATTGTTGTCAGTGCCGTGCGTGTATTTTTGTCAGTGCAGTGCGTGTATGGTTGTCAGTGCAGTGCGTGTATTGTTGTCAGTGCAGTGCGTGTATTGTTGTCAGTGCAGTGCGTGTATTGTTGTCGGTGCAGTGCGTGTATTGTTGTCAGTGCAGTGCGTGTATTGTTGTCAGTGCAGTGCGTGTATTGTTGTCAGTGCAGTGCGTGTATTGTCAGTGCAGTGCGTGTATTGTTGGCAGTGCAGTGTGTGTATTATTGGCAGTGCAGTGCGTGTATTGGTGTCAGTGCCATGCGTGTATTGGTGTCAGTGCAGTGCGTGTATTGGTGTCAGTGCATTGCGTGTATTGTTGTCAGTGCAGTGCGTGTATTCTCAGTGCAGTGCGTGTATTGGTGTCAGTGCAGTGCGTGTATTTGTGTCAGTGCAGTGTGTCTATTGTTGTCAGTGCAGTGTGTGTATTGGTGTCAGTGCAGCGTGTGTGTTGTTGTCAGTGCAGTGTGTGTATTGTTGTCAGTGCAGTGTGTGTGTTGTTGTCAGTGCAGTGTGTGTATTGGTGTCAGTGCAGCATGTGTGTTGTTGTCAGTGCAGTGCGTGTATTGTTGTCAGTGCTGTGCGTGTATTGTTGTCAGTGCAGTGCGGGTATTGTTGTCCGTGCAGTGCGTGTATTGTTGTCAGTGCAGTGCGTGTATTGTTGTCAGTGCAGTGCGTGTATTGTTGTCAGTGCAGTGCATGTATTGTTGTCAGTGCAGTGCGTGTATTGTTGTCAGTGCAGTGAGTGTATTGGTGTCAGTGCAGTGCGGGTATTGTTGTCCGTGCAGTGCGTGTATTGTTGTCAGTGCAGTGCGTGTATTGTTGTCAGTGCAGTGCGTGTATTGTTGTCAGTGCAGTGCGTGTATTGTCAGTGCAGTGCGTGTATTGTTGGCAGTGCAGTGCGTGTATTGTTGGCAGTGCAGTGGGTGTATTGGTGTCAGTGCCGTGCGTGTGTTGGTGTCAGTTCAGTGCGTGTGTTGGTGTCAGTGCATTGCGTGTATTGGTGTCAGTGCAGTGCGTGTATTTGTGTCAGTGCAGTGCGTGTATTTGTGTCAGTGCAGTGTGTCTATTGTTGTCAGTGCAGTGTGTGTATTGGTGTCAGTGCAGCATGTGTGTTGTTGTCAGTGCAGTGTGTGTGTTGTTGTCAGTGCAGTGTGTGAATTGTTATCAGTGCAGTGTGTGTATTGTTATCAGTGCAGTGTGTGTATTGTTATCAGTGCAGTGTGTGAATTGTTGTCAGTGCAGTGTGTGTATTGGTGTCAGTGCAGCGTGTGTGTTGTTGTCAGTGCAGTGTGTGTGTTGTTGTCAGTTCCTTGTGTGAATTGTTATCAGTGCAGTGTGTGTATTGTTATCAGTGCAGTGTGTGTATTGGTGTCAGTGCAGTGTGTGTATTGTTATCAGTGCAGTGCGTGTATTGTTGTCAGTGCAGTGCGTGTATTGTTGTCAGTGCAGCGTGTGTATTTTTGTCAGTGCAGTGCGTGTATTGTTGTCAGTGCAGCATGTGTATTGTTGTCAGTGCAGCATGTGTATTGGTGTCAGTGCCGTGCATGTATTGGTGTCAGTGCAGCGTGTATTGTTGTCAGTGCCGTGCGTGTATTGTTGTCAGTGCAGTGCGTGTATTGTTGTCAGTGCAGTGCGTGTATTGGTGTCAGTGCCGTGCGTGAATTGTTGTCAGTGCAGTGCGTGTATTGTTGTCAGTGCAGTGCGTGTATTGTTGGCAGTGCAGTGCGTGTATTGTTGTCAGTGCAGTGCGTGTATTGGTGTCAGTGCCGTGCGTGAATTGTTGTCAGTGCAGTGCGTGTATTGTTGTCAGTGCAGTGCGTGTATTGTTGTCAGTGCAGTGCGTGTATTGGTGTCAGTGCCGTGCGTGAATTGTTGTCAGTGCAGTGCGTGTATTGTTGTCAGTGCAGTGCGGGTATTGTTGTCCGTGCAGTGCGTGTATTGTTGTCAGTGCAGTGCGTGTATTGTTGTCAGTGCAGTGCGTGTATTGTCAGTGCAGTCCGTGTATTGTTGGCAGTGCAGTGCGTGTATTGGTGTCAGTGCTGTGCGTGTATTGGTGTCAGTTCAGTGCGCGTGTTGGTGGCAGTGCAGTGCGTGTATTTGTGTCAGTGCAGTGCGTGTATTTGTCTCAGTGCAGTGCGTGTATTGGTGTCAGTGCAGTGAGTGTATTGGTGCCAGTGCAGTGCGTGTATTGTTGTCAGTGCCGTGCGTGTATTGTTGTCAGTGCAGTGCCTGTATTTGTGTCAGTGCAGTGCGTGTATTAGTGTCAGTGCAGTGAATGTATTGGTGCCAGTGCAGTGCGTGTATTGTTGTCAGTGCCGTGCGTGTATTGTTGTCAGTGCAGCGTGTGTATTGGTGTCAGTGCAGTGCGTGTCTTGTTGTATGTGCAGTGCGTGTATTTTTGTCAGTGCAGTGCGTGTGTTGTTGTCAGAGCAGTGCGTGTATTGTTGTCACTGCAGTGCGTGTATTGTTGGCAGTGCAGTGCGTGTATTGGTGTCAGTGCCATGCGTGTGTTGGTGTCAGTTCAGTGCATGTGTTGGTGTCAGTGCATTGCGTGTATTGGTGTCAGTGCAGTGCGTGTATTTGTGTCAGTGCAGTGCGTGTATTTGTGTCAGTGCAGTGTGTCTATTGTTGTCAGTGCAGTGTGTGTATTGGTGTCAGTGCAGCATGTGTGTTGTTGTCAGTGCAGTGTGTGTATTGTTGTCAGTGCAGCGTGTATTGTTGTCAGTGCAGTGCGTGTATTGGTGTCAGTGCATGTTTGTATTGGTGTCAGTGCTGTGCGTGTATTGGTGTCAGTGCAGTGTTTGTATTGTTGTCAGTGCAGTGTTTGTATTGGTGTCAGTGCTGTGCGTGTATTGGTGTCAGTTCAGTGCGTGTATTGTTGTCAGTGCCGTGCGTGTATTGTTGTCAGTGCAGTGCGTGTATTGGTGTCAGTGCAGTGTTTGTATTGGTCTCAGTGCTGTGCGTGTATTGGTGTCAGTTCAGTGCGCGTGTTGGTGGCAGTGCGGTGCGTGTGTTGGTGTCAGTGCAGTGCGTGTGTTGGTGTCAGTGCAGTGAGTGTATTGTTGTCAGTGCCGTGCGTGTATTGTTGTCAGTGCCGTGCGTGTATTGTTGTCAGTGGAGTGCGTGTATTGGTGTCAGTGCAGTGCGTGTATTGGTGTCAGTGCAGTGTGTGTATTGTTGTCAGTGCATCGTGTGTATTGGTGTCAGTGCAGTGCGTGTATTGTTGTCAGTGCAGCGTGTGTATTGGTGTCAGTGCAGCGTGTGTATTGGTGTCAGTGCAGTGCGTGTATTTGTGTCAGTGCAGTGCGTGTGCTGGTGTCAGTGCAGTGCGTGTATTGGTGTCAGTGCAGTGCGTGTATTGGTGCCAGTGCAGTGCGTGTATTGGTGCCAGTGCAGTGCGTGTATTGTTGTCAGTGCAGTGCGTGTATTGTTGGCAGTGCAGTGCGTGTATTGTTGGCAGTGCAGTGCGTGTATTGTTGGCAATGCAGTGCGTGTATTGGTGTCAGTGCCGTGCGTGTATTGGAGTCAGTTCAGTGCGTGTGTTGGTGTCAGTGCAGTGCGTGTATTGGTGTCAGTGCAGTGCGTGTATTGTTGGCAGTGCAGTGCGTGTATTGTTGTCAGTGCAGTGCGTGTATTGGTGTCAGTGCCGTGCGTGAATTGTTGTCAGTGCAGTGCGTGTATTGTTGTCAGTGCAGTGCGTGTATTGTTGTCAGTGCAGTGCGTGTATTGGTGTCAGTGCCGTGCGTGAATTGTTGTCAGTGCAGTGCGTGTATTGTTGTCAGTGCAGTGCGGGTATTGTTGTCCGTGCAGTGCGTGTATTGTTGTCAGTGCAGTGCGTGTATTGTTGTCAGTGCAGTGCGTGTATTGTCAGTGCAGTCCGTGTATTGTTGGCAGTGCAGTGCGTGTATTGGTGTCAGTGCTGTGCGTGTATTGGTGTCAGTTCAGTGCGCGTGTTGGTGGCAGTGCAGTGCGTGTATTTGTGTCAGTGCAGTGCGTGTATTTGTGTCAGTGCAGTGCGTGTATTGGTGTCAGTGCAGTGAGTGTATTGTTGTCAGTGCAGTGCGTGTATTGTTGTCAGTGCCGTGCGTGTATTGTTGTCAGTGCAGTGCCTGTATTTGTGTCAGTGCAGTGCGTGTATTGGTGTCAGTGCAGTGAATGTATTGGTGCCAGTGCAGTGCGTGTATTGTTGTCAGTGCCGTGCGTGTATTGTTGTCAGTGCAGTGTGTGTATTGGTGTCAGTGCAGTGCGTGTCTTGTTGTATGTGCAGTGCGTGTATTTTTGTCAGTGCAGTGCATGTATTGTTGTCAGTGCAGTGCGTGTATTGTTGTCAGTGCAGTGCGTGTATTGTTGGCAGTGCAGTGCGTGTATTGGTGTCAGTGCCGTGCGTGTGTTGGTGTCAGTTCAGTGCGTGTGTTGGTGTCAGTGCATTGCGTGTATTGGTGTCAGTGCCATGCGTGTGTTGGTGTCAGTTCAGTGCGTGTGTTGGTGTCAGTGCATTGCGTGTATTGGTGTCAGTGCAGTGCGTGTATTTGTGTCAGTGCAGTGCGTGTATTTGTGTCAGTGCAGTGTGTCTATTGTTGTCAGTGCAGTGTGTGTATTGGTGTCAGTGCAGCATGTGTGTTGTTGTCAGTGCAGTGTGTGTATTGTTGTCAGTGCAGCGTGTATTGTTGTCAGTGCAGTGCGTGTATTGGTGTCAGTGCATGTTTGTATTGGTGTCAGTGCTGTGCGTGTATTGGTGTCAGTGCAGTGTTTGTATTGTTGTCAGTGCAGTGTTTGTATTGGTGTCAGTGCTGTGCGTGTATTGGTGTCAGTTCAGTGCGTGTATTGTTGTCAGTGCCGTGCGTGTATTGTTGTCAGTGCAGTGCGTGTATTGGTGTCAGTGCAGTGTTTGTATTGGTCTCAGTGCTGTGCGTGTATTGGTGTCAGTTCAGTGCGCGTGTTGGTGGCAGTGCGGTGCGTGTGTTGGTGTCAGTGCAGTGAGTGTATTGTTGTCAGTGCCGTGCGTGTATTGTTGTCAGTGCCGTGCGGGTATTGCTGTCAGTGCAGTGCGTGTATTGTTGTCAGTGGAGTGCGTGTATTGGTGTCAGTGCAGTGCGTGTATTGGTGTCAGTGCAGTGCGTGTATTGTTGTCAGTGCATCGTGTGTATTGGTGTCAGTGCAGTGCGTGTATTGTTGTCAGTGCAGCGTGTGTATTGGTGTCAGTGCAGCGTGTGTATTGGTGTCAGTGCAGTGCGTGTATTTGTGTCAGTGCAGTGCGTGTGCTGGTGTCAGTTCAGTGCGTGTATTGTTGTCAGTGCCGTGCGTGTATTGTTGTCAGTGCAGTGCGTGTATTGGTGTCAGTGCAGTGTTTGTATTGGTCTCAGTGCTGTGCGTGTATTGGTGTCAGTTCAGTGCGCGTGTTGGTGGCAGTGCGGTGCGTGTGTTGGTGTCAGTGCAGTGAGTGTATTGTTGTCAGTGCCGTGCGTGTATTGTTGTCAGTGCCGTGCGGGTATTGCTGTCAGTGCAGTGCGTGTATTGTTGTCAGTGGAGTGCGTGTATTGGTGTCAGTGCAGTGCGTGTATTGGTGTCAGTGCAGTGCGTGTATTGTTGTCAGTGCATCGTGTGTATTGGTGTCAGTGCAGTGCGTGTATTGTTGTCAGTGCAGCGTGTGTATTGGTGTCAGTGCAGCGTGTGTATTGGTGTCAGTGCAGTGCGTGTATTTGTGTCAGTGCAGTGCGTGTGCTGGTGTCAGTGCAGTGCGTGTATTGGTGTCAGTGCAGTGCGTGTATTGGTGCCAGTGCAGTGCGTGTATTGGTGCCAGTGCAGTGCGTGTATTGTTGTCAGTGCAGTGCGTGTATTGTTGGCAGTGCAGTGCGTGTATTGTTGGCAGTGCAGTGCGTGTATTGTTGGCAATGCAGTGCGTGTATTGGTGTCAGTGCCGTGCGTGTATTGGAGTCAGTTCAGTGCGTGTGTTGGTGTCAGTGCAGTGCGTGTATTGGTGTCAGTGCAGTGCGTGTATTGTTGACAGTGCAGTGCGTGTATTGTTGTCAGTGCAGTGCGTGTATTGGTGTCAGTGCCGTGCGTGAATTGTTGTCAGTGCAGTGCGTGTATTGTTGTCAGTGCAGTGCGTGTATTGTTGTCAGTGCAGTGCGTGTATTGGTGTCAGTGCCGTGCGTGAATTGTTGTCAGTGCAGTGCGTGTATTGTTGTCAGTGCAGTGCGGGTATTGTTGTCCGTGCAGTGCGTGTATTGTTGTCAGTGCAGTGCGTGTATTGTTGTCAGTGCAGTGCGTGTATTGTCAGTGCAGTCCGTGTATTGTTGGCAGTGCAGTGCGTGTATTGGTGTCAGTGCTGTGCGTGTATTGGTGTCAGTTCAGTGCGCGTGTTGGTGGCAGTGCAGTGCGTGTATTTGTGTCAGTGCAGTGCGTGTATTTGTGTCAGTGCAGTGCGTGTATTGGTGTCAGTGCAGTGAGTGTATTGTTGTCAGTGCAGTGCGTGTATTGTTGTCAGTGCCGTGCGTGTATTGTTGTCAGTGCAGTGCCTGTATTTGTGTCAGTGCAGTGCGTGTATTGGTGTCAGTGCAGTGAATGTATTGGTGCCAGTGCAGTGCGTGTATTGTTGTCAGTGCCGTGCGTGTATTGTTGTCAGTGCAGTGTGTGTATTGGTGTCAGTGCAGTGCGTGTCTTGTTGTATGTGCAGTGCGTGTATTTTTGTCAGTGCAGTGCATGTATTGTTGTCAGTGCAGTGCGTGTATTGTTGTCAGTGCAGTGCGTGTATTGTTGGCAGTGCAGTGCGTGTATTGGTGTCAGTGCCGTGCGTGTGTTGGTGTCAGTTCAGTGCGTGTGTTGGTGTCAGTGCATTGCGTGTATTGGTGTCAGTGCAGTGCGTGTATTTGTGTCAGTGCAGTGCGTGTATTTGTGTCAGTGCAGTGTGTGTATTGGTGTCAGTGCAGTGCGTGTATTTGTGTCAGTGCAGTGCGTGTATTTGTGTCAGTGCAGTGTGTGTATTGTTGTCAGTGCAGTGTGTGTGTTGTTGTCAGTGCAGTGTGTGTATTGGTGTCAGTGCAGCATGTGTGTTGTTGTCAGTGCAGTGTGTGTATTGTTGTCAGTGCTGTGTGTGTATTGTTGTCAGTGCAGTGTGTGTATTGTTGTCAGTGCAGTGTGTGTATTGTTGTCAGTGCAGTGTGTGTACTCGTGTCAGTGCAGCATGTGTGTTGTTGTCAGTGCAGTGTGTGTATTGTTGTCAGTGCAGTGTGTGTGTTGTTGTCAGTGCAGTGTGTGTATTGGTGTCAGTGCAGCATGTGTGTTGTTGTCAGTGCAGTGTGTGTATTGTTGTCAGTGCAATGTGTGTGTTGTTGTCAGTGTAGTGCGTGTATTGTTGTCAGTGCAGCGCGTGAATTGTTGTCAGTGCAGTGCGTGTATTGTCAGTGCAGTGCGTGTATTGTTGTCAGTGCAGTGCGTGTATTGTTGTCAGTGCAGTGCGTGTATTGTTGTCAGTGCAGCGTGTATTGTTGTCAGTGCAGTGCGTGTATTGGTGTCAGTGCAGTGTTTGTATTGTTGTCAGTGCAGTGCGTGTATTGTTGTCCGTGCAGTGCGTGTATTGTTGTCAGTGCAGTGCGTGTATTGTTGTCAGTGCAGTGCGTGTATTGTTGTCAGTGCAGTGCGTGTATTGGTGTCAGTTCAGTGCGTGTGTTGGTGTCAGTGCATTGGGTGTATTGGTGTCAGTGCAGTGCGTGTATTTGTGTCAGTGCAGTGCGTGTATTTGTGTCAGTGCAGTGTGTCTATTGTTGTCAGTGCAGTGTGTGTATTGGTGTCAGTGCAGCATGTGTATTGTTGTCAGTGGAGTGCGTGTATTGGCGTCAGTGCAGTGCGTGTATTGGTGTCAGTGCAGTGTGTGTATTGTTGTCAGTGCATCGTGTGTATTGGTGTCAGTGCAGTGCGTGTATTGTTGTCAGTGCAGCGTGTGTATTGGTGTCAGTGCAGCGTGTGTATTGGTGTCAGTGCAGTGCGTGTATTTGTGTCAGTGCAGTGCGTGTGCTGGTGTCAGTGCAGTGCGTGTATTGGTGTCAGTGCAGTGCGTGTATTGGTGCCAGTGCAGTGCGTGTATTGGTGCCAGTGCAGTGCGTGTATTGTTGTCAGTGCAGTGCGTGTATTGTTGGCAGTGCAGTGCGTGTATTGTTGGCAGTGCAGTGCGTGTATTGTTGGCAATGCAGTGCGTGTATTGGTGTCAGTGCCATGCGTGTATTGGAGTCAGTTCAGTGCGTGTGTTGGTGTCAGTGCAGTGCGTGTATTGGTGTCAGTGCAGTGCGTGTATTGGTGCCAGTGCAGTGCGTGTATTGGTGCCAGTGCCGTGCGTGTATTGTTGTCAGTGCCGTGCGTGTATTGTTGTCAGTGCCGTGCGTGTATTTTTGTCAGTGCAGTGCGTGTATGGTGTCAGTGCAGTGCGTGTGCTGGTGTCAGTGCAGTGCGTGTATTGGTGTCAGTGCAGTGCGTGTATTGGTGCCAGTGCAGTGCGTGTATTGGTGCCAGTGCAGTGCGTGTATTGTTGTCAGTGCAGTGCGTGTATTGTTGGCAGTGCAGTGCGTGTATTGTTGTCAGTGCAGTGCGTGTATTGTTGTCAGTGCAGTGCGTGTATTGTTGTCAGTGCAGTGCGTGTATTGTTGTCAGTGCAGTGCGTGTATTGTTGTCAGTGCAGTGCGTGTATTGTTGTCAGTGCAGTGCGTGTATTGTCAGTGCAGTGCGTGTATTGTTGGCAGTGCAGTGTGTGTATTATTGGCAGTGCAGTGCGTGTATTGGTGTCAGTGCCATGCGTGTATTGGTGTCAGTGCAGTGCGTGTATTGGTGTCAGTGCATTGCGTGTATTGTTGTCAGTGCAGTGCGTGTATTCTCAGTGCAGTGCGTGTATTGGTGTCAGTGCAGTGCGTGTATTTGTGTCAGTGCAGTGTGTCTATTGTTGTCAGTGCAGTGTGTGTATTGGTGTCAGTGCAGCGTGTGTGTTGTTGTCAGTGCAGTGTGTGTATTGTTGTCAGTGCAGTGTGTGTGTTGTTGTCAGTGCAGTGTGTGTATTGGTGTCAGTGCAGCATGTGTGTTGTTGTCAGTGCAGTGCGTGTATTGTTGTCAGTGCCGTGCGTGTATTGTTGTCAGTGCAGTGCGGGTATTGTTGTCCGTGCAGTGCGTGTATTGTTGTCAGTTCAGTGCGTGTGTTGGTGTCAGTGCAGTGCGTGTATTGGTGTCAGTGCAGTGCGTGTATTGTTGACAGTGCAGTGCGTGTATTGTTGTCAGTGCAGTGCGTGTATTGGTGTCAGTGCCGTGCGTGAATTGTTGTCAGTGCAGTGCGTGTATTGTTGTCAGTGCAGTGCGTGTATTGTTGTCAGTGCAGTGCGTGTATTGGTGTCAGTGCCGTGCGTGAATTGTTGTCAGTGCAGTGCGTGTATTGTTGTCAGTGCAGTGCGGGTATTGTTGTCCGTGCAGTGCGTGTATTGTTGTCAGTGCAGTGCGTGTATTGTTGTCAGTGCAGTGCGTGTATTGTCAGTGCAGTCCGTGTATTGTTGGCAGTGCAGTGCGTGTATTGGTGTCAGTGCTGTGCGTGTATTGGTGTCAGTTCAGTGCGCGTGTTGGTGGCAGTGCAGTGCGTGTATTTGTGTCAGTGCAGTGCGTGTATTTGTGTCAGTGCAGTGCGTGTATTGGTGTCAGTGCAGTGAGTGTATTGTTGTCAGTGCAGTGCGTGTATTGTTGTCAGTGCCGTGCGTGTATTGTTGTCAGTGCAGTGCCTGTATTTGTGTCAGTGCAGTGCGTGTATTGGTGTCAGTGCAGTGAATGTATTGGTGCCAGTGCAGTGCGTGTATTGTTGTCAGTGCCGTGCGTGTATTGTTGTCAGTGCAGTGTGTGTATTGGTGTCAGTGCAGTGCGTGTCTTGTTGTATGTGCAGTGCGTGTATTTTTGTCAGTGCAGTGCATGTATTGTTGTCAGTGCAGTGCGTGTATTGTTGTCAGTGCAGTGCGTGTATTGTTGGCAGTGCAGTGCGTGTATTGGTGTCAGTGCCGTGCGTGTGTTGGTGTCAGTTCAGTGCGTGTGTTGGTGTCAGTGCATTGCGTGTATTGGTGTCAGTGCAGTGCGTGTATTTGTGTCAGTGCAGTGCGTGTATTTGTGTCAGTGCAGTGTGTGTATTGGTGTCAGTGCAGTGCGTGTATTTGTGTCAGTGCAGTGCGTGTATTTGTGTCAGTGCAGTGTGTGTATTGTTGTCAGTGCAGTGTGTGTGTTGTTGTCAGTGCAGTGTGTGTATTGGTGTCAGTGCAGCATGTGTGTTGTTGTCAGTGCAGTGTGTGTATTGTTGTCAGTGCTGTGTGTGTATTGTTGTCAGTGCAGTGTGTGTATTGTTGTCAGTGCAGTGTGTGTATTGTTGTCAGTGCAGTGTGTGTACTCGTGTCAGTGCAGCATGTGTGTTGTTGTCAGTGCAGTGTGTGTATTGTTGTCAGTGCAGTGTGTGTGTTGTTGTCAGTGCAGTGTGTGTATTGGTGTCAGTGCAGCATGTGTGTTGTTGTCAGTGCAGTGTGTGTATTGTTGTCAGTGCAATGTGTGTGTTGTTGTCAGTGTAGTGCGTGTATTGTTGTCAGTGCAGCGCGTGAATTGTTGTCAGTGCAGTGCGTGTATTGTCAGTGCAGTGCGTGTATTGTTGTCAGTGCAGTGCGTGTATTGTTGTCAGTGCAGTGCGTGTATTGTTGTCAGTGCAGCGTGTATTGTTGTCAGTGCAGTGCGTGTATTGGTGTCAGTGCAGTGTTTGTATTGTTGTCAGTGCAGTGCGTGTATTGTTGTCCGTGCAGTGCGTGTATTGTTGTCAGTGCAGTGCGTGTATTGTTGTCAGTGCAGTGCGTGTATTGTTGTCAGTGCAGTGCGTGTATTGGTGTCAGTTCAGTGCGTGTGTTGGTGTCAGTGCATTGGGTGTATTGGTGTCAGTGCAGTGCGTGTATTTGTGTCAGTGCAGTGCGTGTATTTGTGTCAGTGCAGTGTGTCTATTGTTGTCAGTGCAGTGTGTGTATTGGTGTCAGTGCAGCATGTGTATTGTTGTCAGTGGAGTGCGTGTATTGGCGTCAGTGCAGTGCGTGTATTGGTGTCAGTGCAGTGTGTGTATTGTTGTCAGTGCATCGTGTGTATTGGTGTCAGTGCAGTGCGTGTATTGTTGTCAGTGCAGCGTGTGTATTGGTGTCAGTGCAGCGTGTGTATTGGTGTCAGTGCAGTGCGTGTATTTGTGTCAGTGCAGTGCGTGTGCTGGTGTCAGTGCAGTGCGTGTATTGGTGTCAGTGCAGTGCGTGTATTGGTGCCAGTGCAGTGCGTGTATTGGTGCCAGTGCAGTGCGTGTATTGTTGTCAGTGCAGTGCGTGTATTGTTGGCAGTGCAGTGCGTGTATTGTTGGCAGTGCAGTGCGTGTATTGTTGGCAATGCAGTGCGTGTATTGGTGTCAGTGCCATGCGTGTATTGGAGTCAGTTCAGTGCGTCTGTTGGTGTCAGTGCAGTGCGTGTATTGGTGTCAGTGCAGTGCGTGTATTGGTGCCAGTGCAGTGCGTGTATTGGTGCCAGTGCCGTGCGTGTATTGTTGTCAGTGCCGTGCGTGTATTGTTGTCAGTGCCGTGCGTGTATTTTTGTCAGTGCAGTGCGTGTATGGTGTCAGTGCAGTGCGTGTGCTGGTGTCAGTGCAGTGCGTGTATTGGTGTCAGTGCAGTGCGTGTATTGGTGCCAGTGCAGTGCGTGTATTGGTGCCAGTGCAGTGCGTGTATTGTTGTCAGTGCAGTGCGTGTATTGTTGGCAGTGCAGTGCGTGTATTGTTGTCAGTGCAGTGCGTGTATTGTTGTCAGTGCAGTGCGTGTATTGTTGTCAGTGCAGTGCGTGTATTGTTGTCAGTGCAGTGCGTGTATTGTTGTCAGTGCAGTGCGTGTATTGTTGTCAGTGCAGTGCGTGTATTGTCAGTGCAGTGCGTGTATTGTTGGCAGTGCAGTGTGTGTATTATTGGCAGTGCAGTGCGTGTATTGGTGTCAGTGCCATGCGTGTATTGGTGTCAGTGCAGTGCGTGTATTGGTGTCAGTGCATTGCGTGTATTGTTGTCAGTGCAGTGCGTGTATTCTCAGTGCAGTGCGTGTATTGGTGTCAGTGCAGTGCGTGTATTTGTGTCAGTGCAGTGTGTCTATTGTTGTCAGTGCAGTGTGTGTATTGGTGTCAGTGCAGCGTGTGTGTTGTTGTCAGTGCAGTGTGTGTATTGTTGTCAGTGCAGTGTGTGTGTTGTTGTCAGTGCAGTGTGTGTATTGGTGTCAGTGCAGCATGTGTGTTGTTGTCAGTGCAGTGCGTGTATTGTTGTCAGTGCCGTGCGTGTATTGTTGTCAGTGCAGTGCGGGTATTGTTGTCCGTGCAGTGCGTGTATTGTTGTCAGTGCAGTGCGTGTATTGTTGTCAGTGCAGTGCGTGTATTGTTGTCAGTGCAGTGCATGTATTGTTGTCAGTGCAGTGCGTGTATTGTTGTCAGTGCAGTGAGTGTATTGGTGTCAGTGCAGTGCGGGTATTGTTGTCCGTGCAGTGCGTGTATTGTTGTCAGTGCAGTGCGTGTATTGTTGTCAGTGCAGTGCGTGTATTGTTGTCAGTGCAGTGCGTGTATTGTCAGTGCAGTGCGTGTATTGTTGGCAGTGCAGTGGGTGTATTGTTGGCAGTGCAGTGGGTGTATTGGTGTCAGTGCCGTGCGTGTGTTGGTGTCAGTTCAGTGCGTGTGTTGGTGTCAGTGCATTGCGTGTATTGGTGTCAGTGCAGTGCGTGTATTTGTGTCAGTGCAGTGCGTGTATTTGTGTCAGTGCAGTGTGTCTATTGTTGTCAGTGCAGTGTGTGTATTGGTGTCAGTGCAGCATGTGTGTTGTTGTCACTGCAGTGTGTGTGTTGTTGTCAGTGCAGTGTGTGAATTGTTATCAGTGCAGTGTGTGTATTGTTATCAGTGCAGTGTGTGTATTGTTATCAGTGCAGTGTGTGAATTGTTGTCAGTGCAGTGTGTGTATTGGTGTCAGTGCAGCGTGTGTGTTGTTGTCAGTGCAGTGTGTGTGTTGTTGTCAGTTCCTTGTGTGAATTGTTATCAGTGCAGTGTGTGTATTGTTATCAGTGCAGTGTGTGTATTGGTGTCAGTGCAGTGTGTGTATTGTTATCAGTGCAGTGCGTGTATTGTTGTCAGTGCAGTGCGTGTATTGTTGTCAGTGCAGCGTGTGTATTTTTGTCAGTGCAGTGCGTGTATTGTTGTCAGTGCAGCGTGTGTATTGTTGTCAGTGCAGCATGTGTATTGGTGTCAGTGCCGTGCGTGTATTGGTGTCAGTGCAGCGTGTATTGTTGTCAGTGCCGTGCGTGTATTGTTGTCAGTGCAGTGCGTGTATTGTTGTCAGTGCAGTGCGTGTATTGGTGTCAGTGCCGTGCGTGAATTGTTGTCAGTGCAGTGCGTGTATTGTTGTCAGTGCAGTGCGTGTATTGTTGGCAGTGCAGTGCGTGTATTGTTGTCAGTGCAGTGCGTGTATTGGTGTCAGTGCCGTGCGTGAATTGTTGTCAGTGCAGTGCGTGTATTGTTGTCAGTGCAGTGCGTGTATTGTTGTCAGTGCAGTGCGTGTATTGGTGTCAGTGCCGTGCGTGAATTGTTGTCAGTGCAGTGCGTGTATTGTTGTCAGTGCAGTGCGGGTATTGTTGTCCGTGCAGTGCGTGTATTGTTGTCAGTGCAGTGCGTGTATTGTTGTCAGTGCAGTGCGTGTATTGTCAGTGCAGTCCGTGTATTGTTGGCAGTGCAGTGCGTGTATTGGTGTCAGTGCTGTGCGTGTATTGGTGTCAGTTCAGTGCGCGTGTTGGTGGCAGTGCAGTGCGTGTATTTGTGTCAGTGCAGTGCGTGTATTTGTCTCAGTGCAGTGCGTGTATTGGTGTCAGTGCAGTGAGTGTATTGGTGCCAGTGCAGTGCGTGTATTGTTGTCAGTGCCGTGCGTGTATTGTTGTCAGTGCAGTGCCTGTATTTGTGTCAGTGCAGTGCGTGTATTAGTGTCAGTGCAGTGAATGTATTGGTGCCAGTGCAGTGCGTGTATTGTTGTCAGTGCCGTGCGTGTATTGTTGTCAGTGCAGCGTGTGTATTGGTGTCAGTGTAGTGCGTGTCTTGTTGTATGTGCAGTGCGTGTATTTTTGTCAGTGCAGTGCGTGTGTTGTTGTCAGAGCAGTGCGTGTATTGTTGTCACTGCAATGCGTGTATTGTTGGCAGTGCAGTGCGTGTATTGGTGTCAGTGCCATGCGTGTGTTGGTGTCAGTTCAGTGCGTGTGTTGGTGTCAGTGCATTGCGTGTATTGGTGTCAGTGCAGTGCGTGTATTTGTGTCAGTGCAGTGCGTGTATTTGTGTCAGTGCAGTGTGTCTATTGTTGTCAGTGCAGTGTGTGTATTGGTGTCAGTGCAGCATGTGTGTTGTTGTCAGTGCAGTGTGTGTATTGTTGTCAGTGCAGCGTGTATTGTTGTCAGTGCAGTGCGTGTATTGGTGTCAGTGCATGTTTGTATTGGTGTCAGTGCTGTGCGTGTATTGGTGTCAGTGCAGTGTTTGTATTGTTGTCAGTGCAGTGTTTGTATTGGTGTCAGTTCAGTGCGCGTGTTGGTGGCAGTGCAGTGCGTGTATTTGTGTCAGTGCAGTGCGTGTATTTGTCTCAGTGCAGTGCGTGTATTGGTGTCAGTGCAGTGAGTGTATTGGTGCCAGTGCAGTGCGTGTATTGTTGTCAGTGCCGTGCGTGTATTGTTGTCAGTGCAGTGCCTGTATTTGTGTCAGTGCAGTGCGTGTATTAGTGTCAGTGCAGTGAATGTATTGGTGCCAGTGCAGTGCGTGTATTGTTGTCAGTGCCGTGCGTGTATTGTTGTCAGTGCAGCGTGTGTATTGGTGTCAGTGCAGTGCGTGTCTTGTTGTATGTGCAGTGCGTGTATTTTTGTCAGTGCAGTGCGTGTGTTGTTGTCAGAGCAGTGCGTGTATTGTTGTCACTGCAGTGCGTGTATTGTTGGCAGTGCAGTGCGTGTATTGGTGTCAGTGCCATGCGTGTGTTGGTGTCAGTTCAGTGCGTGTGTTGGTGTCAGTGCATTGCGTGTATTGGTGTCAGTGCAGTGCGTGTATTTGTGTCAGTGCAGTGCGTGTATTTGTGTCAGTGCAGTGTGTCTATTGTTGTCAGTGCAGTGTGTGTATTGGTGTCAGTGCAGCATGTGTGTTGTTGTCAGTGCAGTGTGTGTATTGTTGTCAGTGCAGCGTGTATTGTTGTCAGTGCAGTGCGTGTATTGGTGTCAGTGCATGTTTGTATTGGTGTCAGTGCTGTGCGTGTATTGGTGTCAGTGCAGTGTTTGTATTGTTGTCAGTGCAGTGTTTGTATTGGTGTCAGTGCTGTGCGTGTATTGGTGTCAGTTCAGTGCGTGTATTGTTGTCAGTGCCGTGCGTGTATTGTTGTCAGTGCAGTGCGTGTATTGGTGTCAGTGCAGTGTTTGTATTGGTCTCAGTGCTGTGCGTGTATTGGTGTCAGTTCAGTGCGCGTGTTGGTGGCAGTGCGGTGCGTGTGTTGGTGTCAGTGCAGTGCGTGTGTTGGTGTCAGTGCAGTGAGTGTATTGTTGTCAGTGCCGTGCGTGTATTGTTGTCAGTGCCGTGCGGGTATTGCTGTCAGTGCAGTGCGTGTATTGTTGTCAGTGGAGTGCGTGTATTGGTGTCAGTGCAGTGCGTGTATTGGTGTCAGTGCAGTGTGTGTATTGTTGTCAGTGCATCGTGTGTATTGGTGTCAGTGCAGTGCGTGTATTGTTGTCAGTGCAGCGTGTGTATTGGTGTCAGTGCAGCGTGTGTATTGGTGTCAGTGCAGTGCGTGTATTTGTGTCAGTGCAGTGCGTGTGCTGGTGTCAGTGCAGTGCGTGTATTGGTGTCAGTGCAGTGCGTGTATTGGTGCCAGTGCAGTGCGTGTATTGGTGCCAGTGCAGTGCGTGTATTGTTGTCAGTGCAGTGCGTGTATTGTTGGCAGTGCAGTGCGTGTATTGTTGGCAGTGCAGTGCGTGTATTGTTGGCAATGCAGTGCGTGTATTGGTGTCAGTGCCGTGCGTGTATTGGAGTCAGTTCAGTGCGTGTGTTGGTGTCAGTGCAGTGCGTGTATTGGTGTCAGTGCAGTGCGTGTATTGGTGCCAGTGCAGTGCGTGTATTGGTGCCAGTGCCGTGCGTGTATTGTTGTCAGTGCCGTGCGTGTATTGTTGTCAGTGCGTGTATTGTTGTCAGTGCCGTGCGGGTATTGCTGTCAGTGCAGTGCGTGTATTGTTGTCAGTGGAGTGCGTGTATTGGTGTCAGTGCAGTGCGTGTATTGGTGTCAGTGCAGTGTGTGTATTGTTGTCAGTGCATCGTGTGTATTGGTGTCAGTGCAGTGCGTGTATTGTTGTCAGTGCAGCGTGTATTGTTGTCAGTGGAGTGCGTGTATTGGTGTCAGTGCAGTGCGTGTATTGGTGTCAGTGCAGCGTGTGTATTGGTGTCAGTGCAGTGCGTGTATTTGTGTCAGTGCAGTGCGTGTGCTGGTGTCAGTGCAGTGCGTGTATTGGTGTCAGTGCAGTGCGTGTATTGGTGCCAGCGCAGTGCGTGTATTGTTGTCAGTGCAGTGCGTGTATTGGTGCCAGTGCAGTGCGTGTATTGGTGCCAGTGCCGTGCGTGTCTTGTTGTCAGTGCCGTGCGTGTATTGTTGTCAGTGCCGTGCGTGTATTTTTGTCAGTGCAGTGCGTGTATGGTTGTCAGTGCAGTGCGTGTATGGTTGTCAGTGCAGTGCGTGTATTGTTGTCAGTGCAGTGCGTGTATTGTTGTCAGTGCAGTGCGTGTATTGTTGTCAGTGCAGTGCGTGTATTGTTGTCAGTGCAGTGCGTGTATTGTTGTCAGTGCAGTGCGTGTATTGTCAGTGCAGTGCGTGTATTGTCAGTGCAGTGCGTGTATTGGCAGTGCAGTGTGTGTATTATTGGCAGTGCAGTGCGTGTATTGGTGTCAGTGCCATGCGTGTATTGGTGTCAGTGCATTGCGTGTATTGTTGTCAGTGCAGTGCGTGTATTCTCAGTGCAGTGCGTGTAGTGTTGTCAGTGCAGTGCGTGTATTGGTGCCAGTGCAGTGTGTGTATTGGTGCCAGTGCAGTGCGTGTATTGGTACCAGTGCAGTGCGTGTGCTGTTGTCAGTGCAGTGCGTGTATTGTTGTCAGTGCACTAAGTGTGTTGTTGTCAGTGCAGTGCATGTGTTGTTGTCACTGCAGTTCGTGTGTTGTTGTCCGTGCAGTGTGTATTTTTGTCGGTGCAGTGCATGTATTGTTGGCAGTGCAGTGCGTGTATTGTTGTCAGTGCAGTGCGTGTATTGTTGGCAGCGCAGTGCATGTATTGTTGACACTGCAGTTCGTGTATTGGTGGCAGTGCAGTGCGTGTATTGTTGTCAGTGCAGTGCGTGTATTGTCAGTGCAGTGCGTGTATTGTTGGCAGTGCAGTGCGTGTATTGTTGGCAGTGCCGTGCGTGTATTGGTGTCAGTGCCGTGCGTGTGTTGGTGTCAGTTCAGTGCGTGTGTTGGTGTCAGTGCATTGCGTGTATTGGTGTCAGTGCAGTGCGTGTATTTGTGTCAGTGCAGTGCGTGTATTTGTGTCAGTGCAGTGTGTCTATTGTTGTCAGTGCAGTGTGTGTATTGGTGTCAGTGCAGCATGTGTATTGTTGTCAGTGGAGTGCGTGTATTGGCGTCAGTGCAGTGCGTGTATTGGTGTCAGTGCAGTGTGTGTATTGTTGTCAGTGCATCGTGTGTATTGGTGTCAGTGCAGTGCGTGTATTGTTGTCAGTGCAGCGTGTGTATTGGTGTCAGTGCAGCGTGTGTATTGTTGTCAGTGCAGTGCGTGTATTTGTGTCAGTGCAGTGCGTGTGCTGGTGTCAGTGCAGTGCGTGTATTGGTGCCAGTGCAGTGCGTGTATTGGTGCCAGTGCAGTGCGTGTATTGTTGTCAGTGCAGTGCGTGTATTGTTGGCAGTGCAGTGCGTGTATTGTTGGCAGTGCAGTGCGTGTATTGTTGGCAATGCAGTGCGTGTATTGGTGTCAGTGCCGTGCGTGTATTGGAGTCAGTTCTGTGCGTGTGTTGGTGTCAGTGCAGTGCGTGTATTGGTGTCAGTGCAGTGCGTGTATTGGTGCCAGTGCAGTGCGTGTATTGGTGCCAGTGCCGTGTGTGTATTGTTATCAGTGGAGTGCGTGTATTGTTGTCAGTGCAGTGCGTGTATTGTTGTCAGTGCAGCGTGTGTATTGGTGTCAGTGCCGTGCGTGTATTGTTGTCAGTGCAGCGTGTGTATTGTTGTCAGTGCAGCATGTGTATTGGTGTCAGTACCGTGCGTGTATTGGTGTCAGTGCAGCGTGTATTGTTGTCAGTGCCGTGCGTGTATTGTTGTCAGTGCAGTGCGTGTATTGTTGTCAGTGCAGTGCGTGTATTGGTGTCAGTGCCGTGCGTGAATTGTTGTCAGTGCAGTGCGTGTATTGTTGTCAGTGCAGTGCGTGTATTGTTGTCAGTGCAGTGCGTGTATTGGTGTCAGTGCCGTGCGTGTATTGGTGTCAGTTCAGTGCGTGTGTTGGTGTCAGTGCATTGCGTGTATTTGTGTCAGTGCAGTGCGTGTATTTGTGTCAGTGCAGTGTGTCTATTGTTGTCAGTGCAGTGTGTGTCTTGGTGTCAGTGCAGCATGTGTGTTGTTGTCAGTGCAGTGTGTGTATTGTTATCAGTGCAGTGTGTGTATTGTTATCAGTGCAGTGTGTGAATTGTTGTCAGTGCAGTGTGTGTATTGGTGTCAGTGCAGTGTGTGTGTTGTTGTCAGTGCAGTGTGTGTGTTGTTGTCAGTGCAGTGTGTGTGTTGTTGTCAGTGCAGTGTGTGTATTGGTGTCAGTGCAGCATGTGTGTTGTTGTCAGGGCAGTGTGTGTATTGTTGTCAGTGCAGCGTGTATTGTTGTCAGTGCAGTGCGTGTATTGGTGTCAGTGCAGTGTGTGTATTGTTATCAGTGGAGTGCGTGTATTGTTGTCAGTGCAGTGCGTGTATTGTTGTCAGTGCAGCGTGTGTATTGGTGTCAGTGCCGTGCGTGTATTGTTGTCAGAGCAGCGTGTGTATTGTTGTCAGTGCAGCATGTTTATTGGTGTCAGTGCCGTGCGTGTATTGGTGTCAGTGCAGCGTGTATTGTTGTCAGTGCCGTGCGTGTATTGTTGTCAGTGCAGTGCGTGTATTGTTGTCAGTGCAGTGCGTGTATTGGTGTCAGTGCCGTGCGTGAATTGTTGTCAGTGCAGTGCGTGTATTGTTGTCAGTGCAGTGCGTGTATTGTTGGCAGTGCAGTGCGTGTATTGTTGTCAGTGCAGTGCGTGTATTGGTGTCAGTGCCGTGCGTGAATTGTTGTCAGTGCAGTGCGTGTATTGTTGTCAGTGCAGTGCGTGTATTGTTGTCAGTGCAGTGCGTGTATTGGTGTCAGTGCCGTGCGTGAATTGTTGTCAGTGCAGTGCGTGTATTGTTGTCAGTGCAGTGCGGGTATTGTTGTCCGTGCAGTGCGTGTATTGTTGTCAGTGCAGTGCGTGTATTGTTGTCAGTGCAGTGCGTGTATTGTTGTCAGTGCACTGCGTGTATTGTCAGTGCAGTCCGTGTATTGTTGGCAGTGCAGTGCGTGTATTGGTGTCAGTGCTGTGCGTGTATTTGTGTCAGTGCAGTGCGTGTATTGGTGTCAGTGCAGTGAGTGTATTGGTGCCAGTGCAGTGCGTGTATTGTTGTCAGTGCAGTGCGTGTATTGTTGGCAGTGCAGTGCGTGTATTGTTGTCAGTGCAGTGCGTGTATTGGTGTCAGTGCCGTGCGTGTATTGGTGTCAGTTCAGTGCGTGTGTTGGTGTCAGTGCATTGCGTGTATTTGTGTCAGTGCAGTGCGTGTATTTGTGTCAGTGCAGTGTGTCTATTGTTGTCAGTGCAGTGTGTGTCTTGGTGTCAGTGCAGCATGTGTGTTGTTGTCAGTGCAGTGTGTGTGTTGTTGTCAGTGCAGTGTGTGTATTGGTGTCAGTGCAGTGTGTGAATTGTTATCAGTGCAGTGTGTGTATTGTTATCAGTGCAGTGTGTGTATTGTTATCAGTGCAGTGTGTGAATTGTTGTCAGTGCAGTGTGTGTATTGGTGTCAGTGCAGCGTGTGTGTTGTTGTCAATGCAGTGTGTGTGTTGTTGTCAGTGCAGTGTGTGAATTGTTATCAGTGCAGTGTGTGTATTGTTATCAGTGCAGTGTGTGTATTGGTGTCAGTGCAGTGTGTGTATTGTTATCAGTGGAGTGCGTGTATTGTTGTCAGTGCAGTGCGTGTATTGTTGTCAGTGCAGCGTGTGTATTGGTGTCAGTGCCGTGCGTGTATTGTTGTCAGAGCAGCGTGTGTATTGTTGTCAGTGCAGCATGTTTATTGGTGTCAGTGCCGTGCGTGTATTGGTGTCAGTGCAGCGTGTATTGTTGTCAGTGCCGTGCGTGTATTGTTGTCAGTGCAGTGCGTGTATTGTTGTCAGTGCAGTGCGTGTATTGGTGTCAGTGCCGTGCGTGAATTGTTGTCAGTGCAGTGCGTGTATTGTTGTCAGTGCAGTGCGTGTATTGGTGTCAGTGCCGTGCGTGAATTGTTGTCAGTGCAGTGCGTGTATTGTTGTCAGTGCAGTGCGTGTATTGTTGTCAGTGCAGTGCGTGTATTGGTGTCAGTGCCGTGCGTGAATTGTTGTCAGTGCAGTGCGTGTATTGTTGTCAGTGCAGTGCGGGTATTGTTGTCCGTGCAGTGCGTGTATTGTTGTCAGTGCAGTGCGTGTATTGTTGTCAGTGCAGTGCGTGTATTGTTGTCAGTGCAGTGCGTGTATTGTCAGTGCAGTCCGTGTATTGTTGGCAGTGCAGTGCATGTATTGGTGTCAGTGCTGTGCGTGTATTGGTGTCAGTTCAGTGCGTGTGTTGGTGGCAGTGCAGTGCGTGTATTTGTGTCAGTGCAGTGCGTGTATTTGTGTCAGTGCAGTGCGTGTATTGGTGTCAGTGCAGTGAGTGTATTGGTGCCAGTGCAGTGCGTGTATTGTTGTCAGTGCCGTGCGTGTATTGTTGTCAGTGCAGTGCCTGTATTTGTGTCAGTGCAGTGCGTGTATTGGTGTCAGTGCAGTGAATGTATTGGTGCCAGTGCAGTGCGTGTATTGTTGTCAGTGCCGTGCGTGTATTGTTGTCAGTGCAGTGCGTGTATTGTTGTCAGTGCAGTGCGTGTATTGTTGGCAGTGAAGTGCGTGTATTGTTGGCAGTGCAGTGCGTGTATTGGTGTCAGTGCCGTGCGTGTGTTGGTGTCAGTTCAGTGCGTGTGTTGGTGTCAGTGCATTGCGTGTATTGGTGTCAGTGCAGTGCGTGTATTTGTGTCAGTGCAGTGCGTGTATTTGTGTCAGTGCAGTGTGTCTATTGTTGTCAGTGCAGTGTGTGTATTGGTGTCAGTGCAGCATGTGTGTTGTTTTCAGTGCAGTGTGTGTATTGTTGTCAGTGCAGTGTGTGTTGTTGTCAGTGCAGTGTGTGTATTGTTGTCAGTGCAGTGTGTGTGTTGTTGTCAGTGCAGTGCGTGTGTTGTTGTCAGTGCAGCGTGTGTTGTTGTCAGTGCAGTGTGTGTGTTGTTGTCAGTGCAGTGTGTGTGTTGTCAGTGCAGTGTGTGTATGGGTGTCAGTGCAGCATGTGTGTTGTTGTCAGTGCAGCGTGTGTTGTTGTCAGTGCAGTGTGTGTATTGTTGTCAGTGCAGTGTGTGTGTTGTTGTCAGTGCAGTGTGTGTATTGGTGTCAGTGCAGCATGTGTGTTGTTGTCAGTGCAGTGTGTGTATTGTTGTCAGTGCAGTGTGTGTATTGTTGTCAGAGCAGTGTGTGTATTGTTGTCAGTGCAGTGTGTGTATTGGTGTCAGTGCAGCATGTGTGTTGTTGTCAGTGCAGTGTGTGTATTGTTGTCAGTGCCGTGCGTGTATTGTTGTCAGTGCCGTGCGTGTGCTGTTGTCAGTGCAGTGCGTGTGCTGTTGTCAGTGCAGTGCGTGTATTGTTGTCAGTGTAGTGCCTGTGTTGTTGTCAGTGCAGTGCGTGTATTGTTGTCAGTGCAGTGCGTGTATTGTCAGTGCAGTCCGTGTATTGTTGGCAGTGCAGTGCATGTATTGGTGTCAGTGCTGTGCGTGTATTGGTGTCAGTTCAGTGCGTGTGTTGGTGGCAGTGCAGTGCGTGTATTTGTGTCAGTGCAGTGCGTGTATTTGTGTCAGTGCAGTGCGTGTATTGGTGTCAGTGCAGTGAGTGTATTGGTGCCAGTGCAGTGCGTGTATTGTTGTCAGTGCCGTGCGTGTATTGTTGTCAGTGCAGTGCCTGTATTTGTGTCAGTGCAGTGCGTGTATTGGTGTCAGTGCAGTGAATGTATTGGTGCCAGTGCAGTGCGTGTATTGTTGTCAGTGCCGTGCGTGTATTGTTGTCAGTGCAGTGCGTGTATTGTTGTCAGTGCAGTGCGTGTATTGTTGGCAGTGAAGTGCGTGTATTGTTGGCAGTGCAGTGCGTGTATTGGTGTCAGTGCCGTGCGTGTGTTGGTGTCAGTTCAGTGCGTGTGTTGGTGTCAGTGCATTGCGTGTATTGGTGTCAGTGCAGTGCGTGTATTTGTGTCAGTGCAGTGCGTGTATTTGTGTCAGTGCAGTGTGTCTATTGTTGTCAGTGCAGTGTGTGTATTGGTGTCAGTGCAGCATGTGTGTTGTTTTCAGTGCAGTGTGTGTATTGTTGTCAGTGCAGTGTGTGTTGTTGTCAGTGCAGTGTGTGTATTGTTGTCAGTGCAGTGTGTGTGTTGTTGTCAGTGCAGTGCGTGTGTTGTTGTCAGTGCAGCGTGTGTTGTTGTCAGTGCAGTGTGTGTGTTGTTGTCAGTGCAGTGTGTGTGTTGTCAGTGCAGTGTGTGTATGGGTGTCAGTGCAGCATGTGTGTTGTTGTCAGTGCAGCGTGTGTTGTTGTCAGTGCAGTGTGTGTATTGTTGTCAGTGCAGTGTGTGTGTTGTTGTCAGTGCAGTGTGTGTATTGGTGTCAGTGCAGCATGTGTGTTGTTGTCAGTGCAGTGTGTGTATTGTTGTCAGTGCAGTGTGTGTATTGTTGTCAGAGCAGTGTGTGTATTGTTGTCAGTGCAGTGTGTGTATTGGTGTCAGTGCAGCATGTGTGTTGTTGTCAGTGCAGTGTGTGTATTGTTGTCAGTGCAGTGTGTGTGTTGTTGTCAGTGGAGTGTGTGTATTGGTGTCAGTGCAGCATGTGTGTTGTCAGTGCCGTGTGTGTATTGTTGTCAGTGCAATGTGTGTGTTGTTGTCAGTGTAGTGCGTGTATTGTTGTCAGTGCAGCGCGTGAATTGTTGTCAGTGCAGTGCGTGTATTGTCAGTGCAGTGCGGGTATTGTTGTCCGTGCAGTGCGTGTATTGTTGTCAGTGCAGTGCGTGTATTGTTGTCAGTGCAGTGCGTGTATTGTTGTCAGTGCAGTCCGTGTATTGTTGGCAGTGCAGTGCGTGTATTGGTGTCAGTGCAATGCGTGTATTGTTGTCAGTGCAGTGCGTGTATTGTTGTCAGTGCAGTGCGTGTAT
Organism: Mustelus asterias; assembly: GCF_964213995.1. Classification (NCBI taxonomy): domain Eukaryota; kingdom Metazoa; phylum Chordata; class Chondrichthyes; order Carcharhiniformes; family Triakidae; genus Mustelus; species Mustelus asterias. The sequence goes on along the minus strand of NC_135817.1, from coordinate 15,286,403 downwards.
TGTTGTCAGTGCAGTGCGTGTATTGTTGTCAGTGCAGTGCGTGTATTGTTGTCAGTGCAGTGTGTATTGTTGTCAGTGCAGTGCGTGTATTGGTGTCAGTGCAGTGTTTGTATTGGTGTCAGTGCTGTGCGTGTATTGGTGTCAGTGCAGTGTTTGTATTGTTGTCAGTGCAGTGTTTGTATTGTTGTCAGTGCAGTGTTTGTATTGGTGTCAGTGCTGTGCGTGTATTGGTGTCAGTTCAGTGCGTGTATTGTTGTCAGTGCCGTGCGTGTATTGTTGTCAGTGCAGTGCGTGTATTGCTGTCAGTGCAGTGTTTGTATTGGTGTCAGTGCTGTGCGTGTATTGGTGTCAGTTCAGTGCGCGTGTTGGTGGCAGTGCGGTGCGTGTGTTGGTGTCAGTGCAGTGAGTGTATTGGTGCCAGTGCCGTGCGTGTATTGTTGACAGTGCAGTGCGTGTATTGTTGTCAGTGCAGCGTGTGGATTGGTGTCAGTGCAGCGTGTGTATTGGTGTCAGTGCAGTGCGTGTCTTGTTGTCAGTGCAGTGCGTGTATTGGTGCCAGTGGAGTGCGTGTATTGTTGTCAGTGCCGTGCGTGTATTGTTGTCAGTGCCGTGCGTGTATTGCTGTCAGTGCAGTGCGTGTATTGTTGTCAGTGGAGTGCGTGTATTGGTGTCAGTGCAGTGCGTGTATTGCTGTCAGTGCAGTGTGTGTATTGTTGTCAGTGCATCGTGTGTATTGGTGTCAGTACAGTGCGTGTATTGTTGTCAGTGCAGCGTGTGTATTGGTGTCAGTGCAAGTGTGTATTGGTGTCAGTGCAGTGCGTGTATTTGTGTCAGTGCAGTGCGTGTGCTGGTGTCAGTGCAGTGCGTGTATTGGTGTCGGTGCAGTGCGTGTATTGGTGCCAGTGCAGTGCGTGTATTGTTGTCAGTGCAGTGCGTGTATTGTTGGCAGTGCAGTGCGTGTATTGTTGGCAGTGCAGTGCGTGTATTGTTGGCAATGCAGTGCGTGTATTGGTGTCAGTGCCGTGCGTGTATTGGAGTCAGTTCAGTGCGTGTGTTGGTGTCAGTGCAGGGCGTGTATTGGTGTCAGTGCAGTGCGTGTATTGGTGCCAGTGCAGTGCGTGTATTGGTGCCAGTGCAGTGCGTGTATTGGTGCCAGTGCCGTGCGTGTATTGTTGTCAGTGCCGTGCGTGTATTGTTGTCAGTGCCGTGCGTGTATTTTTGTCAGTGCAGTGCGTGTATGGTTGTCAGTGCAGTGCGTGTATTGTTGTCAGTGCAGTGCGTGTATTGTTGTCAGTGCAGTGCGTGTATTGTTGTCAGTGCAGTGCGTGTATTGTTGTCAGTGCAGTGTGTGTATTGTCAGTGCAGTGCGTGTATTGTTGGCAGTGCAGTGTGTGTATTATTGGCAGTGCAGTGCGTGTATTGGTGTCAGTGCCATGCGTGTATTGGTGTCAGTGCATTGCGTGTATTGTTGTCAGTGCAGTGCGTGTATTCTCAGTGCAGTGCGTGTATTGTTGTCAGTGCAGTGCGTGTATTGGTGCCAGTGCAGTGTGTGTATTGGTGCCAGTGCAGTGCGTGTATTGGTACCAGTGCAGTGCGTGTGCTGTTGTCAGTGCAGTGCGTGTATTGTTGTCAGTGCACTAAGTGTGTTGTTGTCAGTGCAGTGCATGTGTTGTTGTCAGTGCAGTGCATGTGTTGTTGTCACTGCAGTTCGTGTGTTGTTGTCCGTGCAGTGTGTATTTTTGTCGGTGCAGTGCATGTATTGTTGGCAGTGCAGTGCGTGTATTGTTGTCAGTGCAGTGCGTGTATTGTTGGCAGCGCAGTGCATGTATTGTTGACACTGCAGTGCGTGTATTGGTGTCAGTGCAGTGCGTGTATTGTTGTCAGTGCAGTGCGTGTATTGTCAGTGCGGTGCGTGTATTGTTGGCAGTGCAGTGCGTGTATTGTTGGCAGTGCAGTGCGTGTATTGGTGTCAGTGCCGTGCGTGTGTTGGTGTCAGTTCAGTGCGTGTGTTGGTGTCAGTGCATTGCGTGTATTGGTGTCAGTGCAGTGCGTGTATTTGTGTCAGTGCAGTGCGTGTATTTGTGTCAGTGCAGTGTGTCTATTGTTGTCAGTGCAGTGTGTGTATTGGTGTCAGTGCAGCATGTGTGTTGTTGTCAGTGCAGTGTGTGTATTGTTGTCAGTGCAGTGTGTGTGTTGTTGTCAGTGCAGTGTGTGTATTGGTGTCAGTGCAGCATGTGTGTTGTTGTCAGTGCAGTGTGTGTATTGTTGTCAGTGCCGTGCGTGTATTGTTGTCAGTGCAGCGCGTGAATTGTTGTCAGTGCAGTGCGGGTATTGTTGTCCGTGCAGTGCGTGTATTGTTGTCAGTGCAGTGCGTGTATTGTTGTCAGTGCAGTGCGTGTATTGTTGTCAGTGCAGTCCGTGTATTGTCAGTGCAGTCCGTGTATTGTTGGCAGTGCAGTGCGTGTCTTGGTGTCAGTGCTGTGCGTGTATTGGTGTCTGTACAGTGCGCGTGTTGGTGGCAGTGCAGTGCGTGTATTTGTGTCAGTGCAGTGCGTGTATTTTTGTCAGTGCAGTGCGTGTATTGTTGTCAGTGCAGTGCGTGTATTGTTGTCAGTGCAGTGCGTGTATTGTTGTCAGTGCAGTGCGTGTATTGTTGTCAGTGCAGTGCGTGTATTGTTGGCAGTGCAGTGCGTGTATTGGTGTCAGTGCCGTGCGTGTATTGGACTCAGTTCAGGGCGTTTGTTGGTGTCAGTGCAGTGCGTGTATTGAGGTCAGTGCAGTGCGTGTATTGGTGTCAGTGCAGTGCGTGTATTGGTGCCAGTGCAGTGCGTGTATTGGTGTCAGTGCCGTGCGTGTATTGTTGTCAGTGCCGTGCGTGTATTGTTGTCAGTGCTGTGCGTGTATTGTTGTCAGTGCCGTGCGTGTATTGTTGTCAGTGCAGTGCGTGTATTGTTGTCAGTGCAGTGCCTGTATTGGTGTCAGTGCAGTGCGTGTATTGGTGTCAGTGCAGTGTGTGGATTGTTGTCAGTGCATCGTGTGTATTGGTGTCAGTGCAGTGCGTGTATTGTTGTCAGTGCAGCGTGTGTATTGGTGTCAGTGCAGCGTGTGTATTTGTGTCAGTGCAGTGCGTGTGCTGTTGTCAGTGCAGTGCGTGTATTTGTGTCAGTGCAGTGCGTGTACTGGTGCCAGTGCAGTGCGTGTATTGGTGCCAGTGCAGTCGTGTATTGGTGCCAGAGCAGTGCGTGCATTGGTGCCAGTGCAGTGCCTGTATTGTTGTCAGTGCAGTGCGTGTATCTTTGTTAGTGCAGTGCGTGTGTTGGTGTCAGTGCAGTGCGTATGGTGTCAGTGCAGTGCTTATGGTGTCAGTGCAGTTCATGTGTTGTTGTTAGTGCAGTGTGTGTATTGTTGTCAGTGTAGTGTGTGTATTGGTGTCAGTGCAGCATGTGTTGTTGTCAGTGCAGTCTGTGTATTATTGTCAGTGCAGTGCGTGTGCTGTTGTCAGTTCAGTGCGTGTGTTTGTGTCAGTGCAGTGCGTGTATTGGTGTCAGTGCAGTGCGTGTACTGCTTTCAGTGCAGTGCGTGTGTTGGTGTCAGTGCAGTGCGTGTATTGGTGCCAGTGCAGTGCGTGTATTGGTGCCAGTGCAGTGCGTGTATTGGTGCCAGTGCAGTGCGTGTATTGGTGCCAGAGCAGTGCGTGTATTGGTGCCAGTGCAGTGCCTGTATTGGTGTCAGTGCAGTGTGTGTATTTTTGTCAGTGCAGTGCGTGTCTTGGTGTCAGTGCAGTGCGTGTGGTGTCAGTGCAGTTCAACTGTTGTTGTCAGTGCAGTGTGTGTATTTTTGTCAGTGCAGTGCGTGTGTTGGTGTCAGTGCAGTGCGTGTGGTGTCAGTGCAGTTCAACTGTTGTTGTCAGTGCAGTGTGTGTATTGTTGTCAGTGCAGTACGCGTATTGGTGTCAGTTCCGTGCGTGTATTGGAGTCAGTTCAGTGCGTGTGTTGGTGTCAGTGCATTGCGTGTATTGGTGTCAGTGCAGTGCGTGTATTTGTGTCAGTGCAGTGCGTGTATTTGTGTCAGTGCAGTGTGTCTATTGTTGTCAGTGCAGTGTGTGTATTGGTGTCAGTGCAGCATGTGTGTTGTTGTCAGTGCAGTGTGTGTATTGTTGTCAGTGCAGTGTGTGTTGTTGTCAGTGCAGTGTGTGTATTGTTGTCAGTGCAGTGTGTGTGTTGTTGTCAGTGCAGTGCGTGTGTTGTTGTCAGTGCAGCGTGTGTTGTTGTCAGTGCAGTGTGTGTATTGTTGTCAGTGCCGTGCGTGTATTTTTGTCAGTGCAGTGCGTGTATGGTTGTCAGTGCAGTGCGTGTATTGTTGTCAGTGCAGTGCGTGTATTGTTGTCAGTGCAGTGCGTGTATTTTTGTCAGTGCAGTGCGTGTATGGTTGTCAGTGCAGTGCGTGTATTTTTGTCAGTGCAGTGCGTGTATTGTTGTCAGTGCAGTGCGTGTATTGTTGTCAGTGCAGTGCGTGTATTGTTGTCAGTGCAGTGCGTGTATTGTTGTCAGTGCAGTGTGTGTATTGTCAGTGCAGTGCGTGTATTGTTGGCAGTGCAGTGTGTGTATTATTGGCAGTGCAGTGCGTGTATTGGTGTCAGTGCCATGCGTGTATTGGTGTCAGTGCATTGCGTGTATTGTTGTCAGTGCAGTGCGTGTATTCTCAGTGCAGTGCGTGTATTGTTGTCAGTGCAGTGCGTGTATTGGTGCCAGTGCAGTGTGTGTATTGGTGCCAGTGCAGTGCGTGTATTGGTACCAGTGCAGTGCGTGTGCTGTTGTCAGTGCAGTGCGTGTATTGTTGTCAGTGCACTAAGTGTGTTGTTGTCAGTGCAGTGCATGTGTTGTTGTCAGTGCAGTGCATGTGTTGTTGTCACTGCAGTTCGTGTGTTGTTGTCCGTGCAGTGTGTATTTTTGTCGGTGCAGTGCATGTATTGTTGGCAGTGCAGTGCGTGTATTGTTGTCAGTGCAGTGCGTGTATTGTTGGCAGCGCAGTGCATGTATTGTTGACACTGCAGTGCGTGTATTGGTGTCAGTGCAGTGCGTGTATTGTTGTCAGTGCAGTGCGTGTATTGTCAGTGCGGTGCGTGTATTGTTGGCAGTGCAGTGCGTGTATTGTTGGCAGTGCAGTGCGTGTATTGGTGTCAGTGCCGTGCGTGTGTTGGTGTCAGTTCAGTGCGTGTGTTGGTGTCAGTGCATTGCGTGTATTGGTGTCAGTGCAGTGCGTGTATTTGTGTCAGTGCAGTGCGTGTATTTGTGTCAGTGCAGTGTGTCTATTGTTGTCAGTGCAGCGTGTGTATTGGTGTCAGTGCAGCATGTGTGTTGTTGTCAGTGCAGTGTGTGTATTGTTGTCAGTGCAGTGTGTGTGTTGTTGTCAGTGCAGTGTGTGTATTGGTGTCAGTGCAGCATGTGTGTTGTTGTCAGTGCAGTGTGTGTATTGTTGTCAGTGCCGTGCGTGTATTGTTGTCAGTGCAGCGCGTGAATTGTTGTCAGTGCAGTGCGGGTATTGTTGTCCGTGCAGTGCGTGTATTGTTGTCAGTGCAGTGCGTGTATTGTTGTCAGTGCAGTGCGTGTATTGTTGTCAGTGCAGTCCGTGTATTGTCAGTGCAGTCCGTGTATTGTTGGCAGTGCAGTGCGTGTCTTGGTGTCAGTGCTGTGCGTGTATTGGTGTCTGTTCAGTGCGCGTGTTGGTGGCAGTGCAGTGCGTGTATTTGTGTCAGTGCAGTGCGTGTATTGGTGTCAGTGCCGTGCGTGTGTTGTTGTCAGTGCAGTGCGTGTATTGTTGTCAGTGCAGCGTGTGAATTGGTGTCAGTGCAGAGTGTGTATTGGTGTCAGTGCAGTGCGTGTCTTGTTGTCAGTGCAGTGCGTGTATTTTTGTCAGTGCAGTGCGTGTATTGTTGTCAGTGCAGTGCGTGTATTGTTGTCAGTGCAGTGCGTGTATTGTTGTCAGTGCAGTGCGTGTATTGTTGTCAGTGCAGTGCGTGTATTGTTGGCAGTGCAGTGCGTGTATTGGTGTCAGTGCCGTGCGTGTATTGGAGTCAGTTCAGTGCGTGTGTTGGTGTCAGTGCAGTGCGTGTATTGAGGTCAGTGCAGTGCGTGTATTGGTGTCAGTGCAGTGCGTGTATTGGTGCCAGTGCAGTGCGTGTATTGGTGTCAGTGCCGTGCGTGTATTGTTGTCAGTGCCGTGCGTGTATTGTTGTCAGTGCTGTGCGTGTATTGTTGTCAGTGCCGTGCGTGTATTGTTGTCAGTGCAGTGCGTGTATTGTTGTCAGTGCAGTGCCTGTATTGGTGTCAGCGCAGTGCGTGTATTGGTGTCAGTGCAGTGTGTGGATTGTTGTCAGTGCATCGTGTGTATTGGTGTCAGTGCAGTGCGTGTATTGTTGTCAGTGCAGCGTGTGTATTGGTGTCAGTGCAGCGTGTGTATTTGTGTCAGTGCAGTGCGTGTGCTGTTGTCAGTGCAGTGCGTGTATTTGTGTCAGTGCAGTGCGTGTATTGGTGCCAGTGCAGTGCGTGTATTGGTGCCAGTGCAGTCGTGTATTGGTGCCAGAGCAGTGCGTGCATTGGTGCCAGTGCAGTGCCTGTATTGTTGTCAGTGCAGTGCGTGTATCTTTGTTAGTGCAGTGCGTGTGTTGGTGTCAGTGCAGTGCGTATGGTGTCAGTGCAGTTCATGTGTTGTTGTTAGTGCAGTGTGTGTATTGTTATAGAAGTCATAGAAACCCTACAGTGCAGAAGGAGGCCATTCGGCCCATCGAGTCTGCACCGACCACAATCCCACCCAGGCCCTACCCCCACATATTTACCCGCTAATCCCTCTAACCTACGCATCCCAGGACTCTAAGGGGCAATTTTTAACCTGGCCAATCAACCTAACCCGCACATCTTTGGACTGTGGGAGGAAACCGGAGCACCCGGAGTAAACCCACGCAGACACGAGGAGAATGTGCAAACTCCACACAGACAGTGACCCGAGCCGGGAATCGAACCCAGGACCCTGGAGCTGTGAAGCAGCAGTGCTAACCACTGTGCTACCGTGCCGCAGCAGTGCTAACCACTGTCCTACCGTTGTCAGTGCAGTGTGTGTATTGGTGTCAGTGCAGCGTGTGTTGTTGTCAGTGCAGTCTGTGTATTATTGTCAGTGCAGTGCGTGTGCTGTTGTCAGTTCAGTGCGTGTGTTTGTGTCAGTGCAGTGCGTGTATTGGTGTCAGTGCAGTGCGTGTACTGCTTTCAGTGCAGTGCGTGTGTTGGTGTCAGTGCAGTGCGTGTATTGGTGCCAGTGCAGTGCGTGTATTGGTGCCAGTGCAGTGCGTGTATTGGTGCCAGTGCAGTGCGTGTATTGGTGCCAGAGCAGTGCGTGTATTGGTGCCAGTGCAGTGCCTGTATTGGTGTCAGTGCAGTGTGTGTATTTTTGTCAGTGCAGTGCGTGTCTTGGTGTCAGTGCAGTGCGTGTGGTGTCAGTGCAGTTCAACTGTTGTTGTCAGTGCAGTGTGTGTATTTTTGTCAGTGCAGTGCGTGTGTTGGTGTCAGTGCAGTGCGTGTGGTGTCAGTGCAGTTCAACTGTTGTTGTCAGTGCAGTGTGTGTATTGTTGTCAGTGCAGTACGCGTATTGGTGTCAGTTCCGTGCGTGTATTGGAGTCAGTTCAGTGCGTGTGTTGGTGTCAGTGCAGTGCGTGTATTGGTGTCAGTGCAGTGCGTGTATTGGTGCCAGTGCAGTGCGTGTATTGTTGTCAGTGCCGTGCGTGTATTGTTGTCAGTGCCGTGCGTGTATTGTTGTCAGTGCCGTGCGTGTATTGTTGTCAGTGCAGTGCGTGTTCTGTTGTCAGTGCCGTGCGTGTGCTGTTGTCAGTGCAGTGCGTGTGCTGTTGTCAGTGCAGTGCGTGTATTGTTGTCAGTGTAGTGCCTGTGTTGTTGTCAGTGCAGTGCGTGTATGGTTGTCAGTGCAGTGCGTGTATTGTTGTCAGTGCAGTGCGTGTATTGTTGTCAGTGCAGTGCGTGTATTGTTGTCAGTGCAGTGAGTGAATTGTTGTCAGTGCAGTGCGTGTATTGTTGTCAGTGCAGTGCGTGTATTGTCAGTGCAGTGCGTGTATTGTTGGCAGTGCAGTGTGTGTATTATTGGCAGTGCGTGCATTGGTGTCAGTGCCATGCGTGTATTGGTGTCAGTGCAGTGCGTGTATTCGTGTCAGTGCATTGCGTGTATTGTTGTCAGTGCAGTGCGTGTATTCTCAGTGCAGTGCGTGTATTGTTGTCAGTGCAGTGCGTGTATTGGTGCCAGTGCAGTGTGTGTATTGGTGCCAGTGCAGTGCGTGTATTGGTACCAGTGCAGTGCGTGTGCTGTTGTCAGTGCAGTGCGTGTATTGTTGTCAGTGCACTAAGTGTGTTGTTGTCAGTGCAGTGCATGTGTTGTTGTCAGTGCAGTGCATGTGTTGTTGTCAGTGCAGTGCATGTGTTGTTGTCACTGCAGTTCGTGTGTTGTTGTCACTGCAGTTCGTGTGTTGTTGTCCGTGCAGTGCGTGTATTGTTGGCAGTGCAGTGCATGTATTGTTGGCAGTGCAGTGCGTGTACTGTTGTCAGTGAAGCGCGTGTATTGTTGGCAGCACAGTCCATGTATTGTTGACACTGCAGTGCGTGTATTGGTGTCAGTGCAGTGCGTGTATTTTTGTCAGTGCAGTGCGTGTATTGTCAGTGCAGTGCGTGTATTGTTGGCAGTGCAGTGCGTGTATTGGTGTCAGTGCTGTGCGTGTGTTGGTGTCAGTTCAGTGCGTGTGTTGGTGTCAGTTCAGTGCGTGTGTTGGTGTCAGTGCATTGCGTGTATTGGTGTCAGTGCAGTGTGTGTATTTGTGTCAGTGCAGTGTGTCTATTGTTGTCAGTGCAGTGTGTGTATTGGTGTCAGTGCAGCATGTGTGTTGTTGTCAGTGCAGTGTGTGTGTTGTTGTCAGTGCAGTGTGTGTATTGTTGTCAGTGCAGTGTGTGTGTTGTTGTCAGTGCAGTGTGTGTGTTGTTGTCAGTGCAGTGTGTGTATTGTTGTCAGTGCCGTGCGTGTATTGTTGTCAGTGCAGTGCGGGTATTGTTGTCAGTGCAGTGCGTGTATTGTTGTCAGTGCAGTGTGTGTGTTGTTGTCAGTGCAGTGTGTGAATTGTTGTCAGTGCAGTGTGTGTATTGGTGTCAGTGCAGCATGTGTGTTGTTCTCAGTGCAGTGCGTGTATTGTTGTCAGTGCCGTGCGTGTATTGTTGTCAGTGCAGCGCGTGAATTGTTGTCAGTGCAGTGCGTGTATTGTCAGTGCAGTGCAGGTATTGTTGTCCGTGCAGTGCGTGTATTGTTGTCAGTGCAGTGCGTGTATTGTTGTCAGTGCAGTGCGTGTATTGTTGTCAGTGCAGTGCGTGTATTGTTGTCAGTGCAGTCCGTGTATTGTCAGTGCAGTCCGTGTATTGTTGGCAGTGCAGTCCGTGTATTGGTGTCAGTGCTGTGCGTGTATTGGTGTCTGTTCAGTGCGCGTGTTGGTGGCAGTGCAGTGCGTGTATTTGTGTCAGTGCAATGCGTGTATTGGTGTCAGTGCAGTGAGTGTATTGGTGCCAGTGCAGTGCGTGTATTGTTGTCAGTGCCGTGCGTGTATTGTTGTCAGTGCAGTGCGTGTATTGTTGTCAGTGCAGCGTGTGAATTGGTGTCAGTGCAGAGTGTGTATTGGTGTCAGTGCAGTGCGTGTCTTGTTGTCAGTGCAGTGCGTGTATTTTTGTCAGTGCAGTGCGTGTATTGTTGTCAGTGCCGTGCGTGTATTGTTGTCAGTGCAGTGCGTGTATTGTTGCCAGTGCAGTGCGTGTATTGGTGTCAGTGCCGTGCGTGTATTGGAGTCAGTTCAGTGTGTGTGTTGGTGTCAGTGCAGTGCGTGTATTGGGGTCAGTGCAGTGCGTGTATTGGGGTCAGTGCAGTGCGTGTATTGGTGTCAGTGCAGTGCGTGTATTGGTGCCAGTGCAGTGCGTGTATTGGTGTCAGTGCCGTGCGTGTATTGTTGTCAGTGCCGTGCGTGTATTGTTGTCAGTGCCGTGCGTGTATTGTTGTCAGTGCAGTGCGTGTATTGTTGTCAGTGCAGCGTGTGTATTGGTGTCAGTGCAGCGTGTGTATTTGTGTCACTGCAGTGCGTGTGCTGTTGTCAGTGCAGCGTGTGTATTGGTGTCAGTGCAGCGTGTGTATTTGTGTCAGTGCAGTGCGTGTGCTGTTGTCAGTGCAGTGCGTGTGCTGTTGTCAGTGCAGTGCGTGTATTGGTGCCAGTGTAGTGCGTGTATTGGTGCCAGTGCAGTCGTGTATTGGTGCCAGAGCAGTGCGTGCATTGGTGCCAGTGCAGTGCCTGTATTGTTGTCAGTGCAGTGCGTGTATCTTTGTCAGTGCAGTGCGTGTGTTGGTGTCAGTGCAGTGCGTATGGTGTCAGTGCAGTTCATGTGTTGTTGTTAGTGCAGTGTGTGTATTGTTGTCAGTGCAGTGTGTGTATTGGTGTCAGTGCAGCGTGTGTTGTTGTCAGTGCAGTGTGTGTATTGTTGTCAGTGCAGTGCGTGTGCTGTTGTCAGTTCAGTGCGTGTGTTGGTGTCAGTGCAGTGCGTGTATTGGTGTCAGTGCAGTGCGTGTACTGCTTTCAGTGCAGTGCGTGTGTTGGTGTCAGTGCAGTGCGTGTATTGGTGCCAGTGCAGTGCGTGTATTGGTGCCAGTGCAGTGCGTGTATTGGTGCCAGAGCAGTGCGTGTATTGGTGCCAGTGCAGTGCCTGTATTGGTGTCAGTGCAGTGTGTGTATTTTTGTCAGTGCAGTGCGTGTGTTGGTGTCAGTGCCGTGCGTGTGGTGTCAGTGCAGTTCAACTGTTGTTGTCAGTGCAGTGCGTGTATTGTTGTCAGTGCAGCGTGTGAATTGGTGTCAGTGCAGAGTGTGTATTGGTGTCAGTGCAGTGCGTGTCTTGTTGTCAGTGCAGTGCGTGTATTTTTGTCAGTGCAGTGCGTGTATTGTTGTCAGTGCAGTGCGTGTATTGTTGTCAGTGCCGTGCGTGTATTGTTGTCAGTGCAGTGCGTGTATTGGTGTCAGTGCCGTGCGTGTATTGGAGTCAGTTCAGTGTGTGTGTTGGTGTCAGTGCAGTGCGTGTATTGGGGTCAGTGCAGTGCGTGTATTGGGGTCAGTGCAGTGCGTGTATTGGTGTCAGTGCAGTGCGTGTATTGGTGCCAGTGCAGTGCGTGTATTGGTGTCAGTGCAGTGCGTGTATTGTTGTCAGTGCCGTGCGTGTATTGTTGTCAGTGCCGTGCGTGTATTGTTGTCAGTGCAGTGCGTGTATTGTTGTCAGTGCAGCGTGTGTATTGGTGTCAGTGCAGCGTGTGTGTTTGTGTCAGTGCAGTGCGTGTGCTGTTGTCAGTGCAGCGTGTGTATTGGTGTCAGTGCAGCGTGTGTATTTGTGTCAGTGCAGTGCGTGTGCTGTTGTCAGTGCAGTGCGTGCATTGGTGTCAGTGCAGTGCGTGTATTGGTGCCAGTGCAGTGCGTGTATTGGTGCCAGTGCAGTCGTGTATTGGTGCCAGTGCAGTGCGTGTATTGGTGCCAGAGCAGTGCGTGTATTGGTGCCAGAGCAGTGCGTGTATTGGTGCCAGAGCAGTGCGTGTATTGGTGCCAGTGCAGTGCCTGTATTGGTGTCAGTGCAGTGCGTGTATTGGTGCCAGTGCAGTGCGTGTATTGGTGCCAGTGCAGTCGTGTATTGGTGCCAGAGCAGTGCGTGCATTGGTGCCAGTGCAGTGCCTGTATTGTTGTCAGTGCAGTGCGTGTATCTTTGTCAGTGCAGTGCGTGTGTTGGTGTCAGTGCAGTGCGTATGGTGTCAGTGCAGTTCATGTGTTGTTGTTAGTGCAGTGTGTGTATTGTTGTCAGTGCAGTGTGTGTATTGGTGTCAGTGCAGCGTGTGTTGTTGTCAGTGCAGTGTGTGTATTGTTGTCAGTGCAGTGCGTGTATTGTTGTCAGTGCAGTGTGTGTATTGTCAGTGCAGTGCGTGTATTGTTGGCAGTGCAGTGTGTGTATTATTGGCAGTGCAGTGCGTGTATTGGTGTCAGTGCCATGCGTGTCTTGTTGTCAGTGCAGTGCGTGTATTTTTGTCAGTGCAGTGCGTGTATTGTTGTCAGTGCCGTGCGTGTATTGTTGTCAGTGCAGTGCGTGTATTGTTGCCAGTGCAGTGCGTGTATTGGTGTCAGTGCCGTGCGTGTATTGGAGTCAGTTCAGTGTGTGTGTTGGTGTCAGTGCAGTGCGTGTATTGGGGTCAGTGCAGTGCGTGTATTGGGGTCAGTGCAGTGCGTGTATTGGTGTCAGTGCAGTGCGTGTATTGGTGCCAGTGCAGTGCGTGTATTGGTGTCAGTGCCGTGCGTGTATTGTTGTCAGTGCCGTGCGTGTATTGTTGTCAGTGCCGTGCGTGTATTGTTGTCAGTGCAGTGCGTGTATTGTTGTCAGTGCAGCGTGTGTATTGGTGTCAGTGCAGCGTGTGTATTTGTGTCACTGCAGTGCGTGTGCTGTTGTCAGTGCAGCGTGTGTATTGGTGTCAGTGCAGCGTGTGTATTTGTGTCAGTGCAGTGCGTGTGCTGTTGTCAGTGCAGTGCGTGTGCTGTTGTCAGTGCAGTGCGTGTATTGGTGCCAGTGTAGTGCGTGTATTGGTGCCAGTGCAGTCGTGTATTGGTGCCAGAGCAGTGCGTGCATTGGTGCCAGTGCAGTGCCTGTATTGTTGTCAGTGCAGTGCGTGTATCTTTGTCAGTGCAGTGCGTGTGTTGGTGTCAGTGCAGTGCGTATGGTGTCAGTGCAGTTCATGTGTTGTTGTTAGTGCAGTGTGTGTATTGTTGTCAGTGCAGTGTGTGTATTGGTGTCAGTGCAGCGTGTGTTGTTGTCAGTGCAGTGTGTGTATTGTTGTCAGTGCAGTGCGTGTGCTGTTGTCAGTTCAGTGCGTGTGTTGGTGTCAGTGCAGTGCGTGTATTGGTGTCAGTGCAGTGCGTGTACTGCTTTCAGTGCAGTGCGTGTGTTGGTGTCAGTGCAGTGCGTGTATTGGTGCCAGTGCAGTGCGTGTATTGGTGCCAGTGCAGTGCGTGTATTGGTGCCAGAGCAGTGCGTGTATTGGTGCCAGTGCAGTGCCTGTATTGGTGTCAGTGCAGTGTGTGTATTTTTGTCAGTGCAGTGCGTGTGTTGGTGTCAGTGCCGTGCGTGTGGTGTCAGTGCAGTTCAACTGTTGTTGTCAGTGCAGTGCGTGTATTGTTGTCAGTGCAGCGTGTGAATTGGTGTCAGTGCAGAGTGTGTATTGGTGTCAGTGCAGTGCGTGTCTTGTTGTCAGTGCAGTGCGTGTATTTTTGTCAGTGCAGTGCGTGTATTGTTGTCAGTGCAGTGCGTGTATTGTTGTCAGTGCAGTGCGTGTATTGTTGTCAGTGCCGTGCGTGTATTGTTGTCAGTGCAGTGCGTGTATTGGTGTCAGTGCCGTGCGTGTATTGGAGTCAGTTCAGTGTGTGTGTTGGTGTCAGTGCAGTGCGTGTATTGGGGTCAGTGCAGTGCGTGTATTGGGGTCAGTGCAGTGCGTGTATTGGTGTCAGTGCAGTGCGTGTATTGGTGCCAGTGCAGTGCGTGTATTGGTGTCAGTGCAGTGCGTGTATTGTTGTCAGTGCCGTGCGTGTATTGTTGTCAGTGCCGTGCGTGTATTGTTGTCAGTGCAGTGCGTGTATTGTTGTCAGTGCAGCGTGTGTATTGGTGTCAGTGCAGCGTGTGTGTTTGTGTCAGTGCAGTGCGTGTGCTGTTGTCAGTGCAGCGTGTGTATTGGTGTCAGTGCAGCGTGTGTATTTGTGTCAGTGCAGTGCGTGTGCTGTTGTCAGTGCAGTGCGTGCATTGGTGTCAGTGCAGTGCGTGTATTGGTGCCAGTGCAGTGCGTGTATTGGTGCCAGTGCAGTCGTGTATTGGTGCCAGTGCAGTGCGTGTATTGGTGCCAGTGCAGTGCGTGTATTGGTGCCAGAGCAGTGTGTGTATTGGTGCCAGTGCAGTGCCTGTATTGGTGTCAGTGCAGTGCGTGTATTGGTGCCAGTGCAGTGCGTGTATTGGTGCCAGTGCAGTCGTGTATTGGTGCCAGAGCAGTGCGTGCATTGGTGCCAGTGCAGTGCCTGTATTGTTGTCAGTGCAGTGCGTGTATCTTTGTCAGTGCAGTGCGTGTGTTGGTGTCAGTGCAGTGCGTATGGTGTCAGTGCAGTTCATGTGTTGTTGTTAGTGCAGTGTGTGTATTGTTGTCAGTGCAGTGTGTGTATTGGTGTCAGTGCAGCGTGTGTTGTTGTCAGTGCAGTGTGTGTATTGTTGTCAGTGCAGTGCGTGTATTGTTGTCAGTGCAGTGTGTGTATTGTCAGTGCAGTGCGTGTATTGTTGGCAGTGCAGTGTGTGTATTATTGGCAGTGCAGTGCGTGTATTGGTGTCAGTGCCATGCGTGTATTGGTGTCAGTGCATTGCGTGTATTGTTGTCAGTGCAGTGCGTGTATTCTCAGTGCAGTGCGTGTATTGTTGTCAGTGCAGTGCGTGTATTGGTGCCAGTGCAGTGTGTGTATTGGTGCCAGTGCAGTGCGTGTATTGGTACCAGTGCAGTGCGTGTGCTGTTGTCAGTGCAGTGCGTGTATTGTTGACAGTGCACTAAGTGTGTTGTTGTCAGTGCAGTGCATGTGTTGTTGTCACTGCAGTTCGTGTGTTGTTGTCCGTGCAGTGTGTATTTTTGTCGGTGCAGTGCATGTATTGTTGGCAGTGCAGTGCGTGTATTCTCAGTGCAGTGCGTGTAGTGTTGTCAGTGCAGTGCGTGTATTGGTGCCAGTGCAGTGTGTGTATTGGTGCCAGTGCAGTGCGTGTATTGGTACCAGTGCAGTGCGTGTGCTGTTGTCAGGGCAGTGCGTGCATTGTTGTCAGTGCACTAAGTGTGTTGTTGTCAGTGCAGTGCATGTGTTGTTGTCAGTGCAGTGCATGTGTTGTTGTCACTGCAGTTCGTGTGTTGTTGTCCGTGCAGTGTGTATTTTTGTCGGTGCAGTGCATGTATTGTTGGCAGTGCAGTGCGTGTATTGTTGTCAGTGCAGTGCGTGTATTGTTGGCAGCGCAGTGCATGTATTGTTGACACTGCAGTGCGTGTATTGGTGTCAGTGCAGTGCGTGTATTGTTGTCAGTGCAGTGCGTGTATTGTCAGTGCGGTGCGTGTATTGTTGGCAGTGCAGTGCGTGTATTGTTGGCAGTGCAGTGCGTGTATTGGTGTCAGTGCCGTGCGTGTGTTGGTGTCAGTTCAGTGCGTGTGTTGGTGTCAGTGCATTGCGTGTATTGGTGTCAGTGCAGTGCGTGTATTTGTGTCAGTGCAGTGCGTGTATTTGTGTCAGTGCAGTGTGTCTATTGTTGTCAGTGCAGCGTGTGTATTGGTGTCAGTGCAGCATGTGTGTTGTTGTCAGTGCAGTGTGTGTATTGTTGTCAGTGCAGTGTGTGTGTTGTTGTCAGTGCAGTGTGTGTATTGGTGTCAGTGCAGCATGTGTGTTGTTGTCAGTGCAGTGTGTGTATTGTTGTCAGTGCCGTGCGTGTATTGTTGTCAGTGCAGCGCGTGAATTGTTGTCAGTGCAGTGCGGGTATTGTTGTCCGTGCAGTGCGTGTATTGTTGTCAGTGCAGTGCGTGTATTGTTGTCAGTGCAGTGCGTGTATTGTTGTCAGTGCAGTCCGTGTATTGTCAGTGCAGTCCGTGTATTGTTGGCAGTGCAGTGCGTGTCTTGGTGTCAGTGCTGTGCGTGTATTGGTGTCTGTTCAGTGCGCGTGTTGGTGGCAGTGCAGTGCGTGTATTTGTGTCAGTGCAGTGCGTGTATTGGTGTCAGTGCAGTGAGTGTATTGGTGCCAGTGCAGTGCGTGTATTGTTGTCAGTGCCGTGCGTGTATTGTTGTCAGTGCAGTGCGTGTATTGTTGTCAGTGCAGCGTGTGAATTGGTGTCAGTGCAGAGTGTGTATTGGTGTCAGTGCAGTGCGTGTCTTGTTGTGAGTGCAGTGCGTGTATTTTTGTCAGTGCAGTGCGTGTATTGTTGTCAGTGCAGTGCGTGTTTTGTTGTCAGTGCAGTGCGTGTATTGTTGTCAGTGCAGTGCGTGTATTGTTGGCAGTGCAGTGCGTGTATTGGTGTCAGTGCCGTGCGTGTATTGGAGTCAGTTCAGTGCGTGTGTTGGTGTCAGTGCAGTGCGTGTATTGAGGTCAGTGCAGTGCGTGTATTGGTGTCAGTGCAGTGCGTGTATTGGTGCCAGTGCAGTGCGTGTATTGGTGTCAGTGCCGTGCGTGTATTGTTGTCAGTGCCGTGCGTGTATTGTTGTCAGTGCTGTGCGTGTATTGTTGTCAGTGCCGTGCGTGTATTGTTGTCAGTGCAGTGCGTGTATTGTTGTCAGTGCAGTGCCTGTATTGGTGTCAGTGCAGTGCGTGTATTGGTGTCAGTGCAGTGTGTGGATTGTTGTCAGTGCATCGTGTGTATTGGTGTCAGTGCAGTGCGTGTATTGTTGTCAGTGCAGCGTGTGTATTGGTGTCAGTGCAGCGTGTGTATTTGTGTCAGTGCAGTGCGTGTGCTGTTGTCAGTGCAGTGCGTGTATTTGTGTCAGTGCAGTGCGTGTATTGGTGCCAGTGCAGTGCGTGTATTGGTGCCAGTGCAGTCGTGTATTGGTGCCAGAGCAGTGCGTGCATTGGTGCCAGTGCAGTGCCTGTATTGTTGTCAGTGCAGTGCGTGTATCTTTGTTAGTGCAGTGCGTGTGTTGGTGTCAGTGCAGTGCGTATGGTGTCAGTGCAGTTCATGTGTTGTTGTTAGTGCAGTGTGTGTATTGTTGTCAGTGCAGTGTGTGTATTGGTGTCAGTGCAGCGTGTGTTGTTGTCAGTGCAGTGTGTGTATTATTGTCAGTGCAGTGCGTGTGCTGTTGTCAGTTCAGTGCGTGTGTTTGTGTCAGTGCAGTGCGTGTATTGGTGTCAGTGCAGTGCGTGTACTGCTTTCAGTGCAGTGCATGTGTTGGTGTCAGTGCAGTGCGTGTATTGGTGCCAGTGCAGTGCGTGTATTGGTGCCAGTGCAGTGCGTGTATTGGTGCCAGTGCAGTGCGTGTATTGGTGCCAGAGCAGTGCGTGTATTGGTGCCAGTGCAGTGCCTGTATTGGTGTCAGTGCAGTGTGTGTATTTTTGTCAGTGCAGTGCGTGTGTTGGTGTCAGTGCAGTGCGTGTGGTGTCAGTGCAGTTCAACTGTTGTTGTCAGTGCAGTGTGTGTATTTTTGTCAGTGCAGTGCGTGTGTTGGTGTCAGTGCAGTGCGTGTGGTGTCAGTGCAGTTCAACTGTTGTTGTCAGTGCAGTGTGTGTATTGTTGTCAGTGCAGTACGCGTATTGGTGTCAGTTCCGTGCGTGTATTGGAGTCAGTTCAGTGCGTGTGTTGGTGTCAGTGCAGTGCGTGTATTGGTGTCAGTGCAGTGCGTGTATTGGTGCCAGTGCAGTGCGTGTATTGTTGTCAGTGCCGTGCGTGTATTGTTGTCAGTGCCGTGCGTGTATTGTTGTCAGTGCCGTGCGTGTATTGTTGTCAGTGCAGTGCGTGTTCTGTTGTCAGTGCCGTGCGTGTGCTGTTGTCAGTGCAGTGCGTGTGCTGTTGTCAGTGCAGTGCGTGTATTGTTGTCAGTGTAGTGCCTGTGTTGTTGTCAGTGCAGTGCGTGTATGGTTGTCAGTGCAGTGCGTGTATTGTTGTCAGTGCAGTGCGTGTATTGTTGTCAGTGCAGTGCGTGTATTGTTGTCAGTGCAGTGCGTGTATTGTTGTCAGTGCAGTGAGTGAATTGTTGTCAGTGCAGTGCGTGTATTGTTGTCAGTGCAGTGCGTGTATTGTCAGTGCAGTGCGTGTATTGTTGGCAGTGCAGTGTGTGTATTATTGGCAGTGCGTGCATTGGTGTCAGTGCCATGCGTGTATTGGTGTCAGTGCAGTGCGTGTATTCGTGTCAGTGCATTGCGTGTATTGTTGTCAGTGCAGTGCGTGTATTCTCAGTGCAGTGCGTGTATTGTTGTCAGTGCAGTGCGTGTATTGGTGCCAGTGCAGTGTGTGTATTGGTGCCAGTGCAGTGCGTGTGCTGTTGTCAGTGCAGTGCGTGTATTGTTGTCAGTGCACTAAGTGTGTTGTTGTCAGTGCAGTGCATGTGTTGTTGTCAGTGCAGTGCTTGTGTTGTTGTCAGTGCAGTGCATGTGTTGTTGTCACTGCAGTTCGTGTGTTGTAGTCACTGCGGTTCGTGTGTTGTTGTCCGTGCAGTGCGTGTATTGTTGGCAGTGCAGTGCATGTATTGTTGTCAGTGCAGTGCGTGTATTGTTGTCAGTGCAGTGCGTGTATTGTTGCCAGTGCAGTGCGTGTATTGGTGTCAGTGCCGTGCGTGTATTGGAGTCAGTTCAGTGTGTGTGTTGGTGTCAGTGCAGTGCGTGTATTGGGGTCAGTGCAGTGCGTGTATTGGGGTCAGTGCAGTGCGTGTATTGGTGTCAGTGCAGTGCGTGTATTGGTGCCAGTGCAGTGCGTGTATTGGTGTCAGTGCCGTGCGTGTATTGTTGTCAGTGCCGTGCGTGTATTGTTGTCAGTGCCGTGCGTGTATTGTTGTCAGTGCAGTGCGTGTATTGTTGTCAGTGCAGCGTGTGTATTGGTGTCAGTGCAGCGTGTGTATTTGTGTCAGTGCAGTGCGTGTGCTGTTGTCAGTGCAGCGTGTGTATTGGTGTCGGTGCAGCGTGTGTATTTGTGTCAGTGCAGTGCGTGTGCTGTTGTCAGTGCAGTGCGTGTGCTGTTGTCAGTGCAGTGCGTGTATTGGTGCCAGTGCAGTGCGTGTATTGGTGCCAGTGCAGTCGTGTATTGGTGCCAGAGCAGTGCGTGCATTGGTGCCAGTGCAGTGCCTGTATTGTTGTCAGTGCAGTGCGTGTATCTTTGTCGGTGCAGTGCGTGTGTTGGTGTCAGTGCAGTGCTTATGGTGTCAGTGCAGTTCATGTGTTGTTGTTAGTGCAGTGTGTGTATTGTTGTCAGTGCAGTGTGTGTATTGGTGTCAGTGCAGCGTGTGTTGTTGTCAGTGCAGTGTGTGTATTGTTGTCAGTGCAGTGCGTGTGCTGTTGTCAGTTCAGTGCGTGTGTTGGTGTCAGTGCAGTGCGTGTATTGGTGTCAGTGCAGTGCGTGTACTGCTTTCAGTGCAGTGCGTGTGTTGGTGTCAGTGCAGTGCGTGTATTGGTGCCAGTGCAGTGCGTGTATTGGTGCCAGTGCAGTGCGTGTATTGGTGCCAGAGCAGTGCGTGTATTGGTGCCAGTGCAGTGCCTGTATTGGTGTCAGTGCAGTGTGTGTATTTTTGTCAGTGCAGTGCGTGTGTTGGTGTCAGTGCCGTGCGTGTGGTGTTAGTGCAGTTCAACTGTTGTTGTCAGTGCAGTGCGTGTATTGTTGTCAGTGCAGCGTGTGAATTGGTGTCAGTGCAGAGTGTGTATTGGTGTCAGTGCAGTGCGTGTCTTGTTGTCAGTGCAGTGCGTGTATTTTTGTCAGTGCAGTGCGTGTATTGTTGTCAGTGCAGTGCGTGTATTGTTGTCAGTGCAGTGCGTGTATTGTTGTCAGTGCAGTGCGTGTATTGTTGTCAGTGCAGTGCGTGTATTGGTGTCAGTGCCGTGCGTGTATTGGAGTCAGTTCAGTGTGTGTGTTGGTGTCAGTGCAGTGCGTGTATTGGGGTCAGTGCAGTGCGTGTATTGGTGTCAGTGCAGTGCGTGTATTGGTGTCAGTGCAGTGCGTGTATTGGTGCCAGTGCAGTGCGTGTATTGGTGTCAGTGCCGTGCGTGTATTGTTGTCAGTGCCGTGCGTGTATTGTTGTCAGTGCCGTGCGTGTATTGTTGTCAGTGCAGTGCGTGTATTGTTGTCAGTGCAGCGTGTGTATTGGTGTCAGTGCAGCGTGTGTATTTGTGTCAGTGCAGTGCGTGTGCTGTTGTCAGTGCAGCGTGTGTATTGGTGTCAGTGCAGCGTGTGTATTTGTGTCAGTGCAGTGCGTGTGCTGTTGTCAGTGCAGTGCGTGCATTGGTGCCAGGGCAGTGCGTGTATTGGTGCCAGTGCAGTCGTGTATTGGTGCCAGAGCAGTGCGTGCATTGGTGCCAGTGCAGTGCCTGTATTGTTGTCAGTGCAGTGCGTGTATCTTTGTCAGTGCAGTGCGTGTGTTGGTGTCAGTGCAGTGCGTATGGTGTCAGTGCAGTTCATGTGTTGTTGTTAGTGCAGTGTGTGTATTGTTGTCAGTGCAGTGTGTGTATTGGTGTCAGTGCAGCGTGTGTTGTTGTCAGTGCAGTGTGTGTATTGTTGTCAGTGCAGTGCGTGTGCTGTTGTCAGTTCAGTGCGTGTGTTGGTGTCAGTGCAGTGCGTGTATTGGTGTCAGTGCAGTGCGTGTACTGCTTTCAGTGCAGTGCGTGTGTTGGTGTCAGTGCAGTGCGTGTATTGGTGCCAGTGCAGTGCGTGTATTGGTGCCAGTGCAGTGCGTGTATTGGTGCCAGTGCAGTGCGTGTATTGGTGCCAGTGCAGTGCCTGTATTGGTGTCAGTGCAGTGTGTGTATTTTTGTCAGTGCAGTGCGTGTGTTGGTGTCAGTGCCGTGCGTGTGGTGTCAGTGCAGTTCAACTGTTGTTGTCAGTGCAGTGTGTGTATTTGTGTCAGTGCAGTGTGTGTATTGGTGTCAGTGCAGTGTGTGTATTGGTGTCAGTGCAGTGTGTGTATTGGTGTCAGTGCAGTGTGTGTATTGGTGTCAGTGCTGCGTGTGTCTTGTTGTCAGTGCAGTGTGTGTATTGTTGTCAGTGCAGTGCGCGTATTGGTGTCAGTGCCGTGCGCGTATTGGTGTCAGTTCAGTGCGTGTGTTGGTGTCAGTGCAGTGCGTGTATTGGTGTCAGTGCAGTGCGTGTATTGGTGCCAGTGCAGTGCGTGTATTGTTGTCAGTGCCGTGCGTGTATTGTTGTCAGTGCCGTGCGTGTGCTGTTGTCAGTGCAGTGCGTGTGCTGTTGTCAGTGCAGTGCGTGTATTGTTGTCAGTGTAGTGCCTGTGTTGTTGTCAGTGCAGTGCGTGTATGGTTGTCAGTGCAGTGCGTGTATTGTTGTCAGTGCAGTGCGTGTATTGTTGGCAGTGCAGTGTGTGTATTATTGGCAGTGCAGTGCGTGTATTGGTGTCAGTGCCATGCGTGTATTGGTGTCAGTGCAGTGCGTGTATTGGTGTCAGTGCATTGTGTGTATTGTTGTCAGTGTATTCTCAGTGCAGTGCGTGTATTGTTGTCAGTGCAGTGCGTGTATTGTTGTCAGTGCAGTGCGTGTATTGGTACCAGTGCAGTGCGTGTGCTGTTGTCAGTGCAGTGCGTGTATTGTTGTCAGTGCACTAAGTGTGTTGTTGTCAGTGCAGTGCATGTGTTGTTGTCAGTGCATTGCATGTGTTGTTGTCAGTGCAGTGCATGTGTTGTTGTCACTGCAGTTCGTGTGTTGTTGTCCGTGCAGTGCGTGTATTGTTGGCAGTGCAGTGCATGTATTGTTGGCAGTGCAGTGCGTGCATTGTTGTCAGTGCAGCGCGTGTATTGTTGGCAGCGCAGTGTGTGTATTGTTGTCAGTGCAGTGCGCGTATTGGTGTCAGTGCCGTGCGTGTATTGGAGTCAGTTCAGTGCGTGTGTTGGTATCAGTGCAGTGCGTGTATTGGTGTCAGTGCAGTGCGTGTATTGGTGCCAGTGCAGTGCGTGTATTGTTGTCAGTGCCGTGCGTGTATTGTTGTCAGTGCCGTGCGTGTGCTGTTGTCAGTGCAGTGCGTGTGCTGTTGTCAGTGCAGTGCGTGTATTGTTGTCAGTGTAGTGCCTGTGTTGTTGTCAGTGCAGTGCGTGTATGGTTGTCAGTGCAGTGCGTGTATTGTTGTCAGTGCAGTGCGTGTATTGTTGTCAGTGCAGTGCGTGCATTGTTGTCAGTGCAGTGAGTGAATTGTTGTCAGTGCAGTGCGTGTATTGTTGGCAGTGCAGTGCGTGTATTGTTGTCAGTGCAGTGCGTGTATTGGTACCAGTGCAGTGCGTGTGCTGTTGTCAGTGCAGTGCGTGTATTGTTGTCAGTGCACTAAGTGTGTTGTTGTCAGTGCAGTGCATGTGTTGTTGTCAGTGCATTGCATGTGTTGTTGTCAGTGCAGTGCATGTGTTGTTGTCACTGCAGTTCGTGTGTTGTTGTCCGTGCAGTGCGTGTATTGTTGGCAGTGCAGTGCATGTATTGTTGGCAGTGCAGTGCGTGCATTGTTGTCAGTGCAGCGCGTGTATTGTTGGCAGCGCAGTGCATGTATTGTTGACACTGCAGTGCGTGTATTGGTGTCAGTGCAGTGCGTGTATTGTTGTCAGTGCAGTGCGTGTATTGTCAGTGCAGTGCGTGTATTGTTGGCAGTGCAGTGCGTGTATTGTTGGCAGTGCAGTGCGTGTATTGGTGTCAGTGCCGTGCGTGTGTTGGTGTCAGTTCAGTGCGTGTGTTGGTGTCAGTGCATTGCGTGTATTGGTGTCAGTGCAGTGCGTGTATTGGTGCCAGTGCAGTGCGTGTATTGGTGCCAGTGCAGTGCGTGTATTGGTGCAAGTGCAGTGCGTGTATTGGTTCCAGTGCAGTGCGTGTATTGGTGCCAGTGCAGTGCGTTCATTGGTGTCAGTGCAGTGCGTGTATTGTTGTCAGTGCAGTGCGTGTGTTGTTGTCAGTGCAGTGCGTGTGTTGTTGTCAGTGCAGTGCGTGTGTTGTTGTCAGTGCAGTGCGTGTGTTGTCAGTGCAGTGCGTGTATTGGTGTCAGTGCAGTGTGTGTATTGGTGTCAGTGCAGTGCGTGTATTGGTGTCAGTGCAGTGCGTGTAGTGTGTCAGTGCAGTGCGTGTATTGGTGCCAGTCGAGTGCGTGTACTGGTGTTTTTGTAGTGCGTGTATTGGTATCAGTGCAGTGCGTGTATTGTCAGTGCAGTGCGTGTACTGTTGTCAGTGCCATGCGTGTATTGTTGTCATTGCGTTGCATGTATTGTTGTCAGTGAAGTGCGTGCATTGTTGTCAGTGCAGTGCGTCTATTGTTGTCAGTGCAGTGCGTGTATTGTTGTCAGTGCCATGCGTGTAATGTTGTCATTGTGTTGCGTGTATTGTTGTCAGTGTAGTGCGTGCATTGTTGTCTGTGTAGAGCGTGTATTGTTGTCAGTGCAGTGCGTGTATTGTTGTCATTGTGTTGCATGTATTGTTGTCAGTGTAGTGCGTGCATTGTTGTCAGTGCAGTGCGTCTATTGTTGTCAGTGCAGTGCGTGTATTGGTGTCAGTGCAGTGCGTGTAGTAAAGTCAGTGTAGTGCGTGTATTGTTGTCAGTGCAGTTCGTCTTTTGTTGTCAGTGCAGTGCCTGTATTGTTGTCAGTGCAGTGCGTGTGTTGTTGTCAGTGCAGTGCGTGTATTGTTGTCAGTGCAGTGTGTGTATTGTTGTCAGTGCAGTGTGTGTATTGGTGTCAGTGCAGCGTGTGTTGTTGTCAGTGCAGCGTGTGTTGTTGTCAGTGCAGCGTGTGTGTTGTTGTCAGTGCAGTCTGTGTATTGTTGTCAGTGCAGTGTGTGAATTGTTGTCAGTGCAGTGTGTGTATTGGTGTCAGTGCAGCATGTGTGTTGTTGTCAGTGCAGTGCATGTGCTGTTGTCAGTGCAGTGCGTGTATTGTTGTCAGTGGAGTGCGAGTATTGGTGTCATTGCAGTGCGTGTAGTATTGTCAGTGCAGTGCGTGTATTGGTGTCAGTGCAGTGCGTGTATTGGTGCCAGTGCAGTGCGTGTATTGGTGCCAGTGCAGTGCGTGTATTGGTGCAAGTGCAGTGCGTGTATTGGTTCCAGTGCAGTGCGTGTATTGGTGCCAGTGCAGTGCGTTCATTGGTGTCAGTGCAGTGCGTGTATTTTTGTCAGTGAGGTGCGTGTGTTGGTGTCAGTGCAGTGCGTGTGTTGTCAGTGCAGTGCATGTATTGTTGTCAGTGCAGTGCGTGCGTTGTTGTCAGTGCAGTGCGTGTGTTGTTGTCAGTGCACTGTGTGTGTTGTTGTCAGTGCAGTGCGTGTGTTGTTGTCAGTGCAGTGCGTGTGTTGTTGTCAGTGCAGTGCGTGTATTTGTGTCAGTGCAGTGCGTGTGCTGTTGTCAGTGCAGCGTGTGTATTGGTGTCAGTGCAGCGTGTGTATTTGTGTCAGTGCAGTGCGTGTGCTGTTGTCAGTGCAGTGCGTGCATTGGTGTCAGTGCAGTGCGTGTATTGGTGCCAGTGCAGTGCGTGTATTGGTGCCAGTGCAGTCGTGTATTGGTGCCAGAGCAGTGCGTGCATTGGTGCCAGTGCAGTGCCTGTATTGTTGTCAGTGCAGTGCGTGTATCTTTGTCAGTGCAGTGCGTGTGTTGGTGTCAGTGCAGTGCGTATGGTGTCAGTGCAGTTCATGTGTTGTTGTTAGTGCAGTGTGTGTATTGTTGTCAGTGCAGTGTGTGTATTGGTGTCAGTGCAGCGTGTGTTGTTGTCAGTGCAGTGTGTGTATTGGTGTCAGTGCAGCGTGTGTTGTTGTCAGTGCAGTGTGTGTATTGTTGTCAGTGCAGTGCGTGTGCTGTTGTCAGTTCAGTGCGTGTGTTGGTGTCAGTGCAGTGCGTGTATTGGTGTCAGTGCAGTGCGTGTACTGCTTTCAGTGCAGTGCGTGTGTTGGTGTCAGTGCAGTGCGTGTATTGGTGCCAGTGCAGTGCGTGGATTGGTGCCAGTGCAGTGCGTGTATTGGTGCCAGAGCAGTGCGTGTATTGGTGCCAGTGCAGTGCCTGTATTGGTGTCAGTGCAGTGTGTGTATTTTTGTCAGTGCAGTGCGTGTGTTGGTGTCAGTGCAGTGCGTGTGGTGTCAGTGCAGTTCAACTGTTGTTGTCAGTGCAGTGTGTGTATTTGTGTCAGTGCAGTGTGTGTATTGGTGTCAGTGCAGTGTGTGTATTGGTGTCAGTGCAGTGTGTGTATTGGTGTCAGTGCAGTGTGTGTATTGGTGTCAGTGCAGCGTGTGTCTTGTTGTCAGTGCAGTGTGTGTATTGTTGTCAGTGCAGTGCGCGTATTGGTGTCAGTGCCGTGCGTGTATTGGAGTCAGTTCAGTGCGTGTGTTGGTGTCAGTGCAGTGCGTGTATTGGTGCCAGTGCAGTGCGTGTATTGTTGTCAGTGCCGTGCGTGTATTGTTGTCAGTGCCGTGCGTGTGCTGTTGTCAGTGCAGTGCGTGTGCTGTTGTCAGTGCAGTGCGTGTATTGTTGTCAGTGTAGTGCCTGTGTTGTTGTCAGTGCAGTGCGTGTATTGGTGCCAGTGCAGTGCGTGTATTGTTGTCAGTGCAGTGCGTGTATTGTTGTCAGTGCAGTGCGTGTATTGTTGTCAGTGCAGTCCATGTATTGTTGTCAGTGCAGTCCGTGTATTGTCAGTGCAGTCCGTGTATTGTTGGCAGTGCAGTCCGTGTATTGGTGTCAGTGCTGTGCGTGTATTGGTGTCTGTTCAGTGCGCGTGTTGGTGGCAGTGCAGTGCGTGTATTTGTGTCAGTGCAATGCGTGTATTGGTGTCAGTGCAGTGAGTGTATTGGTGCCAGTGCAGTGCGTGTATTGTTGTCAGTGCCGTGCGTGTATTGTTGTCAGTGCAGTGCGTGTATTGTTGTCAGTGCAGCGTGTGAATTGGTGTCAGTGCAGAGTGTGTATTGGTGTCAGTGCAGTGCGTGTCTTGTTGTCAGTGCAGTGCGTGTATTTTTGTCAGTGCAGTGCGTGTATTGTTGTCAGTGCAGTGCGTGTATTGTTGTCAGTGCAGTGCGTGTATTGTTGCCAGTGCAGTGCGTGTATTGGTGTCAGTGCCGTGCGTGTATTGGAGTCAGTTCAGTGTGTGTGTTGGTGTCAGTGCAGTGCGTGTATTGGGGTCAGTGCAGTGCGTGTATTGGGGTCAGTGCAGTGCGTGTATTGGTGTCAGTGCAGTGCGTGTATTGGTGCCAGTGCAGTGCGTGTATTGGTGTCAGTGCCGTGCGTGTATGGTTGTCAGTGCAGTGCGTGTATTGTTGTCAGTGCAGTGCGTGTATTGTTGGCAGTGCAGTGTGTGTATTATTGGCAGTGCAGTGCGTGTATTGGTGTCAGTGCCATGCGTGTATTGGTGTCAGTGCAGTGCGTGTATTGGTGTCAGTGCATTGTGTGTATTGTTGTCAGTGTATTCTCAGTGCAGTGCGTGTATTGTTGTCAGTGCAGTGCGTGTATTGTTGTCAGTGCAGTGCGTGTATTGGTACCAGTGCAGTGCGTGTGCTGTTGTCAGTGCAGTGCGTGTATTGTTGTCAGTGCACTAAGTGTGTTGTTGTCAGTGCAGTGCATGTGTTGTTGTCAGTGCATTGCATGTGTTGTTGTCAGTGCAGTGCATGTGTTGTTGTCACTGCAGTTCGTGTGTTGTTGTCCGTGCAGTGCGTGTATTGTTGGCAGTGCAGTGCATGTATTGTTGGCAGTGCAGTGCGTGCATTGTTGTCAGTGCAGCGCGTGTATTGTTGGCAGCGCAGTGTGTGTATTGTTGTCAGTGCAGTGCGCGTATTGGTGTCAGTGCCGTGCGTGTATTGGAGTCAGTTCAGTGCGTGTGTTGGTATCAGTGCAGTGCGTGTATTGGTGTCAGTGCAGTGCGTGTATTGGTGCCAGTGCAGTGCGTGTATTGTTGTCAGTGCCGTGCGTGTATTGTTGTCAGTGCCGTGCGTGTGCTGTTGTCAGTGCAGTGCGTGTGCTGTTGTCAGTGCAGTGCGTGTATTGTTGTCAGTGTAGTGCCTGTGTTGTTGTCAGTGCAGTGCGTGTATGGTTGTCAGTGCAGTGCGTGTATTGTTGTCAGTGCAGTGCGTGTATTGTTGTCAGTGCAGTGCGTGCATTGTTGTCAGTGCAGTGAGTGAATTGTTGTCAGTGCAGTGCGTGTATTGTTGGCAGTGCAGTGTGTGTATTATTGGCAGTGCAGTGCGTGTATTGGTGTCAGTGCCATGCGTGTATTGGTGTCAGTGCAGTGCGTGTATTGGTGTCAGTGCATTGTGTGTATTGTTGTCAGTGTATTCTCAGTGCAGTGCGTGTATTGTTGTCAGTGCAGTGCGTGTATTGTTGTCAGTGCAGTGCGTGTATTGGTACCAGTGCAGTGCGTGTGCTGTTGTCAGTGCAGTGCGTGTATTGTTGTCAGTGCACTAAGTGTGTTGTTGTCAGTGCAGTGCATGTGTTGTTGTCAGTGCATTGCATGTGTTGTTGTCAGTGCAGTGCATGTGTTGTTGTCACTGCAGTTCGTGTGTTGTTGTCCATGCAGTGCGTGTATTGTTGGCAGTGCAGTGCATGTATTGTTGGCAGCGCAGTGCATGTATTGTTGACACTGCAGTGCGTGTATTGGTGTCAGTGCAGTGCGTGTATTGTTGTCAGTGCAGTGCGTGTATTGTCAGTGCAGTGCGTGTATTGTTGGCAGTGCAGTGCGTGTATTGTTGGCAGTGCAGTGCGTGTATTGGTGTCAGTGCCGTGCGTGTGTTGGTGTCAGTTCAGTGCGTGTGTTGGTGTCAGTGCATTGCGTGTATTGGTGTCAGTGCAGTGCGTGTATTGGTGCCAGTGCAGTGCGTGTCTTGGTGCCAGTGCAGTGCGTGTATTGGTGCAAGTGCAGTGCGTGTATTGGTTCCAGTGCAGTGCGTGTATTGGTGCCAGTGCAGTGCGTTCATTGGTGTCAGTGCAGTGCGTGTATTGTTGTCAGTGCAGTGCGTGTGTTGTTGTCAGTGCAGTGCGTGTGTTGTTGTCAGTGCAGTGCGTGTGTTGTTGTCAGTGCAGTGCGTGTGTTGTCAGTGCAGTGCGTGTATTGGTGTCAGTGCAGTGTGTGTATTGGTGTCAGTGCAGTGCGTGTATTGGTGTCAGTGCAGTGCGTGTAGTGTGTCAGTGCAGTGCGTGTATTGGTGCCAGTCGAGTGCGTGTACTGGTGTTTTTGTAGTGCGTGTATTGGTATCAGTGCAGTGCGTGTATTGTCAGTGCAGTGCGTGTACTGTTGTCAGTGCCATGCGTGTATTGTTGTCATTGCGTTGCATGTATTGTTGTCAGTGAAGTGCGTGCATTGTTGTCAGTGCAGTGCGTCTATTGTTGTCAGTGCAGTGCGTGTATTGTTGTCAGTGCCATGCGTGTAATGTTGTCATTGTGTTGCGTGTATTGTTGTCAGTGTAGTGCGTGCATTGTTGTCTGTGTAGAGCGTGTATTGTTGTCAGTGCAGTGCGTGTATTGTTGTCATTGTGTTGCATGTATTGTTGTCAGTGTAGTGCGTGCATTGTTGTCAGTGCAGTGCGTCTATTGTTGTCAGTGCAGTGCGTGTATTGGTGTCAGTGCAGTGCGTGTAGTAAAGTCAGTGTAGTGCGTGTATTGTTGTCAGTGCAGTTCGTCTTTTGTTGTCAGTGCAGTGCCTGTATTGTTGTCAGTGCAGTGCGTGTGTTGTTGTCAGTGCAGTGCGTGTATTGTTGTCAGTGCAGTGTGTGTATTGTTGTCAGTGCAGTGTGTGTATTGGTGTCAGTGCAGCGTGTGTTGTTGTCAGTGCAGCGTGTGTTGTTGTCAGTGCAGCGTGTGTGTTGTTGTCAGTGCAGTCTGTGTATTGTTGTCAGTGCAGTGTGTGAATTGTTGTCAGTGCAGTGTGTGTATTGGTGTCAGTGCAGCATGTGTGTTGTTGTCAGTGCAGTGCATGTGCTGTTGTCAGTGCAGTGCGTGTATTGTTGTCAGTGGAGTGCGAGTATTGGTGTCATTGCAGTGCGTGTAGTATTGTCAGTGCAGTGCGTGTATTGGTGTCAGTGCAGTGCGTGTATTGGTGCCAGTGCAGTGCGTGTATTGGTGCCAGTGCAGTGCGTGTATTGGTGCAAGTGCAGTGCGTGTATTGGTTCCAGTGCAGTGCGTGTATTGGTGCCAGTGCAGTGCGTTCATTGGTGTCAGTGCAGTGCGTGTATTTTTGTCAGTGAGGTGCGTGTGTTGGTGTCAGTGCAGTGCGTGTGTTGTCAGTGCAGTGCATGTATTGTTGTCAGTGCAGTGCGTGCGTTGTTGTCAGTGCAGTGCGTGTGTTGTTGTCAGTGCAGTGTGTGTGTTGTTGTCAGTGCAGTGCGTGTGTTGTTGTCAGTGCAGTGCGTGTGTTGTTGTCAGTGCAGTGCGTGTATTTGTGTCAGTGCAGTGCGTGTGCTGTTGTCAGTGCAGCGTGTGTATTGGTGTCAGTGCAGCGTGTGTATTTGTGTCAGTGCAGTGCGTGTGCTGTTGTCAGTGCAGTGCGTGCATTGGTGTCAGTGCAGTGCGTGTATTGGTGCCAGTGCAGTGCGTGTATTGGTGCCAGTGCAGTCGTGTATTGGTGCCAGAGCAGTGCGTGCATTGGTGCCAGTGCAGTGCCTGTATTGTTGTCAGTGCAGTGCGTGTATCTTTGTCAGTGCAGTGCGTGTGTTGGTGTCAGTGCAGTGCGTATGGTGTCAGTGCAGTTCATGTGTTGTTGTTAGTGCAGTGTGTGTATTGTTGTCAGTGCAGTGTGTGTATTGGTGTCAGTGCAGCGTGTGTTGTTGTCAGTGCAGTGTGTGTATTGGTGTCAGTGCAGCGTGTGTTGTTGTCAGTGCAGTGTGTGTATTGTTGTCAGTGCAGTGCGTGTGCTGTTGTCAGTTCAGTGCGTGTGTTGGTGTCAGTGCAGTGCGTGTATTGGTGTCAGTGCAGTGCGTGTACTGCTTTCAGTGCAGTGCGTGTGTTGGTGTCAGTGCAGTGCGTGTATTGGTGCCAGTGCAGTGCGTGGATTGGTGCCAGTGCAGTGCGTGTATTGGTGCCAGAGCAGTGCGTGTATTGGTGCCAGTGCAGTGCCTGTATTGGTGTCAGTGCAGTGTGTGTATTTTTGTCAGTGCAGTGCGTGTGTTGGTGTCAGTGCCGTGCGTGTGGTGTCAGTGCAGTTCAACTGTTGTTGTCAGTGCAGTGTGTGTATTTGTGTCAGTGCAGTGTGTGTATTGGTGTCAGTGCAGTGTGTGTATTGGTGTCAGTGCAGTGTGTGTATTGGTGTCAGTGCAGTGTGTGTATTGGTGTCAGTGCAGCGTGTGTCTTGTTGTCAGTGCAGTGTGTGTATTGTTGTCAGTGCAGTGCGCGTATTGGTGTCAGTGCCGTGCGTGTATTGGAGTCAGTTCAGTGCGTGTGTTGGTGTCAGTGCAGTGCGTGTATTGGTGCCAGTGCAGTGCGTGTATTGTTGTCAGTGCCGTGCGTGTATTGTTGTCAGTGCCGTGCGTGTGCTGTTGTCAGTGCAGTGCGTGTGCTGTTGTCAGTGCAGTGCGTGTATTGTTGTCAGTGTAGTGCCTGTGTTGTTGTCAGTGCAGTGCGTGTATTGGTGCCAGTGCAGTGCGTGTATTGTTGTCAGTGCAGTGCGTGTATTGTTGTCAGTGCAGTGCGTGTATTGTTGTCAGTGCAGTGCGTGTATTGTTGTCAGTGCAGTCCGTGTATTGTCAGTGCAGTCCGTGTATTGTTGGCAGTGCAGTCCGTGTATTGGTGTCAGTGCTGTGCGTGTATTGGTGTCTGTTCAGTGCGCGTGTTGGTGGCAGTGCAGTGCGTGTATTTGTGTCAGTGCAATGCGTGTATTGGTGTCAGTGCAGTGAGTGTATTGGTGCCAGTGCAGTGCGTGTATTGTTGTCAGTGCCGTGCGTGTATTGTTGTCAGTGCAGTGCGTGTATTGTTGTCAGTGCAGCGTGTGAATTGGTGTCAGTGCAGAGTGTGTATTGGTGTCAGTGCAGTGCGTGTCTTGTTGTCAGTGCAGTGCGTGTATTTTTGTCAGTGCAGTGCGTGTATTGTTGTCAGTGCAGTGCGTGTATTGTTGTCAGTGCAGTGCGTGTATTGTTGCCAGTGCAGTGCGTGTATTGGTGTCAGTGCCGTGCGTGTATTGGAGTCAGTTCAGTGTGTGTGTTGGTGTCAGTGCAGTGCGTGTATTGGGGTCAGTGCAGTGCGTGTATTGGGGTCAGTGCAGTGCGTGTATTGGTGTCAGTGCAGTGCGTGTATTGGTGCCAGTGCAGTGCGTGTATTGGTGTCAGTGCCGTGCGTGTATTGTTGTCAGTGCCGTGCGTGTATTGTTGTCAGTGCCGTGCGTGTATTGTTGTCAGTGCAGTGCGTGTATTGTTGTCAGTGCAGCGTGTGTATTGGTGTCAGTGCAGCGTGTGTATTTGTGTCAGTGCAGTGCGTGTGCTGTTGTCAGTGCAGCGTGTGTATTGGTGTCGGTGCAGCGTGTGTATTTGTGTCAGTGCAGTGCGTGTGCTGTTGTCAGTGCAGTGCGTGTGCTGTTGTCAGTGCAGTGCGTGTATTGGTGCCAGTGCAGTGCGTGTATTGGTGCCAGTGCAGTCGTGTATTGGTGCCAGAGCAGTGCGTGCATTGGTGCCAGTGCAGTGCCTGTATTGTTGTCAGTGCAGTGCGTGTATCTTTGTCGGTGCAGTGCGTGTGTTGGTGTCAGTGCAGTGCGTATGGTGTCAGTGCAGTTCATGTGTTGTTGTTAGTGCAGTGTGTGTATTGTTGTCAGTGCAGTGTGTGTATTGGTGTCAGTGCAGCGTGTGCTGTTGTCAGTTCAGTGCGTGTGTTGGTGTCAGTGCAGTGCGTGTATTGGTGTCAGTGCAGTGCGTGTACTGCTTTCAGTGCAGTGCGTGTGTTGGTGTCAGTGCAGTGCGTGTATTGGTGCCAGTGCAGTGCGTGGATTGGTGCCAGTGCAGTGCGTGTATTGGTGCCAGAGCAGTGCGTGTATTGGTGCCAGTGCAGTGCCTGTATTGGTGTCAGTGCAGTGTGTGTATTTTTGTCAGTGCAGTGCGTGTGTTGGTGTCAGTGCCGTGCGTGTGGTGTCAGTGCAGTTCAACTGTTGTTGTCAGTGCAGTGTGTGTATTTGTGTCAGTGCAGTGTGTGTATTGGTGTCAGTGCAGTGTGTGTATTGGTGTCAGTGCAGTGTGTGTATTGGTGTCAGTGCAGTGTGTGTATTGGTGTCAGTGCAGCGTGTGTCTTGTTGTCAGTGCAGTGTGTGTATTGTTGTCAGTGCAGTGCGCGTATTGGTGTCAGTGCCGTGCGTGTATTGGAGTCAGTTCAGTGCGTGTGTTGGTGTCAGTGCAGTGCGTGTATTGGTGCCAGTGCAGTGCGTGTATTGTTGTCAGTGCCGTGCGTGTATTGTTGTCAGTGCCGTGCGTGTGCTGTTGTCAGTGCAGTGCGTGTGCTGTTGTCAGTGCAGTGCGTGTATTGTTGTCAGTGTAGTGCCTGTGTTGTTGTCAGTGCAGTGCGTGTATTGGTGCCAGTGCAGTGCGTGTATTGTCAGTGCAGTGCGTGTATTGTTGTCAGTGCAGTGCGTGTATTGTTGTCAGTGCAGTGCGTGTATTGTTGTCAGTGCAGTCCGTGTATTGTCAGTGCAGTCCGTGTATTGTTGGCAGTGCAGTCCGTGTATTGGTGTCAGTGCTGTGCGTATATTGGTGTCTGTTCAGTGCGCGTGTTGGTGGCAGTGCAGTGCGTGTATTTGTGTCAGTGCAATGCGTGTATTGGTGTCAGTGCAGAGTGTGTATTGGTGTCAGTGCAGTGCGTGTCTTGTTGTCAGTGCAGTGCGTGTATTTTTGTCAGTGCAGTGCGTGTATTGTTGTCAGTGCAGTGCGTGTATTGTTGTCAGTGCAGTGCGTGTATTGTTGCCAGTGCAGTGCGTGTATTGGTGTCAGTGCCGTGCGTGTATTGGAGTCAGTTCAGTGTGTGTGTTGGTGTCAGTGCAGTGCGTGTATTGGGGTCAGTGCAGTGCGTGTATTGGGGTCAGTGCAGTGCGTGTATTGGTGTCAGTGCAGTGCGTGTATTGGTGCCAGTGCAGTGCGTGTATTGGTGTCAGTGCCGTGCGTGTATTGTTGTCAGTGCCGTGCGTGTATTGTTGTCAGTGCCGTGCGTGTATTGTTGTCAGTGCAGTGCGTGTATTGTTGTCAGTGCAGCGTGTGTATTGGTGTCAGTGCAGCGTGTGTATTTGTGTCAGTGCAGTGCGTGTGCTGTTGTCAGTGCAGCGTGTGTATTGGTGTCGGTGCAGCGTGTGTATTTGTGTCAGTGCAGTGCGTGTGCTGTTGTCAGTGCAGTGCGTGTGCTGTTGTCAGTGCAGTGCGTGTATTGGTGCCAGTGCAGTGCGTGTATTGGTGCCAGTGCAGTCGTGTATTGGTGCCAGAGCAGTGCGTGCATTGGTGCCAGTGCAGTGCCTGTATTGTTGTCAGTGCAGTGCGTGTATCTTTGTCGGTGCAGTGCGTGTGTTGGTGTCAGTGCAGTGCGTATGGTGTCAGTGCAGTTCATGTGTTGTTGTTAGTGCAGTGTGTGTATTGTTGTCAGTGCAGTGTGTGTATTGGTGTCAGTGCAGCGTGTGTTGTTGTCAGTGCAGTGTGTGTATTGTTGTCAGTGCAGTGCGTGTGCTGTTGTCAGTTCAGTGCGTGTGTTGGTGTCAGTGCAGTGCGTGTATTGGTGTCAGTGCAGTGCGTGTACTGCTTTCAGTGCAGTGCGTGTGTTGGTGTCAGTGCAGTGCGTGTATTGGTGCCAGTGCAGTGCGTGTATTGGTGCCAGTGCAGTGCGTGTATTGGTGCCAGAGCAGTGCGTGTATTGGTGCCAGTGCAGTGCCTGTATTGGTGTCAGTGCAGTGTGTGTATTTTTGTCAGTGCAGTGCGTGTGTTGGTGTCAGTGCCGTGCGTGTGGTGTTAGTGCAGTTCAACTGTTGTTGTCAGTGCAGTGCGTGTATTGTTGTCAGTGCAGCGTGTGAATTGGTGTCAGTGCAGAGTGTGTATTGGTGTCAGTGCAGTGCGTGTCTTGTTGTCAGTGCAGTGCGTGTATTTTTGTCAGTGCAGTGCGTGTATTGTTGTCAGTGCAGTGCGTGTATTGTTGTCAGTGCAGTGCGTGTATTGTTGTCAGTGCAGTGCGTGTATTGTTGTCAGTGCAGTGCGTGTATTGGTGTCAGTGCCGTGCGTGTATTGGAGTCAGTTCAGTGTGTGTGTTGGTGTCAGTGCAGTGCGTGTATTGGGGTCAGTGCAGTGCGTGTATTGGGGTCAGTGCAGTGCGTGTATTGGTGTCAGTGCAGTGCGTGTATTGGTGCCAGTGCAGTGCGTGTATTG
The DNA here is from genome assembly GCF_964213995.1 of Mustelus asterias. NCBI lineage: Eukaryota > Metazoa > Chordata > Chondrichthyes > Carcharhiniformes > Triakidae > Mustelus > Mustelus asterias. The sequence continues at coordinate 15,252,319 of NC_135817.1, read as the reverse complement.
GTGTCAGTGCCGTGCGTGTATTGTTGTCAGTGCCGTGCGTGTATTGTTGTCAGTGCCGTGCGTGTATTGTTGTCAGTGCAGTGCGTGTATTGTTGTCAGTGCAGCGTGTGTATTGGTGTCAGTGCAGCGTGTGTATTTGTGTCAGTGCAGTGCGTGTGCTGTTGTCAGTGCAGCGTGTGTATTGGTGTCAGTGCAGCGTGTGTATTTGTGTCAGTGCAGTGCGTGTGCTGTTGTCAGTGCAGTGCGTGCATTGGTGCCAGTGCAGTGCGTGTATTGGTGCCAGTGCAGTCGTGTATTGGTGCCAGAGCAGTGCGTGCATTGGTGCCAGTGCAGTGCCTGTATTGTTGTCAGTGCAGTGCGTGTATTGTTGGCAGCGCAGTGCATGTATTGTTGACACTGCAGTGCGTGTATTGGTGTCAGTGCAGTGCGTGTATTGTTGTCAGTGCAGTGCGTGTATTGTCAGTGCAGTGCGTGTATTGTTGGCAGTGCAGTGCGTGTATTGTTGGCAGTGCAGTGCGTGTATTGGTGTCAGTGCCGTGCGTGTGTTGGTGTCAGTTCAGTGCGTGTGTTGGTGTCAGTGCATTGCGTGTATTGGTGTCAGTGCAGTGCGTGTATTGGTGCCAGTGCAGTGCGTGTATTGGTGCCAGTGCAGTGCGTGTATTGGTGCAAGTGCAGTGCGTGTATTGGTTCCAGTGCAGTGCGTGTATTGGTGCCAGTGCAGTGCGTTCATTGGTGTCAGTGCAGTGCGTGTATTGTTGTCAGTGCAGTGCGTGTGTTGTTGTCAGTGCAGTGCGTGTGTTGTTGTCAGTGCAGTGCGTGTGTTGTTGTCAGTGCAGTGCGTGTGTTGTTGTCAGTGCAGTGCGTGTATTGGTGTCAGTGCAGTGTGTGTATTGGTGTCAGTGCAGTGCGTGTATTGGTGTCAGTGCAGTGCGTGTAGTGTGTCAGTGCAGTGCGTGTATTGGTGCCAGTCGAGTGCGTGTACTGGTGTTTTTGTAGTGCGTGTATTGGTATCAGTGCAGTGCGTGTATTGTCAGTGCAGTGCGTGTACTGTTGTCAGTGCCATGCGTGTATTGTTGTCATTGCGTTGCATGTATTGTTGTCAGTGAAGTGCGTGCATTGTTGTCAGTGCAGTGCGTCTATTGTTGTCAGTGCAGTGCGTGTATTGTTGTCAGTGCCATGCGTGTAATGTTGTCATTGTGTTGCGTGTATTGTTGTCAGTGTAGTGCGTGCATTGTTGTCTGTGTAGAGCGTGTATTGTTGTCAGTGCAGTGCGTGTATTGTTGTCATTGTGTTGCATGTATTGTTGTCAGTGTAGTGCGTGCATTGTTGTCAGTGCAGTGCGTCTATTGTTGTCAGTGCAGTGCGTGTATTGGTGTCAGTGCAGTGCGTGTAGTAAAGTCAGTGTAGTGCGTGTATTGTTGTCAGTGCAGTTCGTCTTTTGTTGTCAGTGCAGTGCCTGTATTGTTGTCAGTGCAGTGCGTGTGTTGTTGTCAGTGCAGTGCGTGTATTGTTGTCAGTGCAGTGTGTGTATTGTTGTCAGTGCAGTGTGTGTATTGGTGTCAGTGCAGCGTGTGTTGTTGTCAGTGCAGCGTGTGTTGTTGTCAGTGCAGCGTGTGTGTTGTTGTCAGTGCAGTCTGTGTATTGTTGTCAGTGCAGTGTGTGAATTGTTGTCAGTGCAGTGTGTGTATTGGTGTCAGTGCAGCATGTGTGTTGTTGTCAGTGCAGTGCATGTGCTGTTGTCAGTGCAGTGCGTGTATTGTTGTCAGTGGAGTGCGAGTATTGGTGTCATTGCAGTGCGTGTAGTATTGTCAGTGCAGTGCGTGTATTGGTGTCAGTGCAGTGCGTGTATTGGTGCCAGTGCAGTGCGTGTATTGGTGCCAGTGCAGTGCGTGTATTGGTGCAAGTGCAGTGCGTGTATTGGTTCCAGTGCAGTGCGTGTATTGGTGCCAGTGCAGTGCGTTCATTGGTGTCAGTGCAGTGCGTGTATTTTTGTCAGTGAGGTGCGTGTGTTGGTGTCAGTGCAGTGCGTGTGTTGTCAGTGCAGTGCATGTATTGTTGTCAGTGCAGTGCGTGCGTTGTTGTCAGTGCAGTGCGTGTGTTGTTGTCAGTGCAGTGTGTGTGTTGTTGTCAGTGCAGTGCGTGTGTTGTTGTCAGTGCAGTGCGTGTGTTGTTGTCAGTGCAGTGCGTGTATTTGTGTCAGTGCAGTGCGTGTGCTGTTGTCAGTGCAGCGTGTGTATTGGTGTCAGTGCAGCGTGTGTATTTGTGTCAGTGCAGTGCGTGTGCTGTTGTCAGTGCAGTGCGTGCATTGGTGTCAGTGCAGTGCGTGTATTGGTGCCAGTGCAGTGCGTGTATTGGTGCCAGTGCAGTCGTGTATTGGTGCCAGAGCAGTGCGTGCATTGGTGCCAGTGCAGTGCCTGTATTGTTGTCAGTGCAGTGCGTGTATCTTTGTCAGTGCAGTGCGTGTGTTGGTGTCAGTGCAGTGCGTATGGTGTCAGTGCAGTTCATGTGTTGTTGTTAGTGCAGTGTGTGTATTGTTGTCAGTGCAGTGTGTGTATTGGTGTCAGTGCAGCGTGTGTTGTTGTCAGTGCAGTGTGTGTATTGGTGTCAGTGCAGCGTGTGTTGTTGTCAGTGCAGTGTGTGTATTGTTGTCAGTGCAGTGCGTGTGCTGTTGTCAGTTCAGTGCGTGTGTTGGTGTCAGTGCAGTGCGTGTATTGGTGTCAGTGCAGTGCGTGTACTGCTTTCAGTGCAGTGCGTGTGTTGGTGTCAGTGCAGTGCGTGTATTGGTGCCAGTGCAGTGCGTGGATTGGTGCCAGTGCAGTGCGTGTATTGGTGCCAGAGCAGTGCGTGTATTGGTGCCAGTGCAGTGCCTGTATTGGTGTCAGTGCAGTGTGTGTATTTTTGTCAGTGCAGTGCGTGTGTTGGTGTCAGTGCCGTGCGTGTGGTGTCAGTGCAGTTCAACTGTTGTTGTCAGTGCAGTGTGTGTATTTGTGTCAGTGCAGTGTGTGTATTGGTGTCAGTGCAGTGTGTGTATTGGTGTCAGTGCAGTGTGTGTATTGGTGTCAGTGCAGTGTGTGTATTGGTGTCAGTGCAGCGTGTGTCTTGTTGTCAGTGCAGTGTGTGTATTGTTGTCAGTGCAGTGCGCGTATTGGTGTCAGTGCCGTGCGTGTATTGGAGTCAGTTCAGTGCGTGTGTTGGTGTCAGTGCAGTGCGTGTATTGGTGCCAGTGCAGTGCGTGTATTGTTGTCAGTGCCGTGCGTGTATTGTTGTCAGTGCCGTGCGTGTGCTGTTGTCAGTGCAGTGCGTGTGCTGTTGTCAGTGCAGTGCGTGTATGGTTGTCGGTGCAGTGCGTGTATTGTTGTCAGTGCAGTGCGTGTATTGTTGTCAGTGCAGTGCGTGCATTGTTGTCAGTGCAGTGAGTGAATTGTTGTCAGTGCAGTGCGTGTATTGTTGGCAGTGCAGTGTGTGTATTATTGGCAGTGCAGTGCGTGTATTGTTGGCAGTGCAGTGCGTGTATTGGTGTCAGTGCCATGCGTGTATTGGTGTCAGTGCAGTGCGTGTATTGGTGTCAGTGCATTGTGTGTATTGTTGTCAGTGTGTTCTCAGTGCAGTGCGTGTATTGTTGTCAGTGCAGTGCGTGTATTGTTGTCAGTGCAGTGCGTGTATTGGTACCAGTGCAGTGCGTGTGCTGTTGTCAGTGCAGTGCGTGTATTGTTGTCAGTGCACTAAGTGTGTTGTTGTCAGTGCAGTGCATGTGTTGTTGTCAGTGCATTGCATGTGTTGTTGTCAGTGCAGTGCATGTGTTGTTGTCACTGCAGTTCGTGTGTTGTTGTCCGTGCAGTGCGTGTATTGTTGGCAGTGCAGTGCATGTATTGTTGGCAGTGCAGTGCGTGCATTGTTGTCAGTGCAGCGCGTGTATTGTTGGCAGCGCAGTGCATGTATTGTTGACACTGCAGTGCGTGTATTGGTGTCAGTGCAGTGCGTGTATTGTTGTCAGTGCAGTGCGTGTATTGTCAGTGCAGTGCGTGTATTGTTGGCAGTGCAGTGCGTGTATTGTTGGCAGTGCAGTGCGTGTATTGGTGTCAGTGCCGTGCGTGTGTTGGTGTCAGTTCAGTGCGTGTGTTGGTGTCAGTGCATTGCGTGTATTGGTGTCAGTGCAGTGCGTGTATTGGTGCCAGTGCAGTGCGTGTATTGGTGCAAGTGCAGTGCGTGTATTGGTTCCAGTGCAGTGCGTGTATTGGTGCCAGTGCAGTGCGTTCATTGGTGTCAGTGCAGTGCGTGTATTGTTGTCAGTGCAGTGCGTGTGTTGTTGTCAGTGCAGCGCGTGTGTTGTTGTCAGTGCAGTGCGTGTGTTGTTGTCAGTGCAGTGCGTGTGTTGTTGTCAGTGCAGTGCGTGTATTGGTGTCAGTGCCGTGTGTGTATTGGTGTCAGTGCAGTGCGTGTATTGGTGTCAGTGCAGTGCATGTAGTGTGTCAGTGCAGTGCGTGTATTGGTGCCAGTCGAGTGCGTGTACTGGTGTTTTTGTAGTGCGTGTATTGGTATCAGTGCAGTGCGTGTATTGTCAGTGCAGTGCGTGTACTGTTGTCAGTGCCATGCGTGTATTGTTGTCATTGCGTTGCGTGTATTGTTGTCACTGTAGTGTGTGTATTGTTGTCAGTGCAGTGCGTGTATGGTTGTCAGTGCAGTGCGTGCATTGTTGTCAGTGCAGTGCGTGTATTGTTGTCAGTGCAGTGCGTGCATTGTTGTCAGTGCAGTGAGTGAATTGTTGTCAGTGCAGTGCGTGTATTGTTGGCAGTGCAGTGTGTGTATTATTGGCAGTGCAGTGCGTGTATTGGTGTCAGTGCCATGCGTGTATTGGTGTCAGTGCAGTGCGTGTATTGGTGTCAGTGCATTGTGTGTATTGTTGTCAGTGTGTTCTCAGTGCAGTGCGTGTATTGTTGTCAGTGCAGTGCGTGTATTGTTGTCAGTGCAGTGCGTGTATTGGTACCAGTGCAGTGCGTGTGCTCTTGTCAGTGCAGTGCGTGTATTGTTGTCAGTGCACTAAGTGTGTTGTTGTCAGTGCAGTGCATGTGTTGTTGTCAGTGCATTGCATGTGTTGTTGTCAGTGCAGTGCATGTGTTGTTGTCACTGCAGTTCGTGTGTTGTTGTCCGTGCAGTGCGTGTATTGTTGGCAGTGCAGTGCATGTATTGTTGGCAGTGCAGTGCGTGCATTGTTGTCAGTGCAGCGCGTGTATTGTTGGCAGCGCAGTGCATGTATTGTTGACACTGCAGTGCGTGTGTTGTTGTCAGTGCAGTGCGTGTATTGTTGTCAGTGCAGTGTGTGTATTGTTGTCAGTGCAGTGTGTGTATTGGTGTCAGTGCAGCGTGTGTTGTTGTCAGTGCAGCGTGTGTTGTTGTCAGTGCAGCGTGTGTGTTGTTGTCAGTGCAGTCTGTGTATTGTTGTCAGTGCAGTGTGTGAATTGTTGTCAGTGCAGTGTGTGTATTGGTGTCAGTGCAGCATGTGTGTTGTTGTCAGTGCAGTGCATGTGCTGTTGTCAGTGCAGTGCATGTATTGTTGTCAGTGTAGTGCGAGTATTGGTGTCAGTGCAGTGCGTGTAGTATTGTCAGTGCAGTGCGTGTATTGGTGTCAGTGCAGTGCGTGTATTGGTGCCAGTGCAGTGCGTGTATTGGTGCCAGTGCAGTGCGTGTATTGTTGTCATTGCGTTGCGTGTATTGTTGTCACTGTAGTGTGTGCATTGTTGTCAGTGTAGTGCGTGTATTGTTGTCAGTGCACTGCGTGTATTGTTGTCAGTGCCATGCGTGTATTGTTGTCATTGTGTTGCATGTATTGTTGTCAGTGAAGTGCGTGCATTGTTGTCAGTGCAGTGCGTCTATTGTTAGTGCAGTGCGTGTATTGTTGTCAGTGCCATGCGTGTAATGTTGTCATTGTGTTGCGTGTATTGTTGTCAGTGTAGTGCGTGCATTGTTGTCAGTGTAGAGCGTGTATTGTTGTCAGTGCAGTGCGTGTATTGTTGTCATTGTGTTGCATGTATTGTTGTCAGTGTAGTGCGTGCATTGTTGTCAGTGCAGTGCGTCTATTGTTGTCAGTGCAGTGCGTGTATTGGTGTCAGTGCAGTGCGTGTAGTAAAGTCAGTGTAGTGCGTGTATTGTTGTCAGTGCAGTTCGTCTTTTGTTGTCAGTTCAGTGCCTGTATTGTTGTCAGTGCAGTGTGTGTATTGTTGTCAGTGCAGTGTGTGTATTGGTGTCAGTGCAGCATGTGTGTTGTTGTCAGTGCAGTGCGTGTATTGGTGTCAGTGCAGCGTGTGTGTTGTTGTCAGTGCAGTGTGTGTGTTGTTGTCAGTGCAGTCTGTGTATTGTTGTCAGTGCAGTGTGTGTATTGGTGTCAGTGCAGCATGTGTGTTGTTGTCAGTGCAGTGCGTGTATTGGTGTCAGTGCAGCGTGTGTGTTGTTGTCAGTGCAGTGTGTGTGTTGTTGTCAGTGCAGCGTGTGTATTGTTGTCAGTGCAGTGTGTGTATTGTTGTCAGTGCAGCATGTGTGTTGTTGTCAGTGCAGTGCATGTGCTGTTGTCAGTGCAGTGCGTGTATTGTTGTCACTGTAGTGCGAGTATTGGTGTCAGTGCAGTGCGTGTAGTATTGTCAGTGCAGTGCGTGTATTGGTGTCAGTGCAGTGCGTGTATTGGTGCCAGTGCAGTGCGTGCATTGGTGCCAGTGCAGTGCGTGTATTGGTGCAAGTGCAGTGCGTGTATTGGTTCCAGTGCAGTGCGTGTATTGGTGCCAGTGCAGTGCGTTCATTGGTGTCAGTGCAGTGCGTGTATTTTTGTCAGTGAGGTGCGTGTGTTGGTGTCAGTGCAGTGTGTGTGTTGTCAGTGCAGTGCATGTATAGTTGTCAGTGCAGTGCATGCATTGTTGTCAGTGAAGTGCGTGTATTGGTGCAAGTGCAGTGCGTGTATTGGTGCCAGTGCAGTGCGTGTATTGGTGCCAGTGCAGTGCGTGTATTGGTGCCAGTGCAGTGCGTGTATTGGTGCCAGTGCAGTGCGTTCATTGGTGTCAGTGCAGTGCGTGTATTGGTGTCAGTGCAGTGCGTGTATTGGTGCCAGTGCAGTGCGTGTATTGGTGCCAGTGCAGTTCGTGTATTGGTGCAAGTGCAGTGCGTTTATTGGTGCCAGTGCAGTGCGTGTGTTGGTGTCAGTGCAGTGCGTGTGTTGTTGTCAGTGCAGTGCGTGTATTGTTGTCAGTGCAGTGCGTGTATTGTTGTCAGTGCAGTGCGTGTATTGTTGTCAGTGGAGCGTGTGTATTGGTGTCAGTGCAGCGTGTGTGTTGTCACTGCAGGGTGTGTGCTGTTGTCAGTGCAGTGCGTGTATTGTTGTCAGTGTAGTGCCTGTGTTGTTGTCAGTGCAGTGCGTGTATTGCTCTGAGTGCAGTGCATGTATTGGTGTCCGTGCCGCGCGTGTATTGGTGTCAGTGCCGCACGTGTATTGGTGTCAGAGCAGTGCGTGTATTGGTGTCAGTGTATTTCCTGTATTGTTTTCAGTGCAGTGCGTGTATTGGTGTCAGTGCAGTGCGTGTAGTATTGTCAGTGCAGTGCGTGTTTTGGTGCCAGTCCAGTGCATGTCCTGGTGTCAGTGTAGTGCGTGCGTTGTTGTCAGTGCAGTGCGTGAATTGTTGTCGGTGCAGTGCGTGTATTGTTGTCAGTGCAGTGCGTGTGTTGGTGTCAGTGCAGTGCGTGTATTGTTGTCCATGCCATGTGTGTATTGTTGTCAGTGCTGTGCGTGTATTGGTGTCAGTGTAGTGCGTGTATTGTTGTCAGTGCAGTGCGTGTACTGTTGTCTGTGCCATGCGTGTATTGTTGTCATTGTGTTGCGTGTATTGTTGTCACTGTAGTGTGTGCATTGTTGTCAGTGTAGAGCGTGTATTGGTGCCAGTGCAGTGCGTTCATTGGTGTCATTGCAGTGCGTGTATTTTTGTCAGTGAGGTGTGTGTGTTGGTGTCAGTGCAGTGCGTGTGTTGTCAGTGCAGTGCACGTATTGTTGTCAGTGCACTGCGTGTATTGTTGTCAGTGCACTGCGTGTATTGTTGTCAGTACAGTGCGTGTGTTGGTGCCAGTGCAGTGCGTGTATTGGTGTCAGTGCAGTGCGTTTATTTTTGTCAGTGCAGTGTGTGTATTTGTGTAAGTGCAGTGTGTGTATTGGTGACAGTGCAATGGGTGTCTTGTTGTCAGTGCAGTGTGTGTATTGTTTTCAGTGCAGTGTGTGTATTGTTGTCAGTGCAGTGCGTGTATTGTTGTCAGTGCAGTGCGTGTGCTGCTGTCAGTGCAGTGCGTGTATTGTTGTCAGTGTAGTGTGTGTGTTGTCAGTGCAGTGCGTGTATTGTTGTCAGTGCACTGCGTGTATTGTTGTCAGTGCACTGCGTGTATTGTTGTCAGTGCAGTGCGTGTGCTGTTGTCAGTGCAGTGCGTGTGCTGTTGTCAGTGCAGTGCGTGTGCTGTTGCCAGTGCAGTGCGTGTGCTGTTGTCAGTGCAGTGCGTGTATTGTTGTCAGTGCAGTGCGTGTATTGGTGCCAGTGCAGTGCGTGTATTGGTGCCAGTGCAGTGCGTGTATTGGTGCAAGTGCAGTGCGTGTATTGGTGCCAGTGCAGTGCATGTGTTGGTGTCAGTGCAGTGCGTGTGTTGTTGTCAGTGCAGTGCGTGTATTGTTGTCAGTGCAGTGCGTATATTGTTGTCAGTGCAGTGCGTGTATTGTTGTCAGTGGAGCGTGTGTATTGGTGTCAGTGCAGCGTGTGTGTTGTCAGTGCAGGGTGTGTGCTGTTGTCAGTGCAGTGCGTGTACTGTTGTCAGTGTAGTGCCTGTGTTGTTGTCAGTGCAGTGCGTGTATTGCTCTGAGTGCAGTGCATGTATTGGTGTCCGTGCCGCGCTTGTATTGGTGTCAGTGCCGCGCGTGTATTGGTGTCAGAGCAGTGCGTGTATTGGTGTCAGTGTATTGCCTGTATTGTTTTCAGTGCAGTGCGTGTATTGGTGTCAGTGCAGTGCGTGTAGTATTGTCAGTGCAGTGCGTGTTTTGGTGCCAGTCCAGTGCATGTCCTGGTGTCAGTGTAGTGCGTGTGTTGTTGTCAGTGCAGTGCGTGAATTGTTGTCGGTGCAGTGCGTGTATTGTTGTCAGTGCAGTGCGTGTGTTGGTGTCAGTGCAGTGCGTGTATTGTTGTCCATGCCATGTGTGTATTGTTGTCAGTGCTGTGCGTGTATTGGTGTCAGTGTAGTGCGTGTATTGTTGTCAGTGCAGTGCGTGTACTGTTGTCAGTGCCATGCGTGTATTGTTGTCATTGTGTTGCGTGTATTGTTGTCACTGTAGTGTGTGCATTGTTGTCAGTGTAGAGCGTGTATTGTTGTCAGTGCACTGCGTGTATTGGTGCCAGTGCAGTGCGTTCATTGGTGTCAGTGCAGTGCGTGTATTTTTGTCAGTGAGGTGCGTGTGTTGGTGTCAGTGCAGTGCGTGTGTTGTCAGTGCAGTGCATGTATTGTTGTCAGTGCAGTGCATGTATTGTTGTCAGTCCAGTGCGTGTGTTGTCAGTGCCGTGCGTGTATTGTTGTCAGTGCACTGCGTGTATTGTTGTCAGTGCACTGCGTGTATTGTTGTCAGTGCAATGCGTGTATTGGTGCCAGTGCAGTGCGTGTATTGGTGTCAGTGCAGTGCGTTTATTCTTGTCAGTGCAGTGTGTGTATTGGTGACAGTGCAATGGGTGTCTTGTTGTCAGTACAGTGTGTGTATTGTTGTCAGTGCAGTGTGTGTATTGTTGTCAGTGCGTGTATTGGTGTCAGTGCAGTGCGTTTATTTTTGTCAGTGCAGTGCGTGTGCTGCTGTCAGTGCAGTGCGTGTATTGTTGTCAGTGTAGTGTGTGTGTTGTCAGTGCAGTGCGTGTATTGTTGTCAGTGCACTGCGTGTATTGTTGTCAGTGCACTGCGTGTATTGTTGTCAGTGCAGTGCGTGTGCTGTTGTCAGTGCAGTGCGTGTGCTGTTGTCAGTGCAGTGCGTGTGCTGTTGTCAGTGCAGTGCGTGTGCTGTTGTCAGTGCAGTGCGTGTATTGTTGTCAGTGCAGTGCATGTATTGTTGTCAGTGCAGTGCGTGTATTGTTGTCAGTGGAGCGTGTGTATTGGTGTCAGTGCAGCGTGTGTGTTGTCAGTGCAGGGTGTGTGCTGTTGTCAGTGCAGTGCGTGTATTGTTGTCAGTGCAGTTCGTGTGTTGTTGTCAGTGCAGTGCGTGTGTTGTCAGTGCAGTGTGTATTGGTGTCAGTGCAGTGCATGCATTTGAGTCAGTGCCGTGCGTGTATTGGTGTCAGTGCAGTGCGTTTATTGGTGTCAGTGCAGTGCGTGTATTGGTGCCAGTCCAGTGCGTGTACTGGTGTTTTTGTAGTGCGTGTATTGGTATCAGTGCAGTGCGTGTATTGGTGTCAGTGCACTGCGTGTATTGTCAGTGCAGTGCGTGTATTGTTGTCAGTGCCGCGCGTGTGCTGTTGTCAGTGCAGTGCGTGTGCTGTTGTCAGTGCAGTGCGTGTGCTGTTGTCAGTGCAGTGCGTGTATTGTTGTCAGTGCAGTGCGTGTATTGTTGTCAGTGCAGTGCGTGTTTTGGTGCCAGTGCAGTGCGTGTATTGGTGCCAGTGCAGTGCGTGTATTGGTGCAAGTGCAGTGCGTGTATTGGTGCCAGTGCAGTGCGTGTGTTGGTGTCAGTGCAGTGCGTGTGTTGTTGTCAGTGCAGTGCGTGTATTGTTGTCAGTGCAGTGCGTGTATTGTTGTCAGTGCAGTGCGTGTATTGTTGTCAGTGGAGCGTGTGTATTGGTGTCAGTGCAGCGTGTGTGTTGTCAGTGCAGGGTGTGTGCTGTTGTCAGTGCAGTGCGTGTATTGTTGTCAGTGTCGTGCCTGTGTTGTTGTCAGTGCAGTGCGTGTATTGCTCTGAGTGCAGTGCATGTATTGGTGTCCGTGCCGCGCGTGTATTGGTGTCAGTGCCGCGCGTGTATTGGTGTCAGAGCAGTGCGTGTATTGGTGTCAGTGTATTGCCTGTATTGTTTTCAGTGCAGTGCGTGTATTGGTGTCAGTGCAGTGCGTGTAGTATTGTCAGTGCAGTGCGTGTTTTGGTGCCAGTCCAGTGCATGTCCTGGTGTCAGTGTAGTGCGTGTGGTGTTGTCAGTGCAGTGCGTGAATTGTTGTTGGTGCAGTGCGTGTATTTTTGTCAGTGCAGTGTGTGTATTTGTGTAAGTGCAGTGTGTGTATTGTTGTCAGTGCAATGCGTCTATTGTTGCCAGTGCAGTGCGTGTATTGGTGTCAGTGCAGTGCCTGTAGTAAAGTCAGTGTAGTGCGTGTATTGTTGTCAGTGCAGTTCGTCTTTTGTTGTCAGTTCAGTGCCTGTATTGTTGTCAGTGCAGTGTGTGTATTGCTGTCAGTGCAGTGTGTGTATTGGTGTCAGTTCAGCGTGTGTTGTTGTCAGTGCAGCGTGTGTGTTGTTGTCAGTGCAGTCTGTGTATTGTTGTCAGTGCAGTGTGTGAATTGTTGTCAGTGCAGTGTGTGTATTGGTGTAAGTGGTGCATGTGTGTTGTTGTCAGTGCAGTGCATATGCTGTTGTCAGTGCAGTGCGTGTATTGTTGTCAGTGTAGTGCGAGTATTGGTGTCAGTGCAGTGCGTGTAGTATTGTCAGTGCAGTGCGTGTATTGGTGTCAGTGCAGTGCGTGTATTGGTGCCAGTGCAGTGCGTGCATTGGTGCCAGTGCAGTGCGTGTATTGGTTCCAGTGCAGTGCGTGTATTGGTGCCAGTGAGGTGCGTTCATTGGTGTCAGTGCAGTGCGTGTATTTTTGTCAGTGAGGTGCGTGTGTTGGTGTCAGTGCAGTGCGTGTGTTGTCAGTGCAGTGCATGTATAGTTGTCAGTGCAGTGCATGTATTGTTGTCAGTGAAGTGCGTGTATTGGTGCAAGTGCAGTGCGTGTATTGGTGCCAGTGCAGTGCGTGTATTGGTGCCAGTGCAGTGCGTGTATTGGTGCCAGTGCAGTGCGTTCATTGGTGTCAGTGCAGTGCGTGTATTGGTGTCAGTGCAGTGCGTGTATTGGTGCCAGTGCAGTGCGTGTATTGGTGCCAGTGCAGTGCGTGTATTGGTGCAAGTGCAGTGCGTGTATTGGTGCCAGTGCAGTGCGTGTGTTGGTGTCAGTGCAGTGCGTGTGTTGTCAGTGCAGTGCGTGTATTGTTGTCAGTGCAGTGCGTGTATTGTTGTCAGTGCAGTGCGTGTATTGTTGTCAGTGGAGCGTGTGTATTGGTGTCAGTGCAGCGTGCGTGTTGTCAGTGCAGGGTGTGTGCTGTTGTCAGTGCAGTGCGTGTATTGTTGTCAGTGTAGTGCCTGTGTTGTTGTCAGTGCAGTGCGTGTATTGTTCTGAGTGCAGTGCATGTATTGGTGTCCGTGCCGCGCGTGTATTGGTGTCAGTGCCGCGCGTGTATTGGTGTCAGAGCAGTGCGTGTATTGGTGTCAGTGTATTGCCTGTATTGTTTTCAGTGCAGTGCGTGTACTGGTGTCAGTGCAGTGCGTGTAGTATTGTCAGTGCAGTGCGTGTTTTGGTGCCAGTCCAGTGCATGTCCTGGTGTCAGTGTAGTGCGTGTGTTGTTGTCAGTGCAGTGCATGAATTGTTGTCGGTGCAGTGCGTGTATTGTTGTCAGTGCAGTGCGTGTGTTGGTGTCAGTGCAGTGCGTGTATTGTTGTCCATGCCATGTGTGTATTGTTGTCTGTGCTGTGCGTGTATTGGTGTCAGTGTAGTGCGTGTATTGTTGTCAGTGCAGTGCGTGTACTGTTGTCAGTGCCATGCGTATATTGTTGTCATTGTGTTGCGTGTATTGTTGTCACTGTAGTGTGTGCATTGTTGTCAGTGTAGAGCGTGTATTGTTGTCAGTGCACTGCGTGTATTGGTGCCAGTGCAGTGCGTTCATTGGTGTCAGTGCAGTGCGTGTATTTTTGTCAGTGAGGTGCGTGTGTTGGTGTCAGTGCAGTGCATGTGTTGTCAGTGCAGTGCATGTATTGTTGTCAGTGCAGTGCATGTATTGTTGTCAGTCAAGTGCGTGTGTTGTCAGTGCCGTGCGTGTATTGTTGTCAGTGCACTGCGTGTATTGTTGTCAGTGCAGTGCGTGTATTGTTGTCAGTGCAGTGCGTGTATTGGTGCCAGTGCAGTGCGTGTATTGGTGTCAGTGCAGTGCGTTTATTTTTGTCAGTGCAGTGCGTGTGCTGCTGTCAGTGCAGTGCGTGTATTGTTGTCAGTGCAGTGTGTGTGTTGTCAGTGCAGTGCGTGTATTGTCAGTGCACTGCGTGTATTGTTGTCAGTGCACTGCGTGTACTGTTGTCAGTGCAGTGCGTGTGCTGTTGTCAGTGCAGTGCGTGTGCTGTTGTCAGTGCAGTGCGTGTGCTGTTGTCAGTGCAGTGCGTGTATTGTTGTCAGTGCAGTGCGTGTATTGTTGTCAGTGCAGTGCGTGTATTGGTGCCAGTGCAGTGCGTGTATTGGTGCCAGTGCAGTGCGTGTGTTGGTGCAAGTGCAGTGCGTGTATTGGTGCCAGTGCAGTGCGTGTGTTGGTGTCAGTGCAGTGCGTGTGTTGTTGTCAGTGCAGTGCGTGTATTGTTGTCAGTGCAGTGCGTGTATTGTTGTCAGTGCAGTGCGTGTATTGTTGTCAGTGGAGCGTGTGTATTGGTGTCAGTGCAGCGTGTGTGTTGTCAGTGCAGGGTGTGTGCTGTTGTCAGTGCAGTGCGTGTATTGTTGTCAGTGTAGTGCCTGTGTTGTTGTCAGTGCAGTGCGTGTATTGCTCTGAGTGCAGTGCATGTATTGGTGTCCGTGCCGCGCGTGTATTGGTGTCAGTGCCGCGCGTGTGTTGGTGTCAGAGCAGTGCGTGTATTGGTGTCAGTGTATTGCCTGTATTGTTTTCAGTGCAGTGCGTGTATTGGTGTCAGTGCAGTGCGTGTAGTATTGTCAGTGCAGTGCGTGTTTTGGTGCCAGTCCAGTGCATGTCCTGGTGTCAGTGCAGTGCGTGTGTTGTTGTCAGTGCAGTGCGTGAATTGTTGTCGGTGCAGTGCGTGTATTGTTGTCAGTGCAGTGCGTGTGTTGGTGTCAGTGCAGTGCGTGTATTGTTGTCCATGCCATGTGTGTATTGTTGTCAGTGCTGTGCGTGTATTGGTGTCAGTGTAGTGCGTGTATTGTTGTCAGTGCAGTGCGTGTACTGTTGTCAGTGCCATGCGTGTATTGTTGTCATTGTGTTGCGTGTATTGTTGTCACTGTAGTGTGTGCATTGTTGTCAGTGTAGAGCGTGTATTGTTGTCAGTGCACTGCGTGTATTGGTGCCAGTGCAGTGCGTTCATTGGTGTCAGTGCAGTGCATGTATTTTTGTCAGTGAGGTGCGTGTGTTGTTGTCAGTGCAGTGTATGTATTGTTGTCAGTCAAGTGCGTGTGTTGTCAGTGCCGTGCGTGTATTGTTGTCAGTGCACTGCGTGTATTGGTGTCAGTGCAGTGCGTTTATTTTTGTCAGTGCAGTGCGTGTGCTGCTGTCAGTGCAGTGCGTGTATTGTTGTCAGTGTAGTGCCTGTGTTGTTGTCAGTGCAGTGCGTGTATTGTTCTGAGTGCAGTGCATGTATTGGTGTCCGTGCCGCGTGTGTATTGGTGTCAGTGCCGCATGGGTATTGTTGTCAGTGCAGTGCGAGTATTGGTGTCAGTGCAGTGCGTGTTGTATTGTCAGTGCAGTGCGTGTATTGGTGTCAGTGCAGTGCGTGTATTGTTGCCAGTGCAGTGTGTGTATTGGTGCCAGTGCAGTGTGTGTATTGGTGCCAGTGCAGTGTGTGTATTGGTGCCAGTGCTCTGCGTGTATTGGTGCCAGTGCAGTGCGTGTATTGGTGCCAGTGCAGTGCGTGTATTGGTGCCAGTGCAGTGCGTTGTCAGTGCAGTGGATGTATTGTTGTCAGTGAAGTGCGTGTGTTGTTGTCAGTGCAGTGTGTGTATTTGTGTAAGTGCATTGTGTGTATTGTTGTCATTGCAGTGTGTGTTTTGGTGTCAGTGCAGTGTGTGTATTGTTGTCAGTGCAGTGTGTGTAGTGGTGTAAGTGCATTGTGTGTATTGTTGTCATTGCATTGTGTCTATTTGTGTAAGTGCATTGTGTGTATTGGTGTCAGTGCAGTGTGTGTATTGGTGTCAGTGCAGTGTGTGTATTGTTGTCAGTGCAGTGTGTGTATTTGTGTAAGTGCATTGTGTGTATTGTTGTCATTGCATTGTGTGTATTGTTGTCAGTGCAGTGTGTGTATTGTTGTCAGTGCAGTGTGTGTATTGTTGTTAGTGCAGTGCGTGTATTGGTGCCAGTGCAGTGTGTGTATTGGTGCCAGTGCAGTGCGTGTATTGGTACCAGTGCAGTGCGTGTGCTGTTGTCAGTGCAGTGCGTGTATTGTTGTCAGTGCAGTGCGTGTGTTGTTGTCAGTGCAGTGCATGTATTGGTGTCCGTGCCGCGCGTGTATTGGTGTCAGTGCCGCGTGGGTATTGTTGTCAGTGCAGTGCGAGTATTGGTGTCAGTGCAGTGCGTGTAGTATTGTCAGTGCAGTGCGTGTATTGGTGTCAGTGCAGTGCGTGTATTGGTGCCAGTGCAGTGCGTGTATTGGTGCCAGTGCAGTGCGTGTATTGGTGCCAGCCCAGTGCGTGTATTGGTGCCAGTGCAGTGCGTGTATTGGTGCCAGTGCAGTGCAGTGTGTTGTCAGTGCAGTGCATGTATTGTTGTCAGTGAAGTGCGTGTGTTGTTGTCAGTGCAGTGTGTGTATTTCTGTAAGTGCAGTGTGTGTATTGTTGTCATTGCAGTGTGTGTATTGTTGTCAGTGCAGTGTGTGTATTGGTGTCAGTGCAGTGTGTGTATTGTTGTCAGTGCAGTGTGTGTATTGTTGTCAGTGCAGTGTGTGTATTGTTGTTAGTGCAGTGCGTGTATTGGTGCCAGTGCAGTGCGTGTACTGGTGCAAGTGCAGTGCGTGTATTGGTGCCAGTGCAGTGCGTGTGTTGGTGTCAGTGCAGTGCGTGTGTTGTTGTCAGTGCAGTGCGTGTATTGTTGTCAGTGCAGTGCGTGTATTGTTGTCAGTGCAGTGCGTGTATTGTTGTCAGTGGAGCGTGTGTATTGGTGTCAGTGCAGCGTGCGTGTTGTCAGTGCAGGGTGTGTGCTGTTGTCAGTGCAGTGCGTGTATTGTTGTCAGTGTAGTGCCTGTGTTGTTGTCAGTGCAGTGCGTGTATTGTTCTGAGTGCAGTGCATGTATTGGTGTCCGTGCCGCGCGTGTATTGGTGTCAGTGCCGCGCGTGTATTGGTGTCAGAGCAGTGCGTGTATTGGTGTCAGTGTATTGCCTGTATTGTTTTCTGTGCAGTGCGTGTGTTGTTGTCAGTGCCGTGCATGTATTGGTGTCAGTGCAGTGCGTGTATTTGTGCCAGTGCAGTGCGTGTGTTGTTGTCAGTGCCGTGCATGTATTGGTGCCAGTGCAGTGCGTGTATTGGTGTCAGTGCAGTGCATGTATTGGTGTCAGTGCAGTGCGTGTATTGGTGTCAGTGCAGTGCGTGTGTTGTTGTCAGGGCAGTCCGTGTGTTGGTGTCAGTGCAGTGCGTGTATTGTCAGTGCAGTGCGTGTATTGTTGTCAGTGCCGTGCGTGTGCTGTTGTCAGTGCAGTGCGTGTATTGTTGTCAGTGTAGTGCCTGTGTTGTTGTCAGTGCAGTGCGTGTATTGTTCTGAGTGCAGTGCATGTATTGGTGTCCGTGCCGCGCGTGTATTGGTGTCCGTGCTGCGCGTGTATTGGTGTCAGAGCAGTGCGTGTATTGGTGTCAGTGTATTGCCTGTATTGTTTTCAGTGCAGTGCGTGTATTGGTTTCAGTGCAGTGCGTGTAGTATTGTCAGTGCAGTGCGTGTTTTGGTGCCAGTCCAGTGCATGTCCTGGTGTCAGTGTAGTGCGTGTGTTGTTGTCAGTGCAGTGCGTGAATTGTTGTCGGTGCAGTGCGTGTATTGTTGTCAGTGCAGTGCATGTGTTGGTGTCAGTGCAGTGCGTGTATTGTTGTCCATGCCGTGTGTGTATTGTTGTCAGTGCTGTGCGTGTATTGGTGTCAGTGTAGTGCGTGTATTGTTGTCAGTGCAGTGCGTGTACTGTTGTCAGTGCCATGCGTGTATTGTTGTCATTGTGTTGCGTGTATTGTTGTCACTGTAGTGTGTGCATTGTTGTCAGTGTAGAGCGTGTATTGTTGTCAGTGCACTGCGTGTATTGTTGTCAGTGCCATGCGTGTATTGTTGTCATTGTGTTGCATGTATTGTTGTCAGTGTAGTGCGTGCATTGTTGTCAGTGCAGGGCGTCTATTGTTGTCAGTGCAGTGCGTGTATTGTTGTCAGTGCCATGGGTGTATTGTTGTCATTGTGTTGCGTGTATTGTTGTCAGTGCAGTGCGTGCATTGTTGTCAGTGTAGAGCGTGTGTTGTTGTCAGTGCAGTGCGTGCATTGTTGTCAGTGTAGAGTGTGTATTGTTGTCAGTGCAGTGCGTGTATTGTTGTCATTGTGTTGCATGTATTGTTGTCAGTGTAGTGCG
Source organism: Mustelus asterias (assembly GCF_964213995.1). Taxonomy (NCBI): domain Eukaryota; kingdom Metazoa; phylum Chordata; class Chondrichthyes; order Carcharhiniformes; family Triakidae; genus Mustelus; species Mustelus asterias. The sequence continues at coordinate 15,234,744 of NC_135817.1, read as the reverse complement.
TGCATTGTTGTCAGTGCAGTGCGTCTATTGTTGTCAGTGCAGTGCGTGGATTGGTGTCAGTGCAGTGCGTGTCGTAAAGTCAGTGTAGTGCCTGTATTGTTGTCAGTGCAGTGTGTGTATTGTTGTCAGTGCAGTGTGTGTATTGGTGTCAGTGCAGCGTGTGTTGTTGTCAGTGCAGCGTGTGTGTTGTTGTCAGTGCAGTCTGTGTATTGTTGTCAGTGCAGTGTGTGAATTGGTGTCAGTGCAGTGTGTGTATTGGTGTCAGTGCAGCATGTGTGTTGTTGTCAGTGCAGTGCGTGTGCTGTTGTCAGTGCAGTGCGTGTATTGTTGTCAGTGTAGTGCCTGTGTTGTTGTCAGTGCAGTGCGTGTATTGTTCTGAGTGCAGTGCATGTATTGGTGTCCGTGCCGCGCGTGTATTGGTGTCAGTGCTGCGTGGGTTTTGTTGTCAGTGCAGTGCGAGTATTGGTGTCAGTGCAGTGCGTGTAGTATTGTCAGTGCAGTGCGTGTATTGGTGTCAGTGCAGTGCGTGTATTGGTGCCAGTGCAGTGCGTGTATTGGTGCCAGCGCAGTGCGTGTATTGGTGCCAGCGCAGTGCGTGTATTGGTGCCAGTGCAGTGCGTGTATTGGTGCCAGTGCAGTGTGTTGTCAGTGCAGTGCATGTATTGTTGTCAGTGAAGTGCGTGTGTTGTTGTCAGTGCAGTGTGTGTATTTGTGTAAGTGCAGTGTGTGTATTGTTGTCATTGCAGTGTGTGTATTGTTGTCAGTGCAGTGTGTGTATTGGTGTCAGTGCAGTGCGTGTATTGGTGCCAGTGCAGTGCGTGTATTGGTGTCAGTGGAGTGCGTGTATTTTTGTCAGTGCAGTGCGTCTATTGTTGTCAGTGTAGTGTGTGTGTTGTCAGTGCCGTGCGTGTATTGTTGTCAGTGCACTGAGTGTATTGTTGTCAGTGCACTGCGTGTATTGATGTCAGTGCAGGGTGTGTGCTGTTGTCAGTGCAGTGCGTGTGCTGCTTTCAGTGCAGTGCGTGTGCTGTTGTCAGTGCAGTGCGTGTATTATTGTCAGTGCAGTGCGTGTATTGTTGTCAGTGCAGTGCGTGTGTTGTTGTCAGCGCGGTGCGTGTATTGGTGTCAGCGCGGTGCGTGTATTGGTGTCAGTGCAGTGCATGTGTTGGTGTCAGTGCCGTGCGTGTATTGGTCTCAGTGCAGTGCGTGTATTGGTGTCAGTGCAGTGCGTGTATTGTTGTCAGTGCCGTGCGTGTATTGTTGTCAGTGCACTGCGTGTATTGATGTCAGTGCAGGGTGTGTGCTGTTGTCAGTGCAGTGCGTGTGCTGTTATCAGTGCAGTGCGTGTGCTGTTGTCAGTGCAGTGCGTGTATTATTGTCAGTGCAGTGCGTGTATTGTTGTCAGTGCAGTGCGTGTGTTGTTGTCAGTGCGGTGCATGTATTGGTGTCCGTGCCGCGCGTGTATTGGTGTCAGTGCCGCGTGGGTATTGTTGTCAGTGCAGTGCGAGTATTGGTGTCAGTGCAGTGCGTGTAGTATTGTCAGTGCAGTGCGTGTATTGGTGTCAGTGCAGTGCGTGTATTGGTGCCAGTGCAGTGCGTGTATTGGTGCCAGTGCAGTGCGTGTATTGGTGCCAGCGCAGTGCGCGTATTGGTGCCAGTGCAGTGCGTGTATTGTTGTCAGTGCAGTGCGTGTGTTGTTGTCAGTGCAGTGCATGTATTGGTGTCCGTGCCGCGCGTGTATTGGTGTCAGTGCCGCGTGGGTATTGTTGTCAGTGCAGTGCGTGTATTGTTGTCAGTGCAGTGCGTGTGTTGTTGTCAGTGCAGTGCATGTATTGGTGTCCGTGCCGCGCGTGTATTGGTGTCCGTGCCGCGTGGGTATTGTTGTCAGTGCAGTGCGAGTATTGGTGTCAGTGCAGTGCGTGTAGTATTGTCAGTGCAGTGCGTGTATTGGTGTCAGTGCAGTGCGTGTATTGGTGCCAGTGCAGTGCGTGTATTGGTGCCAGCGCAGTGCGTGTATTGGTGCCAGTGCAGTGCGTGTATTGGTGCCAGTGCAGTGCAGTGTGTTGTCAGTGCAGTGCATGTATTGTTGTCAGTGAAGTGCGTGTGTTGTTGTCAGTGCAGTGTGTGTATTTGTGTAAGTGCAGTGTGTGTATTGTTGTCATTGCAGTGTGTGTATTGTTGTCAGTGCAGTGTGTGTATTGGTGTCAGTGCAGTGTGTGTATTGTTGTCAGTGCAGTGTGTGTATTGTTGTCAGTGCAGTGTGTGTATTGTTGTTAGTGCAGTGCGTGTATTGGTGCCAGTGCAGTGCGTGTACTGGTGTCAGTGCAGTGCGTGTATCTTTGTCAGTGCAGTGCGTGTATTGTTGTCAGTGTAGTGTGTGTGTTGTCAGTGCCGTGCGTGTATTGTTGTCAGTGCACTGCGTATATTGTTGTCAGTGCACTGCGTGTATTGATGTCAGTGCAGGGTGTGTGCTGTTGTCAGTGCAGTGCGTGTGCTGTTGTCACTGCAGTGCGTGTATTATTGTCAGTGCAGTGCGTGTATTGTTGTCTGTGCAGTGCGTGTGTTGTCAGCGCGGTGCGTGTATTGGTGTCAGTGCAGTGCATGTATTGGTGTCAGTGCCGTGCGTGTATTGGTCTCGGTGCAGTGCGTGTATTGGTGTCAGTGCAGTGCGTGTATTGTTGTCAGTGCAGTGCGTGTGCTGTTGTCAGTGCAGGTGCTGTTGTCAGTGCAGTGCATGTGCTGTTGTCAGTGCAGTGCGTGTATTGTTGTCAGTGCAGTACGTGTATTGTTGTCAGTGCAGTGCGTGTATTGTTGTCAGTGCAGTGCGTGTATTGTTGTCAGTGCAGTGCGTGTATTGTTGTCAGTGCAGCGTGTGTATTGGTGTCAGTGCAGCGTGTGTGTTGTCAGTGCAGGGTGTGTGCTGTTGTCAGTGCAGTGCATGTATTGTTGTCAGTGTAGTGCCTGTGTTGTTGTCAGTGCAGTGCGTGTATTGGTGTCAGTGCAGTGCGTGTATTGGTGCCAGTGCAGTGTGTGTATTGGTGCCAGTGCTGTGCGTGTATTGGTGCCAGTGCAGTGCGTGTATTGGTGCCAGTGCAGTGCAGTGTGTTGTCAGTGCAGTGCATGTATTGTTGTCAGTGAAGTGCGTGTGTTGTTGTCAGTGCAGTGTGTGTATTTGTGTAAGTGCATTGTGTGTATTGTTGTCATTGCAGTGTGTGTATTGTTGTCAGTGCAGTGTGTGTATTGGTGTCAGTGCAGTGTGTGTATTGTTGTCAGTGCAGTGTGTGTATTGTTGTCAGTGCAGTGCGTGTATTGGTGCCAGTGCAGTGCGTGTATTGGTGTCAGTGCAGTGCGTGTATTTTTGTCAGTGCAGTGCGTGTATTGTTGTCAGTGTAGTGTGTGTGTTGTCAGTGCCGTGCGTGTATTGTTGTCAGTACACTGCGTGTATTGATGTCAGTGCAGGGTGTGTGCTGTTGTCAGTGCAGTGCGTGTGCTGTTGTCAGTGCAGTGCGTGTGCTGTTGTCAGTGCAGTGCGTGTATTATTGTCAGTGCAGTGCGTGTATTGTTGTCAGTGAAGTGCGTGTGTTGTTATCAGTGCGGTGCGTGTATTGGTGTCAGTGCAGTGCATGTATTGGTGTCAGTGCCGTGCGTGTATTGGTCTCAGTGCAGTGCGTGTATTGGTGTCAGTGCAGTGCGTGTATTGATGTCAGTGCAGGGTGTGTGCTGTTGTCAGTGCACTGCGTGTGCCTTTGTCAGTGCAGTGCGTGTGCTGTTGTCAGTGCAGTGCGTGTATTATTGTCAGTGCAGTGCGTGTATTGTTGTCAGTGCAGTGCGTGTGTTGTTGTCAGTGCGGTGCGTGTATTGGTGTCAGTGCGGTGCATGTATTGGTGTCAGTGCCGTGCGTGTATTGGTCTCAGTGCAGTGCGTGTATTGGTGTCAGTGCAGTGCGTGTATTGTTGTCAGTGCAGTGCGTGTGCTGTTGTAAGTGCAGTGCGTGAGCTGTTGTCAGTGCAGTGCGTGTATTGTTGTCAGTGCAGTACGTGTATTGTTGTCAGTGCAGTGCGTGTATTGTTGTCAGTGCAGTGCGTGTATTGTTGTCAGTGCAGTGCGTGTATTGTTGTCAGTGCAGCGTGTGTATTGGTGTCAATGCAGCGTGTGTGTTGTCAGTGCAGGGTGTGTGCTGTTGTCAGTGCGGTGCGTGTATTGTTGTCAGTACAGTGCGTGTGTTGTTGTCATTGCAGTGCGTGTGTTGTTGTCAGTGCAGTGCGTGTGTTGTTGTCAGTGCAGTGCGTGTGTTGTTGTCAGTGCAGTGCGTGTATTGGTGTCAGTGCAGTGCATGTATTGGTGTCAGTGCCGTGCGTGTATTGGTGTCAGTGCAGTGCGTGTATTGGTGTCAGTGCAGTGCGTGTATTGGTGTCAGTGCAGTGCGTGTATTTTTGTCAGTGCAGTGCCTGTGTTGGTGTCAGTGCAGTGCGTGTATTGTCAGTGCAGTGCGTGTATTGTTGTCAGTGCCGTGCGTGTACTGTTGTCAGAGCAGTGCGTGTGCTGTTGTCAGTGCAGTGCGTGTATTGTCAGTGTAGTGCCTGTGTTGTTGTCAGTGCAGTGCGTGTATTGTTCTGAGTGCAGTGCATGTTTTGGTGTCCGTGCCGCGCGTGTATTGGTGTCAGTGCCGCGCGTGTATTGGTGTCAGAGCAGTGCGTGTATTGGTGTCAGTGTATTGCCTGTATTGTTCTCTGTGCAGTGCGTGTGTTGTTGTCAGTGCCGTGCGTGTATTGGTGTCAGTGCAGTGCGTGTATTGGTGTCAGTGCAGTGCGTGTATTGGTGTCAGTGCAGTGCGTGTGTTGTTGTCAGGGCAGTCCGTGTGTTGGTGTCAGTGCAGTGCGTGTATTGTCAGTGCAGTGCGTGTATTGTTGTCAGTGCCGTGCGTGTGCTGTTGTCAGTGCAGTGCGTGTATTGTTGTCAGTGTAGTGCCTGTGTTGTTGTCAGTGCAGTGCGTGTATTGTTCTGAGTGCAGTGCATGTATTGGTGTCCGTGCCGCGCGTGTATTGGTGTCCGTGCTGCGCGTGTATTGGTGTCAGAGCAGTGCGTGTATTGGTGTCAGTGTATTGCCTGTATTGTTTTCAGTGCAGTGCGTGTATTGGTGTCAGTGCAGTGCGTGTAGTATTGTCAGTGCAGTGCGTGTTTTGGTGCCAGTCCAGTGCATGTCCTGGTGTCAGTGTAGTGCGTGTGTTGTTGTCAGTGCAGTGCGTGAATTGTTGTCGGTGCAGTGCGTGTATTGTTGTCAGTGCAGTGCATGTGTTGGTGTCAGTGCAGTGCGTGTATTGTTGTCCATGCCGTGTGTGTATTGTTGTCAGTGCTGTGCGTGTATTGGTGTCAGTGTAGTGCGTGTATTGTTGTCAGTGCAGTGCGTGTACTGTTGTCAGTGCCATGCGTGTATTGTTGTCATTGTGTTGCGTGTATTGTTGTCACTGTAGTGTGTGCATTGTTGTCAGTGTAGAGCGTGTATTGTTGTCAGTGCACTGCGTGTATTGTTGTCAGTGCCATGCGTGTATTGTTGTCATTGTGTTGCATGTATTGTTGTCAGTGTAGTGCGTGCATTGTTGTCAGTGCAGGGCGTCTATTGTTGTCAGTGCAGTGCGTGTATTGTTGTCAGTGCCATGGGTGTATTGTTGTCATTGTGTTGCGTGTATTGTTGTCAGTGCAGTGCGTGCATTGTTGTCAGTGTAGAGCGTGTGTTGTTGTCAGTGCAGTGCGTGCATTGTTGTCAGTGTAGAGTGTGTATTGTTGTCAGTGCAGTGCGTGTATTGTTGTCATTGTGTTGCATGTATTGTTGTCAGTGTAGTGCGTGCATTGTTGTCAGTGCAGTGCGTCTATTGTTGTCAGTGCAGTGCGTGGATTGGTGTCAGTGCAGTGCGTGTCGTAAAGTCAGTGTAGTGCCTGTATTGTTGTCAGTGCAGTGTGTGTATTGTTGTCAGTGCAGTGTGTGTATTGGTGTCAGTGCAGCGTGTGTTGTTGTCAGTGCAGCGTGTGTGTTGTTGTCAGTGCAGTCTGTGTATTGTTGTCAGTGCAGTGTGTGAATTGTTGTCAGTGCAGTGTGTGTATTGGTGTCAGTGCAGCATGTGTGTTGTTGTCAGTGCAGTGCGTGTGCTGTTGTCAGTGCAGTGCGTGTATTGTTGTCAGTGTAGTGCCTGTGTTGTTGTCAGTGCAGTGCGTGTATTGTTGTCAGTGCAGTGCATGTATTGGTGTCCGTGCCGCGCGTGTATTGGTGTCAGTGCTGCGTGGGTTTTGTTGTCAGTGCAGTGCGAGTATTGGTGTCAGTGCAGTGCGTGTAGTATTGTCAGTGCAGTGCGTGTATTGGTGTCAGTGCAGTGCGTGTATTGGTGCCAGTGCAGTGCGTGTATTGGTGCCAGTGCAGTGCGTGTATTGGTGCCAGCGCAGTGCGTGTATTGGTGCCAGTGCAGTGCGTGTATTGGTGCCAGTGCAGTGCAGTGTGTTGTCAGTGCAGTGCATGTATTGTTGTCAGTGAAGTGCGTGTGTTGTTGTCAGTGCAGTGTGTGTATTTGTGTAAGTGCAGTGTGTGTATTGTTGTCATTGCAGTGTGTGTATTGTTGTCAGTGCAGTGTGTGTATTGGTGTCAGTGCAGTGTGTGTATTGTTGTCAGTGCAGTGAGTGTATTGTTGTCAGTGCAGTGTGTGTATTGTTGTCAGTGCAGTGCGTGTATTGGTGCCAGTGCAGTGCGTGTATTGGTGTCAGTGGAGTGTGTGTGTTGTCAGTGCCGTGCGTGTATTGTTGTCAGTGCACTGAGTGTATTGTTGTCAGTGCACTGCGTGTATTGATGTCAGTGCAGGGTGTGTGCTGTTGTCAGTGCAGTGCGTGTGCTGCTTTCAGTGCAGTGCGTGTGCTGTTGTCAGTGCAGTGCGTGTATTATTGTCAGTGCAGTGCGTGTATTGTTGTCAGTGCAGTGCGTGTGTTGTTGTCAGCGCGGTGCGTGTATTGGTGTCAGCGTGGTGCGTGTATTGGTGTCAGTGCAGTGCATGTGTTGGTGTCAGTGCCGTGCGTGTATTGGTCTCAGTGCAGTGCGTGTATTGGTGTCAGTGCAGTGCGTGTATTGTTGTCAGTGCCGTGCGTGTATTGTTGTCAGTGCACTGCGTGTATTGATGTCAGTGCAGGGTGTGTGCTGTTGTCAGTGCAGTGCGTGTGCTGTTATCAGTGCAGTGCGTGTGCTGTTGTCAGTGCAGTGCGTGTATTATTGTCAGTGCAGTGCGTGTATTGTTGTCAGTGCAGTGCGTGTGTTGTTGTCAGTGCACTGCGTATATTGTTGTCAGTGCACTGCGTGTATTGATGTCAGTGCAGGGTGTGTGCTGTTGTCAGTGCAGTGCGTGTGCTGTTGTCACTGCAGTGCGTGTATTATTGTCAGTGCAGTGCGTGTATTGTTGTCTGTGCAGTGCGTGTGTTGTCAGCGCGGTGCGTGTATTGGTGTCAGTGCAGTGCATGTATTGGTGTCAGTGCCGTGCGTGTATTGGTCTCGGTGCAGTGCGTGTATTGGTGTCAGTGCAGTGCGTGTATTGTTGTCAGTGCAGTGCGTGTGCTGTTGTCAGTGCAGGTGCTGTTGTCAGTGCAGTGCATGTGCTGTTGTCAGTGCAGTGCGTGTATTGTTGTCAGTGCAGTACGTGTATTGTTGTCAGTGCAGTGCGTGTATTGTTGTCAGTGCAGTGCGTGTATTGTTGTCAGTGCAGTGCGTGTATTGTTGTCAGTGCAGCGTGTGTATTGGTGTCAGTGCAGCGTGTGTGTTGTCAGTGCAGGGTGTGTGCTGTTGTCAGTGCAGTGCATGTATTGTTGTCAGTGTAGTGCCTGTGTTGTTGTCAGTGCAGTGCGTGTATTGTTCTGAGTGCAGTGCATGTATTGGTGTCCGTGCCCCGCGTGTATTGGTGTCAGTGCCGCGTGGGTATTGTTGTCAGTGCAGTGCGAGTATTGGTGTCAGTGCAGTGCGTGTAGTATTGTCAGTGCAGTGCGTGTATTGGTGTCAGTGCAGTGCGTGTATTGGTGCCAGTGCAGTGTGTGTATTGGTGCCAGTGCTGTGCGTGTATTGGTGCCAGTGCAGTGCGTGTATTGGTGCCAGTGCAGTGCGTGTATTGGTGCCAGTGCAGTGCAGTGTGTTGTCAGTGCAGTGCATGTATTGTTGTCAGTGAAGTGCGTGTGTTGTTGTCAGTGCAGTGTGTGTATTTGTGTAAGTGCATTGTGTGTATTGTTGTCATTGCAGTGTGTGTATTGTTGTCAGTGCAGTGTGTGTATTGGTGTCAGTGCAGTGTGTGTATTGTTGTCAGTGCAGTGTGTGTATTGTTGTCAGTGCAGTGCGTGTATTGGTGCCAGTGCAGTGCGTGTATTGGTGTCAGTGCAGTGCGTGTATTTTTGTCAGTGCAGTGCGTGTATTGTTGTCAGTGTAGTGTGTGTGTTGTCAGTGCCGTGCGTGTATTGTTGTCAGTACACTGTGTGTATTGATGTCAGTGCAGGGTGTGTGCTGTTGTCAGTGCAGTGCGTGTGCTGTTGTCAGTGCAGTGCGTGTGCTGTTGTCAGTGCAGTGCGTGTATTATTGTCAGTGCAGTGCGTGTATTGTTGTCAGTGAAGTGCGTGTGTTGTTATCAGTGCGGTGCGTGTATTGGTGTCAGTGCAGTGCATGTATTGGTGTCAGTGCCGTGCGTGTATTGGTCTCAGTGCAGTGCGTGTATTGGTGTCAGTGCAGTGCGTGTATTGATGTCAGTGCAGGGTGTGTGCTGTTGTCAGTGCACTGCGTGTGCCTTTGTCAGTGCAGTGCGTGTGCTGTTGTCAGTGCAGTGCGTGTATTATTGTCAGTGCAGTGCGTGTATTGTTGTCAGTGCAGTGCGTGTGTTGTTGTCAGTGCGGTGCGTGTATTGGTGTCAGTGCGGTGCATGTATTGGTGTCAGTGCCGTGCGTGTATTGGTCTCAGTGCAGTGCGTGTATTGGTGTCAGTGCAGTGCGTGTATTGTTGTCAGTGCAGTGCGTGTGCTGTTGTAAGTGCAGTGCGTGAGCTGTTGTCAGTGCAGTGCGTGTATTGTTGTCAGTGCAGTACGTGTATTGTTGTCAGTGCAGTGCGTGTATTGTTGTCAGTGCAGTGCGTGTATTGTTGTCAGTGCAGTGCGTGTATTGTTGTCAGTGCAGCGTGTGTATTGGTGTCAATGCAGCGTGTGTGTTGTCAGTGCAGGGTGTGTGCTGTTGTCAGTGCAGTGCGTGTATTGTTGTCAGTACAGTGCGTGTGTTGTTGTCATTGCAGTGCGTGTGTTGTTGTCAGTGCAGTGCGTGTGTTGTTGTCAGTGCAGTGCGTGTGTTGTTGTCAGTGCAGTGCGTGTATTGGTGTCAGTGCAGTGCATGTATTGGTGTCAGTGCCGTGCGTGTATTGGTGTCAGTGCAGTGCGTGTATTGGTGTCAGTGCAGTGCGTGTATTGGTGTCAGTGCAGTGCGTGTATTTTTGTCAGTGCAGTGCCTGTGTTGGTGTCAGTGCAGTGCGTGTATTGTCAGTGCAGTGCGTGTATTGTTGTCAGTGCCGTGCGTGTACTGTTGTCAGAGCAGTGCGTGTGCTGTTGTCAGTGCAGTGCGTGTATTGTCAGTGTAGTGCCTGTGTTGTTGTCAGTGCAGTGCGTGTATTGTTCTGAGTGCAGTGCATGTTTTGGTGTCCGTGCCGCGCGTGTATTGGTGTCAGTGCCGCGCGTGTATTGGTGTCAGAGCAGTGCGTGTATTGGTGTCAGTGTATTGCCTGTATTGTTTTCTGTGCAGTGCGTGTGTTGTTGTCAGTGCCGTGCGTGTATTGGTGTCAGTGCAGTGCGTGTATTGGTGTCAGTGCAGTGCGTGTATTGGTGTCAGTGCAGTGCGTGTGTTGTTGTCAGGGCAGTCCGTGTGTTGGTGTCAGTGCAGTGCGTGTATTGTCAGTGCAGTGCGTGTATTGTTGTCAGTGCCGTGCGTGTGCTGTTGTCAGTGCAGTGCGTGTATTGTTGTCAGTGTAGTGCCTGTGTTGTTGTCAGTGCAGTGCGTGTATTGTTCTGAGTGCAGTGCATGTATTGGTGTCCGTGCCGCGCGTGTATTGGTGTCCGTGCTGCGCGTGTATTGGTGTCAGAGCAGTGCGTGTATTGGTGTCAGTGTATTGCCTGTATTGTTTTCAGTGCAGTGCGTGTATTGGTGTCAGTGCAGTGCGTGTAGTATTGTCAGTGCAGTGCGTGTTTTGGTGCCAGTCCAGTGCATGTCCTGGTGTCAGTGTAGTGCGTGTGTTGTTGTCAGTGCAGTGCGTGAATTGTTGTCGGTGCAGTGCGTGTATTGTTGTCAGTGCAGTGCATGTGTTGGTGTCAGTGCAGTGCGTGTATTGTTGTCCATGCCGTGTGTGTATTGTTGTCAGTGCTGTGCGTGTATTGGTGTCAGTGTAGTGCGTGTATTGTTGTCAGTGCAGTGCGTGTACTGTTGTCAGTGCCATGCGTGTATTGTTGTCATTGTGTTGCGTGTATTGTTGTCACTGTAGTGTGTGCATTGTTGTCAGTGTAGAGCGTGTATTGTTGTCAGTGCACTGCGTGTATTGTTGTCAGTGCCATGCGTGTATTGTTGTCATTGTGTTGCATGTATTGTTGTCAGTGTAGTGCGTGCATTGTTGTCAGTGCAGGGCGTCTATTGTTGTCAGTGCAGTGCGTGTATTGTTGTCAGTGCCATGGGTGTATTGTTGTCATTGTGTTGCGTGTATTGTTGTCAGTGCAGTGCGTGCATTGTTGTCAGTGTAGAGCGTGTGTTGTTGTCAGTGTAGTGCGTGCATTGTTGTCAGTGCAGTGCGTCTATTGTTGTCAGTGCAGTGCGTGGATTGGTGTCAGTGCAGTGCGTGTCGTAAAGTCAGTGTAGTGCCTGTATTGTTGTCAGTGCAGTGTGTGTATTGTTGTCAGTGCAGTGTGTGTATTGGTGTCAGTGCAGCGTGTGTTGTTGTCAGTGCAGCGTGTGTGTTGTTGTCAGTGCAGTCTGTGTATTGTTGTCAGTGCAGTGTGTGAATTGTTGTCAGTGCAGTGTGTGTATTGGTGTCAGTGCAGCATGTGTGTTGTTGTCAGTGCAGTGCGTGTGCTGTTGTCAGTGCAGTGCGTGTATTGTTGTCAGTGTAGTGCCTGTGTTGTTGTCAGTGCAGTGCGTGTATTGTTCTGAGTGCAGTGCATGTATTGGTGTCCGTGCCGCGCGTGTATTGGTGTCAGTGCTGCGTGGGTTTTGTTGTCAGTGCAGTGCGAGTATTGGTGTCAGTGCAGTGCGTGTAGTATTGTCAGTGCAGTGCGTGTATTGGTGTCAGTGCAGTGCGTGTATTGGTGCCAGTGCAGTGCGTGTATTGGTGCCAGTGCAGTGCGTGTATTGGTGCCAGCGCAGTGCGTGTATTGGTGCCAGTGCAGTGCGTGTATTGGTGCCAGTGCAGTGCAGTGTGTTGTCAGTGCAGTGCATGTATTGTTGTCAGTGAAGTGCGTGTGTTGTTGTCAGTGCAGTGTGTGTATTGGTGTCAGTGCAGTGTGTGTATTGGTGTCAGTGCAGTGTGTGTATTGTTGTCAGTGCAGTGAGTGTATTGTTGTCAGTGCAGTGTGTGTATTGTTGTCAGTGCAGTGCGTGTATTGGTGCCAGTGCAGTGCGTGTATTGGTGTCAGTGGAGTGCGTGTATTTTTGTCAGTGCAGTGCGTGTATTGTTGTCAGTGTAGTGTGTGTGTTGTCAGTGCCGTGCGTGTATTGTTGTCAGTGCACTGAGTGTATTGTTGTCAGTGCACTGCGTGTATTGATGTCAGTGCAGGGTGTGTGCTGTTGTCAGTGCAGTGCGTGTGCTGCTTTCAGTGCAGTGCGTGTGCTGTTGTCAGTGCAGTGCGTGTATTATTGTCAGTGCAGTGCGTGTATTGTTGTCAGTGCAGTGCGTGTGTTGTTGTCAGCGCGGTGCGTGTATTGGTGTCAGCGCGGTGCGTGTATTGATGTCAGTGCAGTGCATGTGTTGGTGTCAGTGCCGTGCGTGTATTGGTCTCAGTGCAGTGCGTGTATTGGTGTCAGTGCAGTGCGTGTATTGTTGTCAGTGCCGTGCGTGTGTTGTTGTCAGTGCACTGCGTGTATTGATGTCAGTGCAGGGTGTGTGCTGTTGTCAGTGCAGTGCGTGTGCTGTTATCAGTGCAGTGCGTGTGCTGTTGTCAGTGCAGTGCGTGTATTATTGTCAGTGCAGTGCGTGTATTGTTGTCAGTGCAGTGCGTGTGTTGTTGTCAGTGCGGTGCATGTATTGGTGTCCGTGCCGCGCGTGTATTGGTGTCAGTGCCGCGTGGGTATTGTTGTCAGTGCAGTGCGAGTATTGGTGTCAGTGCAGTGCGTGTAGTATTGTCAGTGCAGTGCGTGTATTGGTGTCAGTGCAGTGCGTGTATTGGTGCCAGTGCAGTGCGTGTATTGGTGCCAGTGCAGTGCGTGTATTGGTGCCAGCGCAGTGCGTGTATTGGTGCCAGTGCAGTGCGTGTATTGTTGTCAGTGCAGTGCGTGCATTGTTGTCAGTGCAGTGCGTGCATTGTTGTCAGTGCAGTGCGTGTGCTGTTGTCAGTGCCGCGTGGGTATTGTTGTCAGTGCAGTGCGTGTATTGTTGTCAGTGCAGTGCGTGTGTTGTTGTCAGTGCAGTGCATGTATTGGTGTCCGTGCCGCGCGTGTATTGGTGTCAGTGCCGCGTGGGTATTGTTGTCAGTGCAGTGCGTGTATTGTTGTCAGTGCAGTGCGTGTGTTGTTGTCAGTGCAGTGCATGTATTGGTGTCCGTGCCGCGCGTGTATTGGTGTCAGTGCCGCGTGGGTATTGTTGTCAGTGCAGTGCGAGTATTGGTGTCAGTGCAGTGCGTGTAGTATTGTCAGTGCAGTGCGTGTATTGGTGTCAGTGCAGTGCGTGTATTGGTGCCAGTGCAGTGCGTGTATTGGTGCCAGCGCAGTGCGTGTATTGGTGCCAGTGCAGTGCGTGTATTGGTGCCAGTGCAGTGCAGTGTGTTGTCAGTGCAGTGCATGTATTGTTGTCAGTGAAGTGCGTGTGTTGTTGTCAGTGCAGTGTGTGTATTTGTGTAAGTGCAGTGTGTGTATTGTTGTCATTGCAGTGTGTGTATTGTTGTCAGTGCAGTGTGTGTATTGGTGTCAGTGCAGTGTGTGTATTGTTGTCAGTGCAGTGTGTGTATTGTTGTCAGTGCAGTGTGTGTATTGTTGTTAGTGCAGTGCGTGTATTGGTGCCAGTGCAGTGCGTGTACTGGTGTCAGTGCAGTGCGTGTATTTTTGTCAGTGCAGTGCGTGTATTGTTGTCAGTGTAGTGTGTGTGTTGTCAGTGCCGTGCGTGTATTGTTGTCAGTGCACTGCGTATATTGTTGTCAGTGCACTGCGTGTATTGATGTCAGTGCAGGGTGTGTGCTGTTGTCAGTGCAGTGCGTGTGCTGTTGTCACTGCAGTGCGTGTATTATTGTCAGTGCAGTGCGTGTATTGTTGTCTGTGCAGTGCGTGTGTTGTCAGCGCGGTGCGTGTATTGGTGTCAGTGCAGTGCATGTATTGGTGTCAGTGCCGTGCGTGTATTGGTCTCGGTGCAGTGCGTTTATTGGTGTCAGTGCAGTGCGTGTATTGTTGTCAGTGCAGTGCGTGTGCTGTTGTCAGTGCAGGTGCTGTTGTCAGTGCAGTGCATGTGCTGTTGTCAGTGCAGTGCGTGTATTGTTGTCAGTGCAGTACGTGTATTGTTGTCAGTGCAGTGCGTGTATTGTTGTCAGTGCAGTGCGTGTATTGTTGTCAGTGCAGTGCGTGTATTGTTGTCAGTGCAGCGTGTGTATTGGTGTCAGTGCAGCGTGTGTGTTGTCAGTGCAGGGTGTGTGCTGTTGTCAGTGCAGTGCATGTATTGTTGTCAGTGTAGTGCCTGTGTTGTTGTCAGTGCAGTGCGTGTATTGTTCTGAGTGCAGTGCATGTATTGGTGTCCGTGCCCCGCGTGTATTGGTGTCAGTGCCGCGTGGGTATTGTTGTCAGTGCAGTGCGAGTATTGGTGTCAGTGCAGTGCGTGTAGTATTGTCAGTGCAGTGCGTGTATTGGTGTCAGTGCAGTGCGTGTATTGGTGCCAGTGCAGTGTGTGTATTGGTGCCAGTGCTGTGCGTGTATTGGTGCCAGTGCAGTGCGTGTATTGGTGCCAGTGCAGTGCGTGTATTGGTGCCAGTGCAGTGCAGTGTGTTGTCAGTGCAGTGCATGTATTGTTGTCAGTGAAGTGCGTGTGTTGTTGTCAGTGCAGTGTGTGTATTTGTGTAAGTGCATTGTGTGTATTGTTGTCATTGCAGTGTGTGTATTGTTGTCAGTGCAGTGTGTGTATTGGTGTCAGTGCAGTGTGTGTATTGTTGTCAGTGCAGTGTGTGTATTGTTGTCAGTGCAGTGCGTGTATTGGTGCCAGTGCAGTGCGTGTATTGGTGTCAGTGCAGTGCGTGTATTTTTGTCAGTGCAGTGCGTGTATTGTTGTCAGTGTAGTGTGTGTGTTGTCAGTGCCGTGCGTGTATTGTTGTCAGTACACTGCGTGTATTGATGTCAGTGCAGGGTGTGTGCTGTTGTCAGTGCAGTGCGTGTGCTGTTGTCAGTGCAGTGCGTGTGCTGTTGTCAGTGCAGTGCGTGTATTATTGTCAGTGCAGTGCGTGTATTGTTGTCAGTGCAGTGCGTGTGTTGTTATCAGTGCGGTGCGTGTATTGGTGTCAGTGCAGTGCATGTATTGGTGTCAGTGCCGTGCGTGTATTGGTCTCAGTGCAGTGCGTGTATTGGTGTCAGTGCAGTGCGTGTATTGATGTCAGTGCAGGGTGTGTGCTGTTGTCAGTGCACTGCGTGTGCCTTTGTCAGTGCAGTGCGTGTGCTGTTGTCAGTGCAGTGCGTGTATTATTGTCAGTGCAGTGCGTGTATTGTTGTCAGTGCAGTGCGTGTGTTGTTGTCAGTGCGGTGCGTGTATTGGTGTCAGTGCGGTGCATGTATTGGTGTCAGTGCCGTGCGTGTATTGGTCTCAGTGCAGTGCGTGTATTGGTGTCAGTGCAGTGCGTGTATTGTTGTCAGTGCAGTGCGTGTGCTGTTGTAAGTGCAGTGCGTGAGCTGTTGTCAGTGCAGTGCGTGTATTGTTGTCAGTGCAGTACGTGTATTGTTGTCAGTGCAGTGCGTGTATTGTTGTCAGTGCAGTGCGTGTATTGTTGTCAGTGCAGTGCGTGTATTGTTGTCAGTGCAGCGTGTGTATTGGTGTCAATGCAGCGTGTGTGTTGTCAGTGCAGGGTGTGTGCTGTTGTCAGTGCAGTGCGTGTATTGTTGTCAGTACAGTGCGTGTGTTGTTGTCATTGCAGTGCGTGTGTTGTTGTCAGTGCAGTGCGTGTGTTGTTGTCAGTGCAGTGCGTGTGTTGTTGTCAGTGCAGTGCGTGTATTGGTGTCAGTGCAGTGCATGTATTGGTGTCAGTGCCGTGCGTGTATTGGTGTCAGTGCAGTGCGTGTATTGGTGTCAGTGCAGTGCGTGTATTGGTGTCAGTGCAGTGCGTGTATTTTTGTCAGTGCAGTGCCTGTGTTGGTGTCAGTGCAGTGCGTGTATTGTCAGTGCAGTGCGTGTATTGTTGTCAGTGCCGTGCGTGTACTGTTGTCAGAGCAGTGCGTGTGCTGTTGTCAGTGCAGTGCGTGTATTGTCAGTGTAGTGCCTGTGTTGTTGTCAGTGCAGTGCGTGTATTGTTCTGAGTGCAGTGCATGTTTTGGTGTCCGTGCCGCGCGTGTATTGGTGTCAGAGCAGTGCGTGTATTGGTGTCAGTGTATTGCCTGTATTGTTTTCTGTGCAGTGCGTGTGTTGTTGTCAGTGCCGTGCGTGTATTGGTGTCAGTGCAGTGCGTGTATTGGTGTCAGTGCAGTGCGTGTATTGGTGTCAGTGCAGTGCGTGTGTTGTTGTCAGGGCAGTCCGTGTGTTGGTGTCAGTGCAGTGCGTGTATTGTCAGTGCAGTGCGTGTATTGTTGTCAGTGCCGTGCGTGTGCTGTTGTCAGTGCAGTGCGTGTATTGTTGTCAGTGTAGTGCCTGTGTTGTTGTCAGTGCAGTGCGTGTATTGTTGTCAGTGCCGTGCGTGTATTGTTGTCAGTGCAGTGCGTGTGCTGTTGTCAGTGCCGTGCGTGTGCTGTTGTCAGTGCAGTGCGTGTGCTGTTGTCAGTGCAGTGCGTGTATTGTTGTCAGTGTAGTGCCTGTGTTGTTGTCAGTGCAGTGCGTGTATTGTTCTGAGTGCAGTGCATGTATTGGTGTCCGTGCCGCGCGTGTATTGGTGTCCGTGCTGCGCGTGTATTGGTGTCAGAGCAGTGCGTGTATTGGTGTCAGTGTATTGCCTGTATTGTTTTCAGTGCAGTGCGTGTATTGGTGTCAGTGCAGTGCGTGTAGTATTGTCAGTGCAGTGCGTGTTTTGGTGCCAGTCCAGTGCATGTCCTGGTGTCAGTGTAGTGCGTGTGTTGTCAGTGCAGTGCGTGAATTGTTGTCGGTGCAGTGCGTGTATTGTTGTCAGTGCAGTGCATGTGTTGGTGTCAGTGCAGTGCGTGTATTGTTGTCCATGCCGTGTGTGTATTGTTGTCAGTGCTGTGCGTGTATTGGTGTCAGTGTAGTGCGTGTATTGTTGTCAGTGCAGTGCGTGTACTGTTGTCAGTGCCATGCGTGTATTGTTGTCATTGTGTTGCGTGTATTGTTGTCACTGTAGTGTGTGCATTGTTGTCAGTGTAGAGCGTGTATTGTTGTCAGTGCACTGCGTGTATTGTTGTCAGTGCCATGCGTGTATTGTTGTCATTGTGTTGCATGTATTGTTGTCAGTGTAGTGCGTGCATTGTTGTCAGTGCAGGGCGTCTATTGTTGTCAGTGCAGTGCGTGTATTGTTGTCAGTGCCATGGGTGTATTGTTGTCATTGTGTTGCGTGTATTGTTGTCAGTGCAGTGCGTGCATTGTTGTCAGTGTAGAGCGTGTGTTGTTGTCAGTGCAGTGCGTGCATTGTTGTCAGTGTAGAGTGTGTATTGTTGTCAGTGCAGTGCGTGTATTGTTGTCATTGTGTTGCATGTATTGTTGTCAGTGTAGTGCGTGCATTGTTGTCAGTGCAGTGCGTCTATTGTTGTCAGTGCAGTGCGTGGATTGGTGTCAGTGCAGTGCGTGTCGTAAAGTCAGTGTAGTGCCTGTATTGTTGTCAGTGCAGTGTGTGTATTGTTGTCAGTGCAGTGTGTGTATTGGTGTCAGTGCAGCGTGTGTTGTTGTCAGTGCAGCGTGTGTGTTGTTGTCAGTGCAGTCTGTGTATTGTTGTCAGTGCAGTGTGTGAATTGCTGTCAGTGCAGTGTGTGTATTGGTGTCAGTGCAGCATGTGTGTTGTTGTCAGTGCAGTGCGTGTGCTGTTGTCAGTGCAGTGCGTGTATTGTTGTCAGTGTAGTGCCTGTGTTGTTGTCAGTGCAGTGCGTGTATTGTTCTGAGTGCAGTGCATGTATTGGTGTCCGTGCCGCGCGTGTATTGGTGTCAGTGCTGCGTGGGTTTTGTTGTCAGTGCAGTGCGAGTATTGGTGTCAGTGCAGTGCGTGTAGTATTGCCAGTGCAGTGCGTGTATTGGTGTCAGTGCAGTGCGTGTATTGGTGCCAGTGCAGTGCGTGTATTGGTGCCAGTGCAGTGCGTGTATTGGTGCCAGCGCAGTGCGTGTATTGGTGCCAGTGCAGTGCGTGTATTGGTGCCAGTGCAGTGCAGTGTGTTGTCAGTGCAGTGCATGTATTGTTGTCAGTGAAGTGCGTGTGTTGTTGTCAGTGCAGTGTGTGTATTTGTGTAAGTGCAGTGTGTGTATTGTTGTCATTGCAGTGTGTGTATTGTTGTCAGTGCAGTGTGTGTATTGGTGTCAGTGCAGTGTGTGTATTGTTGTCAGTGCAGTGAGTGTATTGTTGTCAGTGCAGTGTGTGTATTGTTGTCAGTGCAGTGCGTGTATTGGTGCCAGTGCAGTGCGTGTATTGGTGTCAGTGGAGTGCGTGTATTTTTGTCAGTGCAGTGCGTGTATTGTTGTCAGTGTAGTGTGTGTGTTGTCAGTGCCGTGCGTGTATTGTTGTCAGTGCACTGAGTGTATTGTTGTCAGTGCACTGCGTGTATTGATGTCAGTGCAGGGTGTGTGCTGTTGTCAGTGCAGTGCGTGTGCTGCTTTCAGTGCAGTGCGTGTGCTGTTGTCAGTGCAGTGCGTGTATTATTGTCAGTGCAGTGCGTGTATTGTTGTCAGTGCAGTGCGTGTGTTGTTGTCAGCGCGGTGCGTGT
The DNA here is from genome assembly GCF_964213995.1 of Mustelus asterias. Taxonomy (NCBI): domain Eukaryota; kingdom Metazoa; phylum Chordata; class Chondrichthyes; order Carcharhiniformes; family Triakidae; genus Mustelus; species Mustelus asterias. The sequence continues at coordinate 15,216,471 of NC_135817.1, read as the reverse complement.
ATTGGTGTCAGCGCGGTGCGTGTATTGGTGTCAGTGCAGTGCATGTGTTGGTGTCAGTGCCGTGCGTGTATTGGTCTCAGTGCAGTGCGTGTATTGGTGTCAGTGCAGTGCGTGTATTGTTGTCAGTGCCGTGCGTGTATTGTTGTCAGTGCACTGCGTGTATTGATGTCAGTGCAGGGTGTGTGCTGTTGTCAGTGCAGTGCGTGTGCTGTTATCAGTGCAGTGCGTGTGCTGTTGTCAGTGCAGTGCGTGTATTATTGTCAGTGCAGTGCGTGTATTGTTGTCAGTGCAGTGCGTGTGTTGTTGTCAGTGCGGTGCATGTATTGGTGTCAGTGCCGTGCGTGTATTGGTCTCAGTGCAGTGCGTGTATTGGTGTCAGTGCAGTGCGTGTATTGTTGTCAGTGCAGTGCGTGTGCTGTTGTCAGTGCAGTGCGTGTGCTGTTGTCAGTGCAGTGCGTGTATTGTTGTCAGTGCAGTGCGTGTATTGTTGTCAGTGCAGTACGTGGATTGTTGTCAGTGCAGTGCATATATTGTTGTCAGTGCAGTGCGTGTATTGTTGTCAGTGCAGTGCGTGTATTGTTGTCAGTGCAGTGCGTGTATTGTTGTCAGTGCAGCGTGTGTTTTGGTGTCAGTGCAGCGTGTGTGTTGTCAGTGCTGGGTGTGTGCTGTTGTCAGTGCATTGCGTGTATTGTTGTCAGTGTAGTGCCTGTGTTGTTGTCAACGCAGTGCGTGTATTGTTCTGAGTGCAGTGCATGTATTGGTGTCCGTGCCGCGCGTGTATTGGTGTCAGTGCCGCGTGGGTATTGTTGTCAGTGCAGTGCGAGTATTGGTGTCAGTGCAGTGCGTGTAGTATTGTCAGTGCAGTGCGTGTATGGGTGTCAGTGCAGTGCGTGTATTGGTGCCAGTGCAGTGCGTGTATTGGTGCCAGTGCAGTGTGTGTATTGGTGCCAGCGCAGTGCGTGTATTGGTGCCAGTGCAGTGCGTGTATTGGTGCCAGTGCAGTGCGTGTATTGGTGCCAGTGCAGTGCAGTGTGTTGTCAGTGCAGTGCATGTATTGTTGTCAGTGAAGTGCGTGTGTTGTTGTCAGTGCAGTGTGTGTATTTGTGTAAGTGCATTGTGTGTATTGTTGTCATTGCAGTGTGTGTATTGTTGTCAGTGCAATGTGGGTATTGGTGTCAGTGCAGTGTGTGTATTGTTGTCAGTGCAGTGTGTGTATTGTTGTCAGTGCAGTGCGTGTATTGGTGCCAGTGCAGTGCGTGTATTGGTGTCAGTGCAGTGCGTGTATTTTTGTCAGTGCAGTGCGTGTATTGTTGTCAGTGTAGTGTGTGTGTTGTCAGTGCAGTGCGTGTATTGGTGCCAGTGCAGTGCGTGTATTGGTGTCAGTGCAGTGCGTGTATTTTTGTCAGTGCAGTGCGTGTATTGTTGTCAGTGTAGTGTGTGTGTTGTCAGTGCAGTGCATGTATTGGTGTCCGTGCCGCGCGTGTATTGGTGTCAGTGCCGCGCGTGTATTGGTGTCAGAGCAGTGCGTGTATTGGTGTCAGTGTATTGCCTGTATTGTTTTCAGTGCAGTGCGTGTGTTGTTGTCAGTGCCGTGCGTGTATTGGTGTCAGTGCAGTGCGTGTATTGGTGTCAGTGCAGTGCGTGTATTGGTGTCAGTGCAGTGCGTGTATTTTTGTCAGTGCAGTGCGTGTGTTGGTGTCAGTGCAGTGCGTGTATTGTCAGTGCAGTGCGTGTATTGTTGTCAGTGCCGTGCGTGTGCTGTTGTCAGTGCAGTGCGTGTGTTGTTGTCAGTGCAGTGCGTGTATTGTTCTGAGTGCAGTGCATGTATTGGTGTCCGTGCCGCGTGTGTATTGGTGTCAGTGCCGCGCGTGTATTGGTGTCAGAGCAGTGCGTGTATTGGTGTCAGTGTATTGCCTGTATTGTTTTCAGTGCAGTGCGTGTATTGGTGTCAGTGCAGTGCGTGTAGTATTGTCAGTTCAGTGCGTGTTTTGGTGCCAGTCCAGTGCATGTCCTGGTGTCAGTGTTGTGCGTGTGTTGTTGTCAGTGCAGTGCGTGAATTGTTGTCGGTGCAGTGCGTGTATTGTTGTCAGTGCAGTGCATGTGTTGGTGTCAGTGCAGTGCGTGTATTGATGTCAGTGCAGGGTGTGTGCTGTTGTCAGTGCAGTTCGTGTGTGTTGTTGTCAGTGCAGTCTGTGTATTGTTGTCAGTGCAGTGTGTGAATTGTTGTCAGTGCAGTGTGTGTATTGGTGTCAGTGCAGCATGTGTGTTGTTGTCAGTGCAGTGCGTGTGCTGTTGTCAGTGCAGTGCGTGTATTGTTCTCAGTGCAGTGCCTGTGTTGTTGTCAGTGCAGTGCGTGTATTGTTCTGAGTGCAGTGCATGTATTGGTGTCCGTGCCGCGCGTGTATTGGTGTCAGTGCCGCGTGGGTATTGTTGTCAGTGCAGTGCGAGTATTGGTGTCAGTGCAGTGCGTGTAGTATTGTCAGTGCAGTGCGTGTATTGGTGTCAGTGCAGTGCGTGTATTGGTGCCAGTGCAGTGCGTGTATTGGTGCCAGTGCAGTGCGTGTATTGGTGCCAGCGCAGTGCGTGTATTGGTGCCAGTGCAGTGCGTGTATTGGTGCCAGTGCAGTGCAGTGTGTTGTCAGTGCAGTGCATGTATTGGTGTCAGTGAAGTGCGTGTGTTGTTGTCAGTGCAGTGTGTGTATTTGTGGAAGTGCAGTGTGTGTATTGTTGTCATTGCAGTGTGTGTATTGTTGTCAGTGCAGTGTGTGTATTGGTGTCAGTGCAGTGTGTGTATTGTTGTCAGTGCAGTGTGTGTATTGTTGTCAGTGCAGTGTGTGTATTGTTGTTAGTGCAGTGCGTGTATTGGTGCCAGTACAGTGCGTGTACTGGTGTCAGTGCAGTGCGTGTATTTTTGTCAGTGCAGTGCGTGTATTGTTGTCAGTGTAGTGTGTGTGTTGTCAGTGCCGTGCGTGTATTGTTGTCAGTGCACTGCGTATATTGTTGTCAGTGCACTGCGTGTATTGATGTCAGTGCAGGGTGTGTGCTGTTGTCAGTGCAGTGCGTGTGCTGTTGTCACTGCAGTGCGTGTATTATTGTCAGTGCAGTGCGTGTGTTGTTGTCAGCGCGGTGCGTGTATTGGTGTCAGTGCAGTGCATGTATTGGTGTCAGTGCCGTGCGTGTATTGGTCTCAGTGCAGTGCGTGTATTGGTGTCAGTGCAGTGCGTGTATTGTTGTCAGTGCAGTGCGTGTGCTGTTGTCAGTGCAGGTGCTGTTGTCAGTGCAGTGCATGTGCTGTTGTCAGTGCAGTGCGTGTATTGTTGTCAGTGCAGTGCGTGTATTGTTGTCAGTGCAGTGCGTGTATTGTTGTCAGTGCAGTGCGTGTATTGTTGTCAGTGCAGTGCGTGTATTGTTGTCAGTGCAGTGCGTGTATTGTTGTCAGTGCAGCGCGTGTATTGGTGTCAGTGCAGCGTGTGTGTTGTCAGTGCAGGGTGTGTGCTGTTGTCAGTGCAGTGCATGTATTGTTGTCAGTGTAGTGCCTGTGTTGTTGTCAGTGCAGTGCGTGTATTGTTCTGAGTGCAGTGCATGTATTGGTGTCCGTGCCCCGCGTGTATTGGTGTCAGTGCCGCGTGGGTATTGTTGTCAGTGCAGTGCGAGTATTGGTGTCAGTGCAGTGCGTGTAGTATTGTCAGTGCAGTGCGTGTATTGGTGTCAGTGCAGTGCGTGTATTGGTGCCAGTGCAGTGTGTGTATTGGTGCCAGTGCTGTGCGTGTATTGGTGCCAGTGCAGTGCGTGTATTGGTGCCAGTGCAGTGCGTGTATTGGTGCCAGTGCAGTGCAGTGTGTTGTCAGTGCAGTGCATGTATTGTTGTCAGTGAAGTGCGTGTGTTGTTGTCAGTGCAGTGTGTGTATTTGTGTAAGTGCATTGTGTGTATTGTTGTCATTGCAGTGTGTGTATTGTTGTCAGTGCAGTGTGTGTATTGTTGTCAGTGCAGTGTGTGTATTGTTGTCAGTGCAGTGTGTGTATTGTTGTCAGTGCAGTGCGTGTATTGGTGTCAGTGCAGTGTGTGTATTGTCAGTGCAGTGCGTGTATTGTTGTCAGTGGAGCGTGTGTATTGTTGTCAGTGCAGTGCGTGTATTGTTGGCAGTGCAGTGCGTGTATTGTTGTCAGTGGAGCGTGTGTATTGGTGTCAGTGCAGCGTGTGTGTTGTCAGTGCAGGGTGTGTGCTGTTGTCAGTGCAGTGCGTGTATTGTTGTCAGTGCAGGGTGTGTGCTGTTGTCAGTGCAGTGCGTGTGTTGTTGTCAGTGCAGTGTGTGTATTGTTGTCAGTGCAGTGCGTGTGTTTTTGTCAGTGCAGTGCGTGTATTGGTGTCAGTGCAGTGCATGTATTGGTGTCAGTGCCGTGCGTGTATTGGTGTCAGTGCAGTGCGTGTATTGGTGTCAGTGCAGTGCGTGTAGTGTGTCAGTGCAGTGCGTGTATTGGTGCCAGTCCAGTATGTGTACTGGTGTTTTTGTAGTGCCTGTATTGTTGTCAGTGCAGTGTGTGTATTGGTATCAGTGCAGTGTGTGTATTGGTGTCAGTGCCGTGCGTGTGCTGTTGTCAGTGCAGTGTGTGTATTGGTGTCAGTGCCGTGCGTGTGCTGTTGTCAGTGCAGTGCGTGTGTTGTTGTCAGTGCAGTGCGTGTGTTGTTGTCAGTGCAGTGCGTGTGCTGTTGTCAGTGCAGTGCGTGGATTGTTGTCAGTGTAGTGCCTGTGTTGTTGTCAGTGCAGTGCATGTATTGGTGCCAGTGCAGTGCGTGTATTGGTGCCAGCGCAGTGCGTGTATTGGTGCCAGTGCAGTGCGTGTATTGGTGCCAGTGCAGTGCAGTGTGTTGTCAGTGCAGTGCATGTATTGGTGTCAGTGAAGTGCGTGTGTTGTTGTCAGTGCAGTGTGTGTATTTGTGGAAGTGCAGTGTGTGTATTGTTGTCATTGCAGTGTGTGTATTGTTGTCAGTGCAGTGTGTGTATTGGTGTCAGTGCAGTGTGTGTATTGTTGTCAGTGCAGTGTGTGTATTGTTGTCAGTGCAGTGTGTGTATTGTTGTTAGTGCAGTGCGTGTATTGGTGCCAGTACAGTGCGTGTACTGGTGTCAGTGCAGTGCGTGTATTTTTGTCAGTGCAGTGCGTGTATTGTTGTCAGTGTAGTGTGTGTGTTGTCAGTGCCGTGCGTGTATTGTTGTCAGTGCACTGCGTATATTGTTGTCAGTGCACTGCGTGTATTGATGTCAGTGCAGGGTGTGTGCTGTTGTCAGTGCAGTGCGTGTGCTGTTGTCACTGCAGTGCGTGTATTATTGTCAGTGCAGTGCGTGTGTTGTTGTCAGCGCGGTGCGTGTATTGGTGTCAGTGCAGTGCATGTATTGGTGTCAGTGCCGTGCGTGTATTGGTCTCAGTGCAGTGCGTGTATTGGTGTCAGTGCAGTGCGTGTATTGTTGTCAGTGCAGTGCGTGTGCTGTTGTCAGTGCAGGTGCTGTTGTCAGTGCAGTGCATGTGCTGTTGTCAGTGCAGTGCGTGTATTGTTGTCAGTGCAGTGCGTGTATTGTTGTCAGTGCAGTGCGTGTATTGTTGTCAGTGCAGTGCGTGTATTGTTGTCAGTGCAGTGCGTGTATTGTTGTCAGTGCAGTGCGTGTATTGTTGTCAGTGCAGCGCGTGTATTGGTGTCAGTGCAGCGTGTGTGTTGTCAGTGCAGGGTGTGTGCTGTTGTCAGTGCAGTGCATGTATTGTTGTCAGTGTAGTGCCTGTGTTGTTGTCAGTGCAGTGCGTGTATTGTTCTGAGTGCAGTGCATGTATTGGTGTCCGTGCCCCGCGTGTATTGGTGTCAGTGCCGCGTGGGTATTGTTGTCAGTGCAGTGCGAGTATTGGTGTCAGTGCAGTGCGTGTAGTATTGTCAGTGCAGTGCGTGTATTGGTGTCAGTGCAGTGCGTGTATTGGTGCCAGTGCAGTGTGTGTATTGGTGCCAGTGCTGTGCGTGTATTGGTGCCAGTGCAGTGCGTGTATTGGTGCCAGTGCAGTGCGTGTATTGGTGCCAGTGCAGTGCAGTGTGTTGTCAGTGCAGTGCATGTATTGTTGTCAGTGAAGTGCGTGTGTTGTTGTCAGTGCAGTGTGTGTATTTGTGTAAGTGCATTGTGTGTATTGTTGTCATTGCAGTGTGTGTATTGTTGTCAGTGCAGTGTGTGTATTGTTGTCAGTGCAGTGTGTGTATTGTTGTCAGTGCAGTGTGTGTATTGTTGTCAGTGCAGTGCGTGTATTGGTGTCAGTGCAGTGTGTGTATTGTCAGTGCAGTGCGTGTATTGTTGTCAGTGGAGCGTGTGTATTGTTGTCAGTGCAGTGCGTGTATTGTTGTCAGTGCAGTGCGTGTATTGTTGTCAGTGGAGCGTGTGTATTGGTGTCAGTGCAGCGTGTGTGTTGTCAGTGCAGGGTGTGTGCTGTTGTCAGTGCAGTGCGTGTATTGTTGTCAGTGCAGGGTGTGTGCTGTTGTCAGTGCAGTGCGTGTGTTGTTGTCAGTGCAGTGTGTGTATTGTTGTCAGTGCAGTGCGTGTGTTTTTGTCAGTGCAGTGCGTGTATTGGTGTCAGTGCAGTGCATGTATTGGTGTCAGTGCCGTGCGTGTATTGGTGTCAGTGCAGTGCGTGTATTGGTGTCAGTGCAGTGCGTGTAGTGTGTCAGTGCAGTGCGTGTATTGGTGCCAGTCCAGTATGTGTACTGGTGTTTTTGTAGTGCCTGTATTGTTGTCAGTGCAGTGTGTGTATTGGTATCAGTGCAGTGTGTGTATTGGTGTCAGTGCCGTGCGTGTGCTGTTGTCAGTGCAGTGTGTGTATTGGTGTCAGTGCCGTGCGTGTGCTGTTGTCAGTGCAGTGCGTGTGTTGTTGTCAGTGCAGTGCGTGTGTTGTTGTCAGTGCAGTGCGTGTGCTGTTGTCAGTGCAGTGCGTGGATTGTTGTCAGTGTAGTGCCTGTGTTGTTGTCAGTGCAGTGCATGTATTGTCAGTGCAGTGTGTGTATTGTTGTCAGTGCTGTGCGTGTATTGGTGTCAGTGTAGTGTCTGTATTGTTGTCAGTGCCATGCGTGTATTGTTGTCATTGTTGTGCATGTATTGTTGTCAGTGTAGTGCGTGCATTGTTGTCAGTGCAGTGCGTCTATTGTTGTCAGCGCAGTGCGTGTATTCTTGTCAGCGCAGCGCCTGTATTGTTGTCAGTGCAGTGCCTGTATTGTTGTCAGTGAAGTGCGTGTATTGGTGTCCGTGCCGCACGTGTGTTGTTGTCAGTGCAGTGCGAGTATTGTTGTCATTGTATTGCGTGTGTTGTTGTCAGTGCAGTGCGAGTATTGGTGTCAGTGCAGTGCGAGTATTGTTGTCATTGTATTGCGTGTGTTGTTGTCAGTGCAGTGCGTGTATTGTTGTCATTGTATTGCGTGTGTTGTTGTCAGTGCAGTGCGTGTATTGTTGTCATTGTATTGCGTGTGTTGGTGTCAGTGCAGTGCGTGTATTGTTGTCATTGTATTGCGTGTGTTGTTGTCAGTGCAGTGCGTGTATTGTTGTCATTGTATTGCGTGTGTTGGTGTCAGTGCAGTGCGTGTGTTGTTGTCAGTGCAGTGCATGTATTGGTGTCCGTGCCGCGCGTGTGTTGTTGTCAGTGCAGTGCGAGTATTGGTCTCAGTGCAGTGCGTGAAGTATTGTCAGTGCAGTGTGTGTATTGGTGCCAGTCCAGTGCGTGTCCTGGTGTAAGTGTAGTGCGTGTGTTGTCAGTGCAGTGTGTGTATTGTTGTCAGTGCAGTGCGTGTATTGGTGTCAGTGTAGTGTCTGTATTGTTGTCAGTGCCATGCGTGTATTGTTGTCATTGTTGTGCATGTATTGTTGTCAGTGTAGTGCGTGCATTGTTGTCAGTGCAGTGCGTCTATTGTTGTCAGCGCAGTGCGTGTATTCTTGTCAGCGCAGCGCCTGTATTGTTGTCAGTGCAGTGCCTGTATTGTTGTCAGTGAAGTGCGTGTATTGGTGTCCGTGCCGCGCGTGTGTTGTTGTCAGTGCAGTGCGAGTATTGTTGTCATTGTATTGCGTGTGTTGTTGTCAGTGCAGTGCGAGTATTGGTGTCAGTGCAGTGCGAGTATTGTTGTCATTGTATTGCGTGTGTTGTTGTCAGTGCAGTGCGTGTATTGTTGTCATTGTATTGCGTGTGTTGTTGTCATTGTATTGCGTGTGTTGTTGTCAGTGCAGTGCGTGTATTGTTGTCATTGTATTGCGTGTGTTGTTGTCAGTGCAGTGCGTGTATTGTTGTCATTGTATTGCGTGTGTTGGTGTCAGTGCAGTGCGTGTGTTGTTGTCAGTGCAGTGCATGTATTGGTGTCCGTGCCGCGCGTGTGTTGTTGTCAGTGCAGTGCGAGTATTGGTCTCAGTGCAGTGCGTGAAGTATTGTCAGTGCAGTGTGTGTATTGGTGCCAGTCCAGTGCGTGTCCTGGTGTAAGTGTAGTGCGTGTGTTGTCAGTGCAGTGTGTGTATTGTTGTCAGTGCAGTGCGTGTGCTGTTGTCAGTGCAGTGCGTGTATTGTTGTCAGTGTAGTGCGTGTATTGTTCTGAGTGCAGTGCATGTATTGGGGTCCGTGCCGCGCGTGTATTGGTGTCAGTGCCGCGTGGATATTGGTGTCAGTGCAGTGCGTGTATTGGTGTCAGTGTATTGCGTGTGTTGTTGTCAGAGCAGTGCGAGTATTGGTGTCAGTGCAGTGCGTGAAGTATTGTCAGTGCAGTGCGTGTATTGGTGCCAGTCCAGTGTGTGTCCTGGTGTCAGTGTAGTGCGTGTGTTGTTGTCAGTGCAGTGCGTGAATTGTTGTCAGTGCAGTGCGAGAATTGTTGTCAGTGCAGTGCGTGTATTGTTGTCAGTGCCATGCGTGTATTGTTGTCATTGTGTTGCGTGTATTGTTGTCAGTGTAGTGCGTGCATTGTTGTCAGTGCAGTGCGTCTATTGTTGTCAGCGCAGTGCGTGTATTGGTGTCAGTGCAGTGTGTGTATTTTTGTCAGTGCAGTGCGTGTGCTGTTGTCAGTGCAGTGCGTGTATTGTTGTCAGTGCAGTGTGTGTGTTGTCAGTGCCGTGCGTGTATTGTTGTCAGTGCAGTGCGTCTATTGTTGTCAGCGCAGTGCGTGTATTGGTGTCAGTGCAGTGTGTGTATTTTTGTCAGTGCAGTGCGTGTGCTGTTGTCAGTGCAGTGCGTGTATTGTTGTCAGTGCAGTGTGTGTGTTGTCAGTGCCGTGCGTGTATTGTTGTCAGCGCAGTGCGTGTATTGGTGTCAGTGCAGTGTGTGTATTTTTGTCAGTGCAGTGCGTGTGCTGTTGTCAGTGCAGTGCGTGTATTGTTGTCAGTGCAGTGTGTGTGTTGTCAGTGCCGTGCGTGTATTGTTGTCAGTGCACTGCGTGTATTGTTGTCAGTGCACTGTGTGTATTGTTGTCAGTGCAGTGCGTGTGCTGTTGTCAGTGCAGTGCGTGTGTTGGTGTCAGTGCAGTGCGTGTATTGTTGTCCATGCAGTGTGTGTATTGTTGTCAGTGCTGTGCGTGTATTGGTGTCAGTGTAGTGCGTGTATTGTTGTCAGTGCAGTGCGTGTACTGTTGTCAGTGCCATGCGTGTATTGTTGTCATTGTGTTGCGTGTATTGTTGTCAGTGTAGTGCGTGCATTGTTGTCAGTGTAGAGCGTGCATTGTTGTCAGTGCAGTGCGTGTATTGTTGTCATTGTGTTGCATGTATTGTTGTCAGTGTAGTGCGTGCATTGTTGTCAGTGCAGTGCGTCTATTGTTGTCAGTGCAGTGCGTGTATTGGTGTCAGTGCAGTGCGTGTAGTAAAGTCAGTGTAGTGCGTGTATCGTTGTCAGTGCAGTTCGTCTTTTGTTGTCAGTGCAGTGCCTGTATTGTTGTCAGTGTCGTGCCTGTGTTGTTGGCAGCCCAGTGCCTGTATTGTTGTCAGTGCAGTGCCTGTATTGTTGTCAGTGCAATGCCTGTATTGTTGTCAGTGCATTGCGTGTATTGTTGTCAGTGCAGTGCGTGTGTTGTTGTCAGTGCAGTGCGTGTATTGTTGTCAGTGCAGTGCGTGTATTGTTGTCAGTGCAGTGCGTGTATTGTTGTCAGTGCAGTGCGTGTATTGTCAGTGCAGTGCGTGCATTGTTGTCAGTGCAGTGCGTGTATTGGTGTCAGTGCAGTGCGTGTATTGGTGCCGGTGCAGTGCGTGTATTGTTGTCAGTGCAGTGCGTGTGTTGGTGTCAGTGCCATGCATGTATTGTTGTCATTGTGTTGCGTGTGTTGTTGTCACTGTAGTGCGTGTATTGTTGTCACTGTAGTGTGTGCATTGTTGTCAGTGTAGAGCGTGTATTGTTGTCAGTGCACTGCGTGTATTGTTGTCAGTGCCATGCGTGTATTGTTGTCATTGTGTTGCATGTATTGTTGTCAGTGTAGTGCGTGCATTGTTGTCAGTGCAGTGCGTCTATTGTTGTCAGTGCAGTGCGTGTATTGTTGTCAGTGCCATGCGTGTATTGTTGTCATTGTGTTGCGTGTATTGTTGTCAGTGTAGTGCGTGCATTGTTGTCAGTGTAGAGCGTGTATTGTTGTCAGTGCAGTGCGTGTGTTGTTGTCATTGTGTTGCATGAATTGTTGTCAGTGGAGTGCGTGCATTGTTGTCAGTGCAGTGCGTCTATTGTTGTCAGTGCAGTGCGTGTATTGGTGTCAGTGCAGTGCGTGTAGTAAAGTCAGTGTAGTGCGTGTATTGTTGTCAGTGCAGTTCGTCTTTTGTTGTCAGTGCAGTGCCTGTATTGTTGTCAGTGTAGTGCCTGTGTTGTTGGCAGCCCAGTGCCTGTATTGTTGTCAGTGCAGTGCCTGTATTGTTGTCAGTGCAGTGCCTGTATTGTTGTCAGTGCAGTGCGTGTATTGTTGTCAGTGCAGTGCATGTGTTGTTGTCAGTGCAGTGCGTGTATTGTTGTCAGTGCAGTGCGTGTATTGGTGCCAGTGCAGTGCGTGTATTGGTTTCAGTGCAGTGCGTGTATTTTTGTCGGTGCAGTGCGTCTTCTGTTGTCAGTACAGTGCGTGTATTGTTGTCAGTGTAGTGTGTGTGTTGTCAGTGCCGTGCGTGTATTGTTGTCAGTGCACTGCGTGTATTGTTGTCAGTGCACTGCGTGTATTGTTGTCAGTGCAGTGCGTGTGCAGTTGTCAGTGCAGTGCGTGTGCTGTTGTCAGTGCAGTGCGTGTGCTGTTGTCAGTGCAGTGCATGTATTGTTGTCAGTGCAGTGCGTGTATTGGTGCCAGTCCAGTGCGTGTACTGGTGTTTTTGTAGTGCGTGTATTGGTGTCAGTGCAGTGCGTGTATTTTTTCAGTGCAGTGCGTGTGTTGGTGTCAGTGCAGTGCGTGTATTGGTGTCAGTGCAGTGCGTGTATTGGTGCAGTGCTGTGCGTGTATTGTTGTCAGTGCAGTGCGTGTGTTGGTGTCAGTGCAGTGCGTATATTGTTGTCCATGCAGTGTGTGTATTGTTGTCAGTGCTGTCCGTGTATTGGTGTCAGTGTAGTGTGTGTATTGTAGTCAGTGCCATGTGTGTATTGTTGTCATTGTGTTGCGTGTATTGTTGTCAGTGTAGTGCGTACATTGTTGTCAGTGCAGTGCGTGTATTGTTGTCAGTGCAGTGCGTGTGTTGTTGTCAGTGCAGTGTGTGTAGTTGTGTAAGTGCAGTGTGTGTATTGTTGTCAGTGCAGTGTGTGTATTGGTGTCAGTGCAGTGTGTGTATTGTTGTCAGTACAGTGTGTGTATTGTCAGTGCAGTGCGTGTATTGGTGCCAGTGCAGTGCGTGTATTGGTGTCAGTGCAGTGAGTGTATTGGTGTCAGTGCAGTGCGTGTATTGGTGCCAGTGCAGTGCGTGTATTGGTGTCAGTGCAGTGTGTGTATTGTTGTCAGTGCAGTGCAAGTATTGTTGTCAGTGCAGTGCATGTATTGTTGTCAGTGAAGTGCGTGTGTTGTTGTCAGTGCAGTGTGTGTAGTTGTGTAAGTGCAGTGTGTGTATTGTTGTCAGTGCAGTGTGTGTAGTTGTGTAAGTGCAGTGTGTGTATTGTTGTCAGTGCAGTGTGTGTATTGTTGTCAGTGCAGTGTGTGTATTGTTGTCAGTTCAGTGTGTGTATTGTTGTCAGTGCAGTGCGTGTATTGGTGCCAGTGCAGTGCGTGTATTGGTGTCAGTGCAGTGCGTGTATTTTTGTCGGTGCAGTGCGTCTTCTGTTGTCAGTACAGTGCGTGTATTGTTGTCAGTGTAGTGTGTGTGTTGTCAGTGCCGTGCGTGTATTGTTGTCAGTGCACTGCGTGTATTGTTGTCAGTGCACTGCGTGTATTGTTGTCAGTGCAGTGCGTGTGCAGTTGTCAGTGCAGTGCGTGTGCTGTTGTCAGTGCAGTGCGTGTGCTGTTGTCAGTGCAGTGCATGTATTGTTGTCAGTGCAGTGCGTGTATTGGTGCCAGTCCAGTGCGTGTACTGGTGTTTTTGTAGTGCGTGTATTGGTGTCAGTGCAGTGCGTGTATTTTTTCAGTGCAGTGCGTGTGTTGGTGTCAGTGCAGTGCGTGTATTGTCAGTGCAGTGCGTGTATTGTTGTCAGTGCCGTGCGTGTGCTGTTGTCAGTGCAGTGCGTGTGCTGTTGTCAGTGCAGTGCGTGTATTGTTGTCAGTGTAGTGCCTGTGTTGTTGTCAGTGCAGTGCGTGTATTGTTCTGAGTGCAGTGCATGTATTGGTGTCCGTGCCGCGCGTGTATTGGTGTCAGTGCCGCGCGTGTATTGGTGTCGGAGCAGTGCGTGTATTGGTGTCAGTGTATTGCCTGTATTGTTTTCAGTGCAGTGCGTGTATAGGTGTCAGTGCAGTGCGTGTTTTGGTGCCAGTCCAGTGCGTGGCCTGGTGTCAGTGTAGTGCGTGTGTTGTTGTCAGTGCAGTGCGTGAATTGTTGTCGGTGCAGTGCGTGTATTGTTGTCAGTGCAGTGCGTGTGTTGGTGTCAGTGCAGTGCGTGTATTGTTGTCCATGCAGTGTGTGTATTGTTGTCAGTGCTGTGCGTGTATTGGTGTCAGTGTAGTGCGTGTATTGTTGTCAGTGCAGTGCGTGTACTGTTGTCAGTGCCATGCGTGTATTGTTGTCATTGTGTTGCGTGTATTGTTGTCACTGTAGTGTGTGCATTGTTGTCAGTGTAGAGCGTGTATTGTTGTCAGTGCACTGCGTGTATTGTTGTCAGTGCCATGCGTGTATTGTTGTCATTGTGTTGCATGTATTGTTGTCAGTGTAGTGCGTGCATTGTTGTCAGTGCAGTGCGTCTATTGTTGTCAGTGCAGTGCGGGTATTGTTGTCACTGTAGTGTGTGCATTGTTGTCAGTGTAGAGCGTGTATTGTTGTCAGTGCACTGCGTGTACTGTTGTCAGTGCCATGCGTGTATTGTTGTCATTGTGTTGCGTGTATTGTTGTCAGTGTAGTGCGTGCATTGTTGTCAGTGTAGAGCGTGTATTGTTGTCAGTGCAGTGCGTGTATTGTTGTCATTGTGTTGCATGTATTGTTGTGAGTGCAGTGCATGCATTGTTGTCAGTGCAGTGCGTGTATTGTTGTCAGTGCAGTGCGTGCATTGTTGTCAGTGCAGTGCGTGTATTGTTGTCAGTGCAGTGCGTGTATTGTTGTCAGTGCAGTGCGTGCATTGTTGTCACTGCAGTGCGTGCATTGTTGTCAGTGCAGTGCGTGCATTGTTGTCAGTGCAGTGCGTGCATTGTTGTCAGTGCAGTGCGTGTATTGTTGTCAGTGCAGTGCGTGCATTGTTGTCAGTGCAGTGCGTGTATTGTTGTCAGTGCAGTGTGTGCATTGTTGTCAGTGCAGTGCGTGTATTGTTGTCAGTGCAGTGCGTGCATTGTTGTCAGTGCAGTGTGTGTATTGTTGTCAGTGCAGTGCGTGTATTGGTGTCAGTGCAGTGCGTGTATTGGTGTCAGTGCAGTGCGTGTATTGGTGTCAGTGCAGTGCGTCTATTGTTGTCAGTGCAGTGCGTGTATTGTTGTCAGTGCAGTGCGTGTATTGGTGTCAGTGCAGTGCGTGTAGTAAAGTCAGTGTAGTGCGTGTATTGTTGTCAGTGCAGTTCATCTTTTGTTGTCAGTGCAGTGCGTGTATTGTTGTCAGTGCAGTGTGTGTGTTGTCAGTGCAGTTCGTCTGTTGTTGTCAGTGCAGTGTGTGTATTGTTGTCAGTGCAGTGCGTGTATTGTTGTCAGTGCAGTGTGTGTATTGTTGTCAGTGCAGTGTGTGTGTTGTTGTCAGTGCAGTGCGTGTATTGTTGTCAGTGCAGTGCGTGTGCTGTTGTCAGTGCAGTGTGTGTATTGTTGTCAGTGCAGTGTGTGTATTGTTGTCAGTGCAGTGTGTGTATTGTTATCAGTGCAGTGTGTGTATTGGTGTCAGTGCAGTGTGTGAATTGTTATCAGTGCAGTGTGTGAATTGTTGTCAGTGCAGTGTGTGTATTGTCAGTGCAGTGTGTGTATTGGTGTCAGTGCAGTGTGTGAATTGGTGTCAGTGCAGCGTGTTTTGTTGTTGTCAGTGCAGCGTGTGTATTGTTGTCAGTGCAGTGTGTGTATTGTTGTCAGTGCAGTGTGTGTATTGGTGTCAGTGCAGCGTGTGTATTGTTGTCAGTGCAGTGTGTGTATTGGTGTCAGTGCAGCGTGTGTATTGTTGTCAGTGCAGTGTGTGTATTGTTGTCAGTGCAGTGTGTGTGTTGTTGTCAGTGCAGTGTGTGTATTGTTGTCAGTGCAGTGTGTGTGTTGTTGTCAGTGCAGTGTGTGTATTGTTGTCAGTGCAGTGTGTGTATTGTTGTCAGTGCAGTGTGTGTATTGGTGTCAGTGCAGTGTGTGTATTGTTGTCAGTGCAGTGTGTGTATTGGTGTCAGTGCAGCGTGTGTATTGTTGTCAGTGCAGTGCGTGTGCTGTTGTCAGTGCAGTGTGTGTATTGTTATCAGTGCAGTGTGTGTATTGGTGTCAGTGCAGTGTGTGTATTGTTGGCAGTGCAGTGCGTGTATTGGTACCAGAGCAGTGCGTGTATTGTTGTCAGTGCAGTGCGTGTGCTGTTGTCAGTGCAGTGTGTGTATTGTTGTCAGTGCAGTGCGTGTGCTGTTGTCAGTGCAGTGTGTGTATTGTTATCAGTGCAGTGTGTGTATTGGTGTCAGTGCAGTGTGTGTATTGTTGTCAGTGCAGTGCGTGTGTTGGTGTCAGTGCAGTGTGTGTATTGGTGTCAGTGCAGCGTGTGTATTGTTGTCAGTGCAGTGTGTGTATTGGTGTCAGTGCAGTGTGTGTATTGGTGTCAGTGCAGTGTGTGTATTGGTGTCAGTGCAGTGTGTGTATTGTTATCAGTGCAGTGTGTGTATTGTTGTCAGTGCAGTGTGTGTATTGGTGTCAGTGCAGTGTGTGTTGTTGTCAGTGCAGTGCGTGTATTGGTGTCAGTGCAGTGTGTGTATTGTTGTCAGTGCAGTGTGTGTATTGTTGTCAGTGCAGTGTGTGTATTGGTGTCAGTGCAGTGTGTGTATTGGTGTCAGTGCAGTGTGTGTATTGGTGTCAGTGCAGTGTGTGAATTGTTATCAGTGCAGTGTGTGTATTGTTATCAGTGCAGTGTGTGTATTGTTGTCAGTGCAGTGTGTGTATTGTTGTCAGTGCAGTGCGTGTATTGTTGTCAGTGCAGTGCGTGTATTGTTGTCAGTGCAGCGTGTGTATTGTTGTCAGTGCAGTGTGTGAATTGTTATCAGTGCAGTGTGTGTATTGTTATCAGTGCAGTGTGTGTATTGTTGTCAGTGCAGTGTGTGTATTGTTGTCAGTGCAGCGTGTGTGTTGTTGTCAGTGCAGTGTGTGAATTGTTATCAGTGCAGTGCGTGTATTGGTGTCAGTGCAGTGTGTGTATTGTTGTCAGTGCAGTGTGTGTATTGTTGTCAGTGCAGTGTGTGTATTGGTGTCAGTGCAGTTTGTGTATTGGTGTCAGTGCAGTGTGTGTATTGGTGTCAGTGCAGTGTGTGTATTGGTGTCAGTGCAGTGTGTGTATTGTTGTCAGTGCAGTGTGTGAATTGTTATCAGTGCAGTGTGTGTATTGTTGTCAGTGCAGTGTGTGTATTGGTGTCAGTGCAGTGTGTGTATTGTTATCAGTGCAGTGTGTGTATTGTTGTCATTGCAGTGTATGTATTGTTGTCAGTGCAGTGTGTGTATTGTTGTCAGTGCAGTGTGTGTATTGGTGTCAGTGCAGCGTGTGTATTGTTGTCAGTGCAGCGTGTGTATTGTTCTCAGTGCAGTGTGTGTATTGGTGTCAGTGCAGTGTGTGTATTGGTGTCAGTGCAGTGTGTGAATTGTTATCAGTGCAGTGTGTGAATTGTTGTCAGTGCAGTGTGTGTATTGTCAGTGCAGTGTGTGTATTGGTGTCAGTGCAGTGTGTGAATTGGTGTCAGTGCAGTGTGTGAATTGGTGTCAGTGCAGCGTGTTTTGTTGTTGTCAGTGCAGCGTGTGTATTGTTGTCAGTGCAGTGTGTGTATTGTTGTCAGTGCAGTGTGTGTATTGGTGTCAGTGCAGCGTGTGTATTGTTGTCAGTGCAGTGTGTGTATTGGTGTCAGTGCAGCGTGTGTATTGTTGTCAGTGCAGTGTGTGTATTGTTGTCAGTGCAGTGTGTGTGTTGTTGTCAGTGCAGTGTGTGTATTGTTGTCAGTGCAGTGTGTGTGTTGTTGTCAGTGCAGTGTGTGTATTGTTGTCAGTGCAGTGTGTGTATTGTTGTCAGTGCAGTGTGTGTATTGGTGTCAGTGCAGTGTGTGTATTGTTGTCAGTGCAGTGTGTGTATTGGTGTCAGTGCAGCGTGTGTATTGTTGTCAGTGCAGTGCGTGTGCTGTTGTCAGTGCAGTGTGTGTATTGTTATCAGTGCAGTGTGTGTATTGGTGTCAGTGCAGTGTGTGTATTGTTGGCAGTGCAGTGCGTGTATTGGTACCAGAGCAGTGCGTGTATTGTTGTCAGTGCAGTGCGTGTGCTGTTGTCAGTGCAGTGTGTGTATTGTTGTCAGTGCAGTGCGTGTGCTGTTGTCAGTGCAGTGTGTGTATTGTTATCAGTGCAGTGTGTGTATTGGTGTCAGTGCAGTGTGTGTATTGTTGTCAGTGCAGTGCGTGTGTTGGTGTCAGTGCAGTGTGTGTATTGGTGTCAGTGCAGCGTGTGTATTGTTGTCAGTGCAGTGTGTGTATTGGTGTCAGTGCAGTGTGTGTATTGGTGTCAGTGCAGTGTGTGTATTGGTGTCAGTGCAGTGTGTGTATTGTTATCAGTGCAGTGTGTGTATTGTTGTCAGTGCAGTGTGTGTATTGGTGTCAGTGCAGTGTGTGTTGTTGTCAGTGCAGTGCGTGTATTGGTGTCAGTGCAGTGTGTGTATTGTTGTCAGTGCAGTGTGTGTATTGGTGTCAGTGCAGTGTGTGTATTGGTGTCAGTGCAGTGTGTGTATTGGTGTCAGTGCAGTGTGTGAATTGTTATCAGTGCAGTGTGTGTATTGTTATCAGTGCAGTGTGTGTATTGTTGTCAGTGCAGTGTGTGTATTGTTGTCAGTGCAGCGTGTGTATTGTTGTCAGTGCAGTGTGTGTATTGTTGTCAGTGCAGTGTGTGTATTGGTGTCAGTGCAGCGTGTGTATTGTTGTCAGTGCAGTGTGTGTATTGGTGTCAGTGCAGCGTGTGTATTGTTGTCAGTGCAGTGTGTGTATTGTTGTCAGTGCAGTGTGTGTGTTGTTGTCAGTGCAGTGTGTGTATTGTTGTCAGTGCAGTGTGTGTGTTGTTGTCAGTGCAGTGTGTGTATTGTTGTCAGTGCAGTGTGTGTATTGTTGTCAGTGCAGTGTGTGTATTGGTGTCAGTGCAGTGTGTGTATTGTTGTCAGTGCAGTGTGTGTATTGGTGTCAGTGCAGCGTGTGTATTGTTGTCAGTGCAGTGCGTGTGCTGTTGTCAGTGCAGTGTGTGTATTGTTATCAGTGCAGTGTGTGTATTGGTGTCAGTGCAGCGTGTGTATTGTTATCAGTGCAGTGTGTGTATTGTTGTCAGTGCAGTGTGTGTATTGTTGTCAGTGCAGTGTGTGTATTGTTGTCAGTGCAGTGTGTGTATTGGTGTCAGTGCAGTGTGTGTATTGTTGTCAGTGCAGTGTGTGTATTGGTGTCAGTGCAGCGTGTGTATTGTTGTCAGTGCAGTGCGTGTGCTGTTGTCAGTGCAGTGTGTGTATTGTTATCAGTGCAGTGTGTGTATTGGTGTCAGTGCAGTGTGTGTATTGTTGGCAGTGCAGTGCGTGTATTGGTACCAGAGCAGTGCGTGTATTGTTGTCAGTGCAGTGCGTGTGCTGTTGTCAGTGCAGTGTGTGTATTGTTGTCAGTGCAGTGCGTGTGCTGTTGTCAGTGCAGTGTGTGTATTGTTATCAGTGCAGTGTGTGTATTGGTGTCAGTGCAGTGTGTGTATTGTTGTCAGTGCAGTGCGTGTGTTGGTGTCAGTGCAGTGTGTGTATTGGTGTCAGTGCAGCGTGTGTATTGTTGTCAGTGCAGTGTGTGTATTGGTGTCAGTGCAGTGTGTGTATTGGTGTCAGTGCAGTGTGTGTATTGGTGTCAGTGCAGTGTGTGTATTGTTATCAGTGCAGTGTGTGTATTGTTGTCAGTGCAGTGTGTGTATTGGTGTCAGTGCAGTGTGTGTTGTTGTCAGTGCAGTGCGTGTATTGGTGTCAGTGCAGTGTGTGTATTGTTGTCAGTGCAGTGTGTGTATTGTTGTCAGTGCAGTGTGTGTATTGGTGTCAGTGCAGTGTGTGTATTGGTGTCAGTGCAGTGTGTGTATTGGTGTCAGTGCAGTGTGTGAATTGTTATCAGTGCAGTGTGTGTATTGTTATCAGTGCAGTGTGTGTATTGTTGTCAGTGCAGTGTGTGTATTGTTGTCAGTGCAGTGCGTGTATTGTTGTCAGTGCAGTGCGTGTATTGTTGTCAGTGCAGCGTGTGTATTGTTGTCAGTGCAGTGTGTGAATTGTTATCAGTGCAGTGTGTGTATTGTTATCAGTGCAGTGTGTGTATTGTTGTCAGTGCAGTGTGTGTATTGTTGTCAGTGCAGCGTGTGTGTTGTTGTCAGTGCAGTGTGTGAATTGTTATCAGTGCAGTGCGTGTATTGGTGTCAGTGCAGTGTGTGTATTGTTGTCAGTGCAGTGTGTGTATTGTTGTCAGTGCAGTGTGTGTATTGGTGTCAGTGCAGTTTGTGTATTGGTGTCAGTGCAGTGTGTGTATTGGTGTCAGTGCAGTGTGTGTATTGGTGTCAGTGCAGTGTGTGTATTGTTGTCAGTGCAGTGTGTGAATTGTTATCAGTGCAGTGTGTGTATTGTTGTCAGTGCAGTGTGTGTATTGGTGTCAGTGCAGTGTGTGTATTGTTATCAGTGCAGTGTGTGTATTGTTGTCATTGCAGTGTATGTATTGTTGTCAGTGCAGTGTGTGTATTGTTGTCAGTGCAGTGTGTGTATTGGTGTCAGTGCAGCGTGTGTATTGTTGTCAGTGCAGCGTGTGTATTGTTCTCAGTGCAGTGTGTGTATTGGTGTCAGTGCAGTGTGTGTATTGGTGTCAGTGCAGTGTGTGAATTGTTATCAGTGCAGTGTGTGAATTGTTGTCAGTGCAGTGTGTGTATTGTCAGTGCAGTGTGTGTATTGGTGTCAGTGCAGTGTGTGAATTGGTGTCAGTGCAGTGTGTGAATTGGTGTCAGTGCAGCGTGTTTTGTTGTTGTCAGTGCAGCGTGTGTATTGTTGTCAGTGCAGTGTGTGTATTGTTGTCAGTGCAGTGTGTGTATTGGTGTCAGTGCAGCGTGTGTATTGTTGTCAGTGCAGTGTGTGTATTGGTGTCAGTGCAGCGTGTGTATTGTTGTCAGTGCAGTGTGTGTATTGTTGTCAGTGCAGTGTGTGTGTTGTTGTCAGTGCAGTGTGTGTATTGTTGTCAGTGCAGTGTGTGTGTTGTTGTCAGTGCAGTGTGTGTATTGTTGTCAGTGCAGTGTGTGTATTGTTGTCAGTGCAGTGTGTGTATTGGTGTCAGTGCAGTGTGTGTATTGTTGTCAGTGCAGTGTGTGTATTGGTGTCAGTGCAGCGTGTGTATTGTTGTCAGTGCAGTGCGTGTGCTGTTGTCAGTGCAGTGTGTGTATTGTTATCAGTGCAGTGTGTGTATTGGTGTCAGTGCAGTGTGTGTATTGTTGGCAGTGCAGTGCGTGTATTGGTACCAGAGCAGTGCGTGTATTGTTGTCAGTGCAGTGCGTGTGCTGTTGTCAGTGCAGTGTGTGTATTGTTGTCAGTGCAGTGCGTGTGCTGTTGTCAGTGCAGTGTGTGTATTGTTATCAGTGCAGTGTGTGTATTGGTGTCAGTGCAGTGTGTGTATTGTTGTCAGTGCAGTGCGTGTGTTGGTGTCAGTGCAGTGTGTGTATTGGTGTCAGTGCAGCGTGTGTATTGTTGTCAGTGCAGTGTGTGTATTGGTGTCAGTGCAGTGTGTGTATTGGTGTCAGTGCAGTGTGTGTATTGGTGTCAGTGCAGTGTGTGTATTGTTGTCAGTGCAGTGTGTGTATTGGTGTCAGTGCAGTGTGTGTATTGGTGTCAGTGCAGTGTGTGTTGTTGTCAGTGCAGTGCCTGTATTGTTGTCAGTGCAGTGCCTGTATTGTTGTCAGTGCAGTGCGTGTGTTGTTGTCAGTGCAGTGCGTGTATTGTTGTCAGTGCAGTGCGTGTGTTGTTGTCAGTGCAGTGCGTGTATTGTTGTCAGTGCAGTGCGTGTATTGTTGTCAGTGCAGTGCGTGTATTGTTGTCAGTGCAGTGCGTGTATTGTTGTCAGTGCAGTGCGTGTATTGTTGTCAGTGCAGTGCGTGTGTTGTTGTCAGTGCAGTGCTTGTGTTCTTGTCAGTGCAGTGTGTGTATTGGTGTCAGTGCAGCGTGTGTTGTTGTCAGTGCAGTGCGTGTAGTGTTGTCAGTACAGTGCGTGTATTGTTGTCAGTGCAGTGCGTGTATTGTTGTCAGTGCAGTGCGTGTATTGTTTTCAGTGCAGTGCGTGTATTGTTGTCAGTGCAGTGTGTGTATTGTTGTCAGTGCAGTGCGTGTATTGTTGTCAGTGCAGTGCGTGTATTGTTGTCAGTGCAGTGCGTGTGTTGTTGTCAGTGCAGTGCGTGTGTTGTTGTCAGTGCAGTGCGTGTATTGTTGTCAGTGCAGTGTGTGTGTTGTTGTCAGTGCAGTGTGTGTATTGGTGTCAGTGTCAGTGTTTGTGAATTGTTGTCAGTGCAGTGTGTGTATTGTTGTCAGTGCAGTGTGTGTATTGGTGTCAGTGCAGTGTGTGAATTGTTGTCAGTGCAGTGTGTGAATTGTTGTCAGTGCAGTGTGTGTATTGGTGTCAGTGCAGTGTGTGTTGTCGTCAGTGCAGTGTGTGTATTGGTGTCAGTGCAGTGTGTGTATTGGTGTCAGTGCAGTGTGTGAATTGTTGTCAGTGCAGTGTGTGAATTGTTGTCAGTGCAGTGTGTGTATTGGTGTCAGTGCAGTGTGTGAATTGTTGTCAGTGCAGTGTGTGAATTGTTGTCAGTGCAGTGTGTGTATTGGTGTCAGTGCAGTGTGTGTTGTTGTCAGTGCAGTGTGTGTATTGGTGTCAGTGCAGTGTGTGAATTGTTGTCAGTGCAGTGTGTGAATTGTTGTCAGTGCAGTGTGTGTATTGGTGTCAGTGCAGTGTGTGTTGTTGTCAGTGCAGTGTGTGTATTGGTGTCAGTGCAGTGTGTGAATTGTTGTCAGTGCAGTGTGTGTGTTGTCAGTGCAGTGTGTGTATTGGTGTCAGTGCAGTGTGTGAATTGTTGTCAGTGCAGTGTGTGAATTGTTGTCAGTGCAGTGTGTGTATTGGTGTCAGTGCAGTGTGTGAATTGGTGTCAGTGCAGTGTGTGAATTGTTGTCAGTGCAGTGTGTGAATTGTTGTCAGTGCAGTGTGTGTGTTGTTGTCAGTGCAGTGTGTGTATTGGTGTCAGTGCAGTGTGTGAATTGTTGTCAGTGCAGTGTGTGAATTGTTGTCAGTGCAGTGTGTGTATTGGTGTCAGTGCAGTGTGTGTTGTTGTCAGTGCAGTGTGTGTATTGGTGTCAGTGCAGTGTGTGAATTGTTGTCAGTGCAGTGTGTGTATTGGTGTCAGTGCAGTGCGTGTGCTGTTGTCAGTGCAGTGCGTGTATTGTTATCAGTGCAGTGTGTGTATTGGTGTCAGTGCAGCATGTGTATTGGTGTCAGTGCAGTGTGTGAATTGCTGTCAGTGCAGTGTTTGTATTGGTGTCAGTGCAGCATGTGTATTGTTGTCAGTGCAGTGCGTGTATTGTTATCAGTGCAGTATGTGTATTGGTGTCAGCGCAGTGTGTGTATTGTTATCAGCGCAGTGTGTGTATTGGTGTCAGCGCAGTGTGTGTATTGTTATCAGCGCAGTGTGTGTATTGGTGTCAGCGCAGTGTGTGTATTGTTGTCAGTGCAGCATGTGTATTGTTGTCAGTGCAGTGCGTGTATTGTTATCAGTGCAGTATGTGTATTGGTGTCAGCGCAGTGTGTGTATTGTTATCAGCGCAGTGTGTGTATTGGTGTCAGCGCAGTGTGTGTATTGTTATCAGCGCAGTGTGTGTATTGGTGTCAGCGCAGTGTGTGTATTGTTGTCAGTGCAGTGTGTGTATTGTTGTCTGTGCAGTGTGTGTATTGTTGTCTGTGCAGTGTGTGTATTGTTGTCAGTGCAGTGTGTGTATTGTTGTCAGTGCAGTGTGTGAATTGTTGTCAGTGCAGTGTGTGTATTGGTGTCAGTGCAGTGTGTGAATTGTTGTCAGTGCAGTGCGTGTATTGGTGTCAGTGCAGTGTGTGAATTGTTGTCAGTGCAGTGTGTGTATTGGTGTCAGTGCAGTGTGTGTATTGGTGTCAGTGCAGTGCGGGTATTGGTGTCAGTGCAGTGCGTGTATTGGTGTCAGTGCAGTGTGTGTATTGTTGTCAGTGCAGTGTGTGTATTGTTGTCAGTGCAGTGTGTGTATTGTTGTCAGTGCAGTGTGTGTATTGGTGTCAGTGCAGTGTGTGTATTGTTGTCAGTGCAGTGTGTGTATTGTTGTCAGTGCAGTGTGTGTATTGTTGTCAGTGCAGTGCGTGTATTGGTGTCAGTGCAGTGTGTGTATTGTTATCAGTGCAGTGTGTGTATTGTTGTCAGTGCAGTGTGTGTATTGTTGTCAGTGCAGTGTGTGTATTGTTGTCAGTGCAGTGTGTGTATTGGTGTCAGTGCAGCATGTGTGTTGTTGTCAGTGCAGTGCCTGTATTGTTGTCAGTGCAGTGTGTGAATTGTTGTCAGTGCAGTGTGTGTATTGGTGTCAGTGCAGTGTGTGTATTGTTGTCAGTGCAGTGTGTGAATTGTTGTCAGTGCAGTGTGTGTATTGTTGTCAGTGCAGTGTGTGTATTGTTGTCAGTGCAGTGTGTGTATTGGTGTCAGTGCAGCATGTGTGTTGTTGTCAGTGCAGTGCCTGTATTGTTGTCAGTGCAGTGTGTGAATTGTTGTCAGTGCAGTGCCTGTATTGTTGTCAGTGCAGTGTGTGTATTGTTGTCAGTGCAGTGCGGGTATTGGTGTCAGTGCAGTGCGTGTATTGGTGTCAGTGCAGTGCGGGTATTGGTGTCAGTGCAGTGCGTGTATTGGTGTCAGTGCAGTGAGTGTATTGGTGTCAGTGCAGTGCGTGTATTGGTGCCAGTGCAGTGCGTGTATTGGTGTCAGTGCAGTGTGTGTATTGTTGTCAGTGCAGTGCAAGTATTGTTGTCAGTGCAGTGCATGTATTGTTGTCAGTGAAGTGCGTGTGTTGTTGTCAGTGCAGTGTGTGTAGTTGTGTAAGTGCAGTGTGTGTATTGTTGTCAGTGCAGTGTGTGTAGTTGTGTAAGTGCAGTGTGTGTATTGTTGTCAGTGCAGTGTGTGTATTGGTGTCAGTGCAGTGTGTGTATTGTTGTCAGTTCAGTGTGTGAATTGTTGTCAGTGCAGTGTGTGTATTGTTGTCAGTGCAGTGTGTGTATTGGTGTCAGTGCAGTGTGTGAATTGTTGTCAGTGCAGTGTGTGAATTGTTGTCAGTGCAGTGTGTGTATTGGTGTCAGTGCAGTGTGTGTTGTTGTCAGTGCAGTGTGTGTATTGGTGTCAGTGCAGTGTGTGTATTGGTGTCAGTGCAGTGTGTGAATTGTTGTCAGTGCAGTGTGTGAATTGTTGTCAGTGCAGTGTGTGTTGTTGTCAGTGCAGTGTGTGTATTGGTGTCAGTGCAGTGTGTGAATTGTTGTCAGTGCAGTGTGTGAATTGTTGTCAGTGCAGTGTGTGTATTGGTGTCAGTGCAGTGTGTGTTGTTGTCAGTGCAGTGTGTGTATTGGTGTCAGTGCAGTGTGTGAATTGTTGTCAGTGCAGTGTGTGAATTGTTGTCAGTGCAGTGTGTGTATTGGTGTCAGTGCAGTGTGTGTTGTTGTCAGTGCAGTGTGTGTATTGGTGTCAGTGCAGTGTGTGAATTGTTGTCAGTGCAGTGTGTGTGTTGTCAGTGCAGTGTGTGTATTGGTGTCAGTGCAGTGTGTGAATTGTTGTGAGTGCAGTGTGTGAATTGTTGTCAGTGCAGTGTGTGTATTGGTGTCAGTGCAGTGTGTGAATTGGTGTCAGTGCAGTGTGTGAATTGTTGTCAGTGCAGTGTGTGAATTGTTGTCAGTGCAGTGTGTGTGTTGTTGTCAGTGCAGTGTGTGTATTGGTGTCAGTGCAGTGTGTGAATTGTTGTCAGTGCAGTGTGTGAATTGTTGTCAGTGCAGTGTGTGTATTGGTGTCAGTGCAGTGTGTGTTGTTGTCAGTGCAGTGTGTGTATTGGTGTCAGTGCAGTGTGTGAATTGTTGTCAGTGCAGTGTGTGTATTGGTGTCAGTGCAGTGCGTGTGCTGTTGTCAGTGCAGTGCGTGTATTGTTATCAGTGCAGTGTGTGTATTGGTGTCAGTGCAGCATGTGTATTGGTGTCAGTGCAGTGTGTGAATTGCTGTCAGTGCAGTGTGTGTATTGGTGTCAGTGCAGCATGTGTATTGTTGTCAGTGCAGTGCGTGTATTGTTATCAGTGCAGTATGTGTATTGGTGTCAGCGCAGTGTGTGTATTGTTATCAGCGCAGTGTGTGTATTGGTGTCAGCGCAGTGTGTGTATTGTTATCAGCGCAGTGTGTGTATTGGTGTCAGCGCAGTGTGTGTATTGTTGTCAGTGCAGTGTGTGTATTGTTGTCTGTGCAGTGTGTGTATTGTTGTCTGTGCAGTGTGTGTATTGTTGTCAGTGCAGTGTGTGTATTGTTGTCAGTGCAGTGTGTGAATTGTTGTCAGTGCAGTGTGTGTATTGGTGTCAGTGCAGTGTGTGAATTGTTGTCAGTGCAGTGCGTGTATTGGTGTCAGTGCAGTGTGTGAATTGTTGTCAGTGCAGTGTGTGTATTGGTGTCAGTGCAGTGTGTGTATTGGTGTCAGTGCAGTGCGGGTATTGGTGTCAGTGCAGTGCGTGTATTGGTGTCAGTGCAGTGTGTGTATTGTTGTCAGTGCAGTGTGTGTATTGTTGTCAGTGCAGTGTGTGTATTGTTGTCAGTGCAGTGTGTGTATTGTTGTCAGTGCAGTGTGTGTATTGTTGTCAGTGCAGTGTGTGTATTGTTGTCAGTGCAGTGCGTGTATTGGTGTCAGTGCAGTGTGTGTATTGTTATCAGTGCAGTGTGTGTATTGTTGTCAGTGCAGTGTGTGTATTGTTGTCAGTGCAGTGTGTGTATTGTTGTCAGTGCAGTGTGTGTATTGGTGTCAGTGCAGCATGTGTGTTGTTGTCAGTGCAGTGCCTGTATTGTTGTCAGTGCAGTGTGTGAATTGTTGTCAGTGCAGTTTGTGTATTGGTGTCAGTGCAGTGTGTGTATTGTTGTCAGTGCAGTGTGTGAATTGTTGTCAGTGCAGTGTGTGTATTGTTGTCAGTGCAGTGTGTGTATTGTTGTCAGTGCAGTGTGTGTATTGGTGTCAGTGCAGCATGTGTGTTGTTGTCAGTGCAGTGCCTGTATTGTTGTCAGTGCAGTGTGTGAATTGTTGTCAGTGCAGTGCCTGTATTGTTGTCAGTGCAGTGTGTGTATTGTTGTCAGTGCAGTGCGGGTATTGGTGTCAGTGCAGTGCGTGTATTGGTGTCAGTGCAGTGCGGGTATTGGTGTCAGTGCAGTGCGTGTATTGGTGTCAGTGCAGTGAGTGTATTGGTGTCAGTGCAGTGCGTGTATTGGTGCCAGTGCAGTGCGTGTATTGGTGTCAGTGCAGTGTGTGTATTGTTGTCAGTGCAGTGCAAGTATTGTTGTCAGTGCAGTGCATGTATTGTTGTCAGTGAAGTGCGTGTGTTGTTGTCAGTGCAGTGTGTGTAGTTGTGTAAGTGCAGTGTGTGTATTGTTGTCAGTGCAGTGTGTGTAGTTGTGTAAGTGCAGTGTGTGTATTGTTGTCAGTGCAGTGTGTGTATTGGTGTCAGTGCAGTGTGTGTATTGTTGTCAGTTCAGTGTGTGTATTGGTGTCAGTGCAGTGCGTGTATTGGTGTCAGTGCAGTGCGTGTATTTTTGTCGGTGCAGTGCGTCTTCTGTTGTCAGTGCAGTGCGTGTATTGTTGTCAGTGTAGTGTGTGTGTTGTCAGTGCCGTGCGTGTATTGTTGTCAGTGCACTGCGTGTATTGTTGTCAGTGCACTGCGTGTATTGTTGTCAGTGCAGTGCGTGTGCAGTTGTCAGTGCAGTGCGTGTGCTGTTGTCAGTGCAGTGCGTGTGCTGTTGTCAGTGCAGTGCATGTATTGTTGTCAGTGCAGTGCGTGTATTGGTGCCAGTCCAGTGCGTGTACTGGTGTTTTTGTAGTGCGTGTATTGGTGTCAGTGCAGTGCGTGTATTTTTTCAGTGCAGTGCGTGTGTTGGTGTCAGTGCAGTGCGTGTATTGTCAGTGCAGTGCGTGTATTGTTGTCAGTGCCGTGCGTGTGCTGTTGTCAGTGCAGTGCGTGTATTGTTGTCAGTGTAGTGCCTGTGTTGTTGTCAGTGCAGTGCGTGTATTGTTCTGAGTGCAGTGCATGTATTGGTGTCCGTGCCGCGCGTGTATTGGTGTCAGTGCCGCGCGTGTATTGGTGTCGGAGCAGTGCGTGTATTGGTGTCAGTGTATTGCCTGTATTGTTTTCAGTGCAGTGCGTGTATAGGTGTCAGTGCAGTGCGTGTAGTATTGTCAGTGCAGTGCGTGTTTTGGTGCCAGTCCAGTGCGTGTCCTGGTGTCAGTGTAGTGCGTGTGTTGTTGTCAGTGCAGTGCGTGAATTGTTGTCGGTGCAGTGCGTGTATTGTTGTCAGTGCAGTGCGTGTGTTGGTGTCAGTGCAGTGCGTGTATTGTTGTCCATGCAGTGTGTGTATTGTTGTCAGTGCTGTGCGTGTATTGGTGTCAGTGTAGTGCGTGTATTGTTGTCAGTGCAGTGCGTGTACTGTTGTCAGTGCCATGCGTGTATTGTTGTCATTGTGTTGCGTGTATTGTTGTCACTGTAGTGTGTGCATTGTTGTCAGTGTAGAGCGTGTATTGTTGTCAGTGCACTGCGTGTATTGTTGTCAGTGCCATGCGTGTATTGTTGTCATTGTGTTGCATGTATTGTTGTCAGTGTAGTGCGTGCATTGTTGTCAGTGCAGTGCGTCTATTGTTGTCAGTGCAGTGCGGGTATTGTTGTCACTGTAGTGTGTGCATTGTTGTCAGTGTAGAGCGTGTATTGTTGTCAGTGCACTGCGTGTACTGTTGTCAGTGCCATGCGTGTATTGTTGTCATTGTGTTGCGTGTATTATTGTCAGTGTAGTGCGTGCATTGGTGTCAGTGTAGAGCGTGTATTGTTGTCAGTGCAGTGCGTGTATTGTTGTCATTGTGTTGCATGTATTGTTGTCAGTGCAGTGCGTGCATTGTTGTCAGTGCAGTGCGTGTATTGTTGTCAGTGCAGTGCGTGCATTGTTGTCAGTGCAGTGCGTGTATTGTTGTCAGTGCAGTGCGTGTATTGTTGTCAGTGCAGTACGTGCATTGTTGTCAGTGCAGTGCGTGCATTGTTGTCAGTGCAGTGCGTGCATTGTTGTCAGTGCAGTGCGTGCATTGTTGTCAGTGCAGTGCGTGTATTGTTGTCAGTGCAGTGCGTGCATTGTTGTCAGTGCAGTGCGTGTATTGTTGTCAGTGCAGTGCGTGTATTGTTGTCAGTGCAGTGCGTGTATTGGTGTCAGTGCAGTGCGTGTATTGGTGTCAGTGCAGTGCGTGTATTGGTGTCAGTGCAGTGCGTGTATTGTTGTCAGTGCAGTGTGTGTATTGTTGTCAGTGCAGTGTGTGTATTGTTGTCAGTGCAGTGCGTGTATTGGTGTCAGTGCAGTGTGTGTATTGTTGTCAGTGCAGTGTGTGTATTGTTGTCAGTGCAGTGTGTGTATTGTTGTCAGTGCAGTGTGTGTATTGGTGTCAGTGCAGCATGTGTGTTGTTGTCAGTGCAGTGCCTGTATTGTTGTCAGTGCAGTGTGTGAATTGTTGTCAGTGCAGTGTGTGTATTGGTGTCAGTGCAGTGCGGGTATTGGTGTCAGTGCAGTGCGTGTATTGGTGTCAGTGCAGTGCGGGTATTGGTGTCAGTGCAGTGCGTGTATTGGTGTCAGTGCAGCGTGTGTTGTTGTCAGTGCAGTGCGTGTAGTGTTGTCAGTACAGTGCGTGTATTGTTGTCAGTGCAGTGCGTGTATTGTTGTCAGTGCAGTGCGTGTATTGTTTTCAGTGCAGTGCGTGTATTGTTGTCAGTGCAGTGCGTGTATTGTTGTCAGTGCAGTGCGTGTATTGTTGTCAGTGCAGTGCGTGTATTGTTGTCAGTGCAGTGCATGTGTTGTTGTCAGTGCAGTGCGTGTGTTGTTGTCAGTGCAGTGCGTGTATTGTTGTCAGTGCAGTGTGTGTGTTGTTGTCAGTGCAGTGTGTGTATTGGTGTCAGTGCAGTGTGTGAATTGTTGTCAGTGCAGTGTGTGTATTGTTGTCAGTGCAGTGTGTGTATTGGTGTCAGTGCAGTGTGTGAATTGTTGTCAGTGCAGTGTGTGAATTGTTGTCAGTGCAGTGTGTGTATTGGTGTCAGTGCAGTGTGTGTTGTCGTCAGTGCAGTGTGTGTATTGGTGTCAGTGCAGTGTGTGAATTGTTGTCAGTGCAGTGTGTGAATTGTTGTCAGTGCAGTGTGTGAATTGTTGTCAGTGCAGTGTGTGTATTGGTGTCAGTGCAGTGTGTGTTGTTGTCAGTGCAGTGTGTGTATTGGTGTCAGTGCAGTGTGTGAATTGTTGTCAGTGCAGTGTGTGAATTGTTGTCAGTGCAGTGTGTGTATTGGTGTCAGTGCAGTGTGTGTTGTTGTCAGTGCAGTGTGTGTATTGGTGTCAGTGCAGTGTGTGAATTGTTGTCAGTGCAGTGTGTGTGTTGTCAGTGCAGTGTGTGTATTGGTGTCAGTGCAGTGTGTGAATTGTTGTCAGTGCAGTGTGTGAATTGTTGTCAGTGCAGTGTGTGTATTGGTGTCAGTGCAGTGTGTGTTGTTGTCAGTGTAGTGTGTGTATTGGTGTCAGTGCAGTGTGTGAATTGGTGTCAGTGCAGTGTGTGAATTGTTGTCAGTGCAGTGTGTGAATTGTTGTCAGTGCAGTGTGTGTGTTGTTGTCAGTGCAGTGTGTGTATTGGTGTCAGTGCAGTGTGTGAATTGTTGTCAGTGCAGTGTGTGAATTGTTGTCAGTGCAGTGTGTGTATTGGTGTCAGTGCAGTGTGTGTTGTTGTCAGTGCAGTGTGTGTATTGGTGTCAGTGCAGTGCGTGTGCTGTTGTCAGTGCAGTGCGTGTATTGTTATCAGTGCAGTGTGTGTATTGGTGTCAGTGCAGCATGTGTATTGGTGTCAGTGCAGTGTGTGAATTGCTGTCAGTGCAGTGTGTGTATTGGTGTCAGTGCAGCATGTGTATTGTTGTCAGTGCAGTGCGTGTATTGTTATCAGTGCAGTATGTGTATTGGTGTCAGCGCAGTGTGTGTATTGTTATCAGTGCAGTGTGTGTATTGGTGTCAGTGCAGTGCGTGTATTGTTTTCAGTGCAGTGCGTGTATTGTTGTCAGTGCAGTGCGTGTATTGTTGTCAGTGCAGTGCGTGTATTGTTGTCAGTGCAGTGCATGTGTTGTTGTCAGTGCAGTGCGTGTGTTGTTGTCAGTGCAGTGCGTGTATTGTTGTCAGTGCAGTGTGTGTGTTGTTGTCAGTGCAGTGTGTGTATTGGTGTCAGTGCAGTGTGTGAATTGTTGTCAGTGCAGTGTGTGTATTGTTGTCAGTGCAGTGTGTGTATTGGTGTCAGTGCAGTGTGTGAATTGTTGTCAGTGCAGTGTGTGAATTGTTGTCAGTGCAGTGTGTGTATTGGTGTCAGTGCAGTGTGTGTTGTCGTCAGTGCAGTGTGTGTATTGGTGTCAGTGCAGTGTGTGAATTGTTGTCAGTGCAGTGTGTGAATTGTTGTCAGTGCAGTGTGTGAATTGTTGTCAGTGCAGTGTGTGTATTGGTGTCAGTGCAGTGTGTGTTGTTGTCAGTGCAGTGTGTGTATTGGTGTCAGTGCAGTGTGTGAATTGTTGTCAGTGCAGTGTGTGAATTGTTGTCAGTGCAGTGTGTGTATTGGTGTCAGTGCAGTGTGTGTTGTTGTCAGTGCAGTGTGTGTATTGGTGTCAGTGCAGTGTGTGAATTGTTGTCAGTGCAGTGTGTGTGTTGTCAGTGCAGTGTGTGTATTGGTGTCAGTGCAGTGTGTGAATTGTTGTCAGTGCAGTGTGTGAATTGTTGTCAGTGCAGTGTGTGTATTGGTGTCAGTGCAGTGTGTGTTGTTGTCAGTGTAGTGTGTGTATTGGTGTCAGTGCAGTGTGTGAATTGGTGTCAGTGCAGTGTGTGAATTGTTGTCAGTGCAGTGTGTGAATTGTTGTCAGTGCAGTGTGTGTGTTGTTGTCAGTGCAGTGTGTGTATTGGTGTCAGTGCAGTGTGTGAATTGTTGTCAGTGCAGTGTGTGAATTGTTGTCAGTGCAGTGTGTGTATTGGTGTCAGTGCAGTGTGTGTTGTTGTCAGTGCAGTGCGGGTATTGGTGTCAGTGCAGTGCGTGTATTGGTGTCAGTGCAGCGTGTGTTGTTGTCAGTGCAGTGCGTGTAGTGTTGTCAGTACAGTGCGTGTATTGTTGTCAGTGCAGTGCGTGTATTGTTGTCAGTGCAGTGCGTGTATTGTTTTCAGTGCAGTGCGTGTATTGTTGTCAGTGCAGTGCGTGTATTGTTGTCAGTGCAGTGCGTGTATTGTTGTCAGTGCAGTGCGTGTATTGTTGTCAGTGCAGTGCGTGTGTTGTTGTCAGTGCAGTGCGTGTGTTGTTGTCAGTGCAGTGCGTGTATTGTTGTCAGTGCAGTGTGTGTGTTGTTGTCAGTGCAGTGTGTGTATTGGTGTCAGTGCAGTGTGTGAATTGTTGTCAGTGCAGTGTGTGTATTGTTGTCAGTGCAGTGTGTGTATTGGTGTCAGTGCAGTGTGTGAATTGTTGTCAGTGCAGTGTGTGAATTGTTGTCAGTGCAGTGTGTGTATTGGTGTCAGTGCAGTGTGTGTTGTTGTCAGTGCAGTGTGTGTATTGGTGTCAGTGCAGTGTGTGAATTGTTGTCAGTGCAGTGTGTGAATTGTTGTCAGTGCAGTGTGTCTTGTTGTCAGTGCAGTGTGTGTATTGGTGTCAGTGCAGTGTGTGAATTGTTGTCAGTGCAGTGTGTGAATTGTTGTCAGTGCAGTGTGTGTATTGGTGTCAGTGCAGTGTGTGTTGTTGTCAGTGCAGTGTGTGTTGTTGTCAGTGCAGTGTGTGTATTGGTGTCAGTGCAGTGTGTGAATTGTTGTCAGTGCAGTGTGTGAATTGTTGTCAGTGCAGTGTGTGTATTGGTGTCAGTGCAGTGTGTGTTGTTGTCAGTGCAGTGTGTGTATTGGTGTCAGTGCAGTGTGTGAATTGTTGTCAGTGCAGTGTGTGTGTTGTCAGTGCAGTGTGTGTATTGGTGTCAGTGCAGTGTGTGAATTGTTGTCAGTGCAGTGTGTGAATTGTTGTCAGTGCAGTGTGTGTATTGGTGTCAGTGCAGTGTGTGTTGTTGTCAGTGTAGTGTGTGTATTGGTGTCAGTGCAGTGTGTGAATTGGTGTCAGTGCAGTGTGTGAATTGTTGTCAGTGCAGTGTGTGAATTGTTGTCAGTGCAGTGTGTGTGTTGTTGTCAGTGCAGTGTGTGTATTGGTGTCAGTGCAGTGTGTGAATTGTTGTCAGTGCAGTGTGTGAATTGTTGTCAGTGCAGTGTGTGTATTGGTGTCAGTGCAGTGTGTGTTGTTGTCAGTGCAGTGTGTGTATTGGTGTCAGTGCAGTGTGTGAATTGTTGTCAGTGCAGTGTGTGTATTGGTGTCAGTGCAGTGCGTGTGCTGTTGTCAGTGCAGTGCGTGTATTGTTATCAGTGCAGTGTGTGTATTGGTGTCAGTGCAGCATGTGTATTG
Source organism: Mustelus asterias (assembly GCF_964213995.1). Lineage (NCBI taxonomy): Eukaryota > Metazoa > Chordata > Chondrichthyes > Carcharhiniformes > Triakidae > Mustelus > Mustelus asterias. Next base: position 15,183,970 of record NC_135817.1, on the reverse strand, counting down.
GTGTCAGTGCAGTGTGTGAATTGCTGTCAGTGCAGTGTGTGTATTGGTGTCAGTGCAGCATGTGTATTGGTGTCAGTGCAGTGCGGGTATTGGTGTCAGTGCAGTGCGTGTATTGGTGTCAGTGCAGTGCGGGTATTGGTGTCAGTGCAGTGCGTGTATTGGTGTCAGTGCAGTGAGTGTATTGGTGTCAGTGCAGTGCGTGTATTGGTGCCAGTGCAGTGCGTGTATTGGTGTCAGTGCAGTGTGTGTATTGTTGTCAGTGCAGTGCAAGTATTGTTGTCAGTGCAGTGCATGTATTGTTGTCAGTGAAGTGCGTGTGTTGTTGTCAGTGCAGTGTGTGTAGTTGTGTAAGTGCAGTGTGCGTATTGTTGTCAGTGCAGTGTGTGTAGTTGTGTAAGTGCAGTGTGTGTATTGTTGTCAGTGCAGTGTGTGTATTGGTGTCAGTGCAGTGTGTGTATTGTTGTCAGTTCAGTGTGTGTATTGTTGTCAGTGCAGTGCGTGTATTGGTGCCAGTGCAGTGCGTGTATTGGTGTCAGTGCAGTGCGTGTATTTTTGTCGGTGCAGTGTGTGTATTGTTGTCAGTGTAGTGTGTGTGTTGTCAGTGCCGTGCGTGTATTGTTGTCAGTGCACTGTGTGTATTGTTGTCAGTGCACTGCGTGTATTGTTGTCAGTGCAGTGCGTGTGCAGTTGTCAGTGCAGTGCGTGTGCTGTTGTCAGTGCAGTGCGTGTGCTGTTGTCAGTGCAGTGCATGTATTGTTGTCAGTGCAGTGCGTGTATTGGTGCCAGTCCAGTGCGTGTACTGGTGTTTTTGTAGTGCGTGTATTGGTGTCAGTGCAGTGCGTGTATTTTTTCAGTGCAGTGCGTGTGTTGGTGTCAGTGCAGTGCGTGTATTGTCAGTGCAGTGCGTGTATTGTTGTCAGTGCCGTGCGTGTGCTGTTGTCAGTGCAGTGCGTGTGCTGTTGTCAGTGCAGTGCGTGTATTGTTGTCAGTGTAGTGCCTGTGTTGTTGTCAGTGCAGTGCGTGTATTGTTCTGAGTGCAGTGCATGTATTGGTGTCCGTGCCGCGCGTGTATTGGTGTCAGTGCCGCGCGTGTATTGGTGTCGGAGCAGTGCGTGTATTGGTGTCAGTGTATTGCCTGTATTGTTTTCAGTGCAGTGCGTGTATAGGTGTCAGTGCAGTGCGTGTAGTATTGTCAGTGCAGTGCGTGTTTTGGTGCCAGTCCAGTGCGTGTCCTGGTGTCAGTGTAGTGCGTGTGTTGTTGTCAGTGCAGTGCGTGAATTGTTGTCGGTGCAGTGCGTGTATTGTTGTCAGTGCAGTGCGTGTGTTGGTGTCAGTGCAGTGCGTGTATTGTTGTCCATGCAGTGTGTGTATTGTTGTCAGTGCTGTGCGTGTATTGGTGTCAGTGTAGTGCGTGTATTGTTGTCAGTGCAGTGCGTGTACTGTTGTCAGTGCCATGCGTGTATTGTTGTCATTGTGTTGCGTGTATTGTTGTCACTGTAGTGTGTGCATTGTTGTCAGTGTAGAGCGTGTATTGTTGTCAGTGCACTGCGTGTATTGTTGTCAGTGCCATGCGTGTATTGTTGTCATTGTGTTGCATGTATTGTTGTCAGTGTAGTGCGTGCATTGTTGTCAGTGCAGTGCGTCTATTGTTGTCAGTGCAGTGCGGGTATTGTTGTCACTGTAGTGTGTGCATTGTTGTCAGTGTAGAGCGTGTATTGTTGTCAGTGCACTGCGTGTACTGTTGTCAGTGCCATGCGTGTATTGTTGTCATTGTGTTGCGTGTATTGTTGTCAGTGTAGTGCGTGCATTGGTGTCAGTGTAGAGCGTGTATTGTTGTCAGTGCAGTGCGTGTATTGTTGTCATTGTGTTGCATGTATTGTTGTCAGTGCAGTGCGTGCATTGTTGTCAGTGCAGTGCGTGTATTGTTGTCAGTGCAGTGCGTGCATTGTTGTCAGTGCAGTGCGTGTATTGTTGTCAGTGCAGTGCGTGTATTGTTGTCAGTGCAGTGCGTGCATTGTTGTCAGTGCAGTGCGTGCATTGTTGTCAGTGCAGTGCGTGCATTGTTGTCAGTGCAGTGCGTGCATTGTTGTCAGTGCAGTGCGTGTATTGTTGTCAGTGCAGTGCGTGCATTGTTGTCAGTGCAGTGCGTGTATTGTTGTCAGTGCAGTGTGTGTATTGTTGTCAGTGCAGTGCGTGTATTGGTGTCAGTGCAGTGCGTGTATTGGTGTCAGTGCAGTGCGTGTATTGTTGTCAGTGCAGTGTGTGTATTGTTGTCAGAGCAGTGCGTGTATTGTTGTCAGTGCAGTGCGTGCATTGTTGTCAGTGCAGTGCGTGTATTGTTGTCAGTGCAGTGCGTGCATTGTTGTCAGTGCAGTGTGTGTATTGTTGTCAGTGCAGTGCGTGTATTGGTGTCAGTGCAGTGCGTGTATTGGTGTCAGTGCAGTGCGTGTATTGTTGTCAGTGCAGTGCGTGTATTGTTGTCAGTGCAGTGTGTGTATTGTTGTCAGTGCAGTGCGTGTATTGGTGTCAGTGCAGTGTGTGTATTGTTGTCAGTGCAGTGTGTGTATTGTTGTCAGTGCAGTGTGTGTATTGTTGTCAGTGCAGTGTGTGTATTGTTGTCAGTGCTGTGCGTGTATTGGTGTCAGTGTAGTGCGTGTATTGTTGTCAGTGCAGTGCGTGTACTGTTGTCAGTGCCATGCGTGTATTGTTGTCATTGTGTTGCGTGTATTGTTGTCACTGTAGTGTGTGCATTGTTGTCAGTGTAGAGCGTGTATTGTTGTCAGTGCACTGCGTGTATTGTTGTCAGTGCCATGCGTGTATTGTTGTCATTGTGTTGCATGTATTGTTGTCAGTGTAGTGCGTGCATTGTTGTCAGTGCAGTGCGTCTATTGTTGTCAGTGCAGTGCGGGTATTGTTGTCACTGTAGTGTGTGCATTGTTGTCAGTGTAGAGCGTGTATTGTTGTCAGTGCACTGCGTGTACTGTTGTCAGTGCCATGCGTGTATTGTTGTCATTGTGTTGCGTGTATTGTTGTCAGTGTAGTGCGTGCATTGGTGTCAGTGTAGAGCGTGTATTGTTGTCAGTGCAGTGCGTGTATTGTTGTCATTGTGTTGCATGTATTGTTGTCAGTGCAGTGCGTGCATTGTTGTCAGTGCAGTGCGTGTATTGTTGTCAGTGCAGTGCGTGCATTGTTGTCAGTGCAGTGCGTGTATTGTTGTCAGTGCAGTGCGTGTATTGTTGTCAGTGCAGTGCGTGCATTGTTGTCAGTGCAGTGCGTGCATTGTTGTCAGTGCAGTGCGTGCATTGTTGTCAGTGCAGTGCGTGCATTGTTGTCAGTGCAGTGCGTGTATTGTTGTCAGTGCAGTGCGTGCATTGTTGTCAGTGCAGTGCGTGTATTGTTGTCAGTGCAGTGTGTGTATTGTTGTCAGTGCAGTGCGTGTATTGGTGTCAGTGCAGTGCGTGTATTGGTGTCAGTGCAGTGCGTGTATTGTTGTCAGTGCAGTGTGTGTATTGTTGTCAGTGCAGTGCGTGTATTGTTGTCAGTGCAGTGCGTGCATTGTTGTCAGTGCAGTGCGTGTATTGTTGTCAGTGCAGTGCGTGTATTGGTGTCAGTGCAGTGTGTGTATTGTTGTCAGTGCAGTGTGTGTATTGTTGTCAGTGCAGTGTGTGTATTGTTGTCAGTGCAGTGTGTGTATTGTTGTCAGTGCTGTGCGTGTATTGGTGTCAGTGTAGTGCATGTATTGTTGTCAGTGCAGTGCGTGTACTGTTGTCAGTGCCATGCGTGTATTGTTGTCATTGTGTTGCGTGTATTGTTGTCACTGTAGTGTGTGCATTGTTGTCAGTGCAGTGCGTGTATTGTTGTCAGTGCAGTGCGTGTATTGTTGTCAGTGCAGTGTGTGTATTGTTGTCAGTGCAGTGCGTGTATTGTTGTCAGTGCAGTGCGTGCATTGTTGTCAGTGCAGTGTGTGTATTGTTGTCAGTGCAGTGCGTGTATTGTTGTCAGTGCAGTGCGTGCATTGTTGTCAGTGCAGTGTGTGTATTGTTGTCAGTGCAGTGCGTGTATTGGTGTCAGTGCAGTGCGTGTATTGGTGTCAGTGCAGTGCGTGTATTGTTGTCAGTGCAGTGCGTGTATTGTTGTCAGTGCAGTGTGTGTCTTGTTGTCAGTGCAGTGCGTGTATTGGTGTCAGTGCAGTGTGTGTATTGTTGTCAGTGCAGTGTGTGTATTGTTGTCAGTGCAGTGTGTGTATTGTTGTCAGTGCAGTGTGTGTATTGGTGTCAGTGCAGCATGTGTGTTGTTGTCAGTGCAGTGCCTGTATTGTTGTCAGTGCAGTGTGTGAATTGTTGTCAGTGCAGTGTGTGTATTGGTGTCAGTGCAGTGCGGGTATTGGTGTCAGTGCAGTGCGTGTATTGGTGTCAGTGCAGTGCGGGTATTGGTGTCAGTGCAGTGCGTGTATTGGTGTCAGTGCAGTGAGTGTATTGGTGTCAGTGCAGTGCGTGTATTGGTGCCAGTGCAGTGCGTGTATTGGTGTCAGTGCAGTGTGTGTATTGTTGTCAGTGCAGTGCAAGTATTGTTGTCAGTGCAGTGCATGTATTGTTGTCAGTGAAGTGCGTGTGTTGTTGTCAGTGCAGTGTGTGTAGTTTTGTAAGTGCAGTGTGTGAATTGTTGTCAGTGCAGTGTGTGAATTGTTGTCAGTGCAGTGTGTGAATTGTTGTCAGTGCAGTGTGTGTATTGGTGTCAGTGCAGTGTGTGTTGTTGTCAGTGCAGTGTGTGTATTGGTGTCAGTGCAGTGTGTGAATTGTTGTCAGTGCAGTGTGTGTGTTGTCAGTGCAGTGTGTGTATTGGTGTCAGTGCAGTGTGTGAATTGTTGTCAGTGCAGTGTGTGAATTGTTGTCAGTGCAGTGTGTGTATTGGTGTCAGTGCAGTGTGTGTTGTTGTCAGTGTAGTGTGTGTATTGGTGTCAGTGCAGTGTGTGAATTGGTGTCAGTGCAGTGTGTGAATTGTTGTCAGTGCAGTGTGTGAATTGTTGTCAGTGCAGTGTGTGTGTTGTTGTCAGTGCAGTGTGTGTATTGGTGTCAGTGCAGTGTGTGAATTGTTGTCAGTGCAGTGTGTGAATTGTTGTCAGTGCAGTGTGTGTATTGGTGTCAGTGCAGTGTGTGTTGTTGTCAGTGCAGTGTGTGTATTGGTGTCAGTGCAGTGTGTGAATTGTTGTCAGTGCAGTGTGTGTATTGGTGTCAGTGCAGTGCGTGTGCTGTTGTCAGTGCAGTGCGTGTATTGTTATCAGTGCAGTGTGTGTATTGGTGTCAGTGCAGCATGTGTATTGGTGTCAGTGCAGTGTGTGAATTGCTGTCAGTGCAGTGTGTGTATTGGTGTCAGTGCAGCATGTGTATTGGTGTCAGTGCAGTGCGGGTATTGGTGTCAGTGCAGTGCGTGTATTGGTGTCAGTGCAGTGCGGGTATTGGTGTCAGTGCAGTGCGTGTATTGGTGTCAGTGCAGTGAGTGTATTGGTGTCAGTGCAGTGCGTGTATTGGTGCCAGTGCAGTGCGTGTATTGGTGTCAGTGCAGTGTGTGTATTGTTGTCAGTGCAGTGCAAGTATTGTTGTCAGTGCAGTGCATGTATTGTTGTCAGTGAAGTGCGTGTGTTGTTGTCAGTGCAGTGTGTGTAGTTGTGTAAGTGCAGTGTGCGTATTGTTGTCAGTGCAGTGTGTGTAGTTGTGTAAGTGCAGTGTGTGTATTGTTGTCAGTGCAGTGTGTGTATTGGTGTCAGTGCAGTGTGTGTATTGTTGTCAGTTCAGTGTGTGTATTGTTGTCAGTGCAGTGCGTGTATTGGTGCCAGTGCAGTGCGTGTATTGGTGTCAGTGCAGTGCGTGTATTTTTGTCGGTGCAGTGTGTGTATTGTTGTCAGTGTAGTGTGTGTGTTGTCAGTGCCGTGCGTGTATTGTTGTCAGTGCACTGTGTGTATTGTTGTCAGTGCACTGCGTGTATTGTTGTCAGTGCAGTGCGTGTGCAGTTGTCAGTGCAGTGCGTGTGCTGTTGTCAGTGCAGTGCGTGTGCTGTTGTCAGTGCAGTGCATGTATTGTTGTCAGTGCAGTGCGTGTATTGGTGCCAGTCCAGTGCGTGTACTGGTGTTTTTGTAGTGCGTGTATTGCTGTCAGTGCAGTGCGTGTATTTTTTCAGTGCAGTGCGTGTGTTGGTGTCAGTGCAGTGCGTGTATTGTCAGTGCAGTGCGTGTATTGTTGTCAGTGCCGTGCGTGTGCTGTTGTCAGTGCAGTGCGTGTGCTGTTGTCAGTGCAGTGCGTGTATTGTTGTCAGTGTAGTGCCTGTGTTGTTGTCAGTGCAGTGCGTGTATTGTTCTGAGTGCAGTGCATGTATTGGTGTCCGTGCCGCGCGTGTATTGGTGTCAGTGCCGCGCGTGTATTGGTGTCGGAGCAGTGCGTGTATTGGTGTCAGTGTATTGCCTGTATTGTTTTCAGTGCAGTGCGTGTATAGGTGTCAGTGCAGTGCGTGTAGTATTGTCAGTGCAGTGCGTGTTTTGGTGCCAGTCCAGTGCGTGTCCTGGTGTCAGTGTAGTGCGTGTGTTGTTGTCAGTGCAGTGCGTGAATTGTTGTCGGTGCAGTGCGTGTATTGTTGTCAGTGCAGTGCGTGTGTTGGTGTCAGTGCAGTGCGTGTATTGTTGTCCATGCAGTGTGTGTATTGTTGTCAGTGCTGTGCGTGTATTGGTGTCAGTGTAGTGCGTGTATTGTTGTCAGTGCAGTGCGTGTACTGTTGTCAGTGCCATGCGTGTATTGTTGTCATTGTGTTGCGTGTATTGTTGTCACTGTAGTGTGTGCATTGTTGTCAGTGTAGAGCGTGTATTGTTGTCAGTGCACTGCGTGTATTGTTGTCATTGTGTTGCATGTATTGTTGTCAGTGTAGTGCGTGCATTGTTGTCAGTGCAGTGCGTCTATTGTTGTCAGTGCAGTGCGGGTATTGTTGTCACTGTAGTGTGTGCATTGTTGTCAGTGTAGAGCGTGTATTGTTGTCAGTGCACTGCGTGTACTGTTGTCAGTGCCATGCGTGTATTGTTGTCATTGTGTTGCGTGTAATGTTGTCAGTGTAGTGCGTGCATTGGTGTCAGTGTAGAGCGTGTATTGTTGTCAGTGCAGTGCGTGTATTGTTGTCATTGTGTTGCATGTATTGTTGTCAGTGCAGTGCGTGCATTGTTGTCAGTGCAGTGCGTGTATTGTTGTCAGTGCAGTGCGTGCATTGTTGTCAGTGCAGTGCGTGTATTGTTGTCAGTGCAGTGCGTGTATTGTTGTCAGTGCAGTGCGTGCATTGTTGTCAGTGCAGTGCGTGCATTGTTGTCAGTGCAGTGCGTGCATTGTTGTCAGTGCAGTGCGTGCATTGTTGTCAGTGCAGTGCGTGTATTGTTGTCAGTGCAGTGCGTGCATTGTTGTCAGTGCAGTGCGTGTATTGTTGTCAGTGCAGTGTGTGTATTGTTGTCAGTGCAGTGCGTGTATTGGTGTCAGTGCAGTGCGTGTATTGGTGTCAGTGCAGTGCGTGTATTGTTGTCAGTGCAGTGTGTGTATTGTTGTCAGAGCAGTGCGTGTATTGTTGTCAGTGCAGTGCGTGCATTGTTGTCAGTGCAGTGCGTGTATTGTTGTCAGTGCAGTGCGTGCATTGTTGTCAGTGCAGTGTGTGTATTGTTGTCAGTGCAGTGCGTGTATTGGTGTCAGTGCAGTGCGTGTATTGGTGTCAGTGCAGTGCGTGTATTGTTGTCAGTGCAGTGCGTGTATTGTTGTCAGTGCAGTGTGTGTATTGTTGTCAGTGCAGTGCGTGTATTGGTGTCAGTGCAGTGTGTGTATTGTTGTCAGTGCAGTGTGTGTATTGTTGTCAGTGCAGTGTGTGTATTGTTGTCAGTGCAGTGTGTGTATTGTTGTCAGTGCTGTGCGTGTATTGGTGTCAGTGTAGTGCGTGTATTGTTGTCAGTGCAGTGCGTGTACTGTTGTCAGTGCCATGCGTGTATTGTTGTCATTGTGTTGCGTGTATTGTTGTCACTGTAGTGTGTGCATTGTTGTCAGTGTAGAGCGTGTATTGTTGTCAGTGCACTGCGTGTATTGTTGTCAGTGCCATGCGTGTATTGTTGTCATTGTGTTGCATGTATTGTTGTCAGTGTAGTGCGTGCATTGTTGTCAGTGCAGTGCGTCTATTGTTGTCAGTGCAGTGCGGGTATTGTTGTCACTGTAGTGTGTGCATTGTTGTCAGTGTAGAGCGTGTATTGTTGTCAGTGCACTGCGTGTACTGTTGTCAGTGCCATGCGTGTATTGTTGTCATTGTGTTGCGTGTATTGTTGTCAGTGTAGTGCGTGCATTGGTGTCAGTGTAGAGCGTGTATTGTTGTCAGTGCAGTGCGTGTATTGTTGTCATTGTGTTGCATGTATTGTTGTCAGTGCAGTGCGTGCATTGTTGTCAGTGCAGTGCGTGTATTGTTGTCAGTGCAGTGCGTGCATTGTTGTCAGTGCAGTGCGTGTATTGTTGTCAGTGCAGTGCGTGTATTGTTGTCAGTGCAGTGCGTGCATTGTTGTCAGTGCAGTGCGTGCATTGTTGTCAGTGCAGTGCGTGCATTGTTGTCAGTGCAGTGCGTGCATTGTTGTCAGTGCAGTGCGTGTATTGTTGTCAGTGCAGTGCGTGCATTGTTGTCAGTGCAGTGCGTGTATTGTTGTCAGTGCAGTGTGTGTATTGTTGTCAGTGCAGTGCGTGTATTGGTGTCAGTGCAGTGCGTGTATTGGTGTCAGTGCAGTGCGTGTATTGTTGTCAGTGCAGTGTGTGTATTGTTGTCAGTGCAGTGCGTGTATTGTTGTCAGTGCAGTGCGTGCATTGTTGTCAGTGCAGTGCGTGTATTGTTGTCAGTGCAGTGCGTGTATTGGTGTCAGTGCAGTGTGTGTATTGTTGTCAGTGCAGTGTGTGTATTGTTGTCAGTGCAGTGTGTGTATTGTTGTCAGTGCAGCGTGTGTATTGTTGTCAGTGCTGTGCGTGTATTGGTGTCAGTGTAGTGCATGTATTGTTGTCAGTGCAGTGCGTGTACTGTTGTCAGTGCCATGCGTGTATTGTTGTCATTGTGTTGCGTGTATTGTTGTCACTGTAGTGTGTGCATTGTTGTCAGTGCAGTGCGTGTATTGTTGTCAGTGCAGTGCGTGTATTGTTGTCAGTGCAGTGTGTGTATTGTTGTCAGTGCAGTGCGTGTATTGTTGTCAGTGCAGTGCGTGCATTGTTGTCAGTGCAGTGTGTGTATTGTTGTCAGTGCAGTGCGTGTATTGTTGTCAGTGCAGTGCGTGCATTGTTGTCAGTGCAGTGTGTGTATTGTTGTCAGTGCAGTGCGTGTATTGGTGTCAGTGCAGTGCGTGTATTGGTGTCAGTGCAGTGCGTGTATTGTTGTCAGTGCAGTGCGTGTATTGTTGTCAGTGCAGTGTGTGTCTTGTTGTCAGTGCAGTGCGTGTATTGGTGTCAGTGCAGTGTGTGTATTGTTGTCAGTGCAGTGTGTGTATTGTTGTCAGTGCAGTGTGTGTATTGTTGTCAGTGCAGTGTGTGTATTGGTGTCAGTGCAGCATGTGTGTTGTTGTCAGTGCAGTGCCTGTATTGTTGTCAGTGCAGTGTGTGAATTGTTGTCAGTGCAGTGTGTGTATTGGTGTCAGTGCAGTGCGGGTATTGGTGTCAGTGCAGTGCGTGTATTGGTGTCAGTGCAGTGCGGGTATTGGTGTCAGTGCAGTGCGTGTATTGGTGTCAGTGCAGTGAGTGTATTGGTGTCAGTGCAGTGCGTGTATTGGTGCCAGTGCAGTGCGTGTATTGGTGTCAGTGCAGTGTGTGTATTGTTGTCAGTGCAGTGCAAGTATTGTTGTCAGTGCAGTGCATGTATTGTTGTCAGTGAAGTGCGTGTGTTGTTGTCAGTGCAGTGTGTGTAGTTTTGTAAGTGCAGTGTGTGAATTGTTGTCAGTGCAGTGTGTGAATTGTTGTCAGTGCAGTGTGTGTGTTGTTGTCAGTGCAGTGTGTGTATTGGTGTCAGTGCAGTGTGTGAATTGTTGTCAGTGCAGTGTGTGAATTGTTGTCAGTGCAGTGTGTGTATTGGTGCCAGTGCAGTGTGTGTTGTTGTCAGTGCAGTGTGTGTATTGGTGTCAGTGCAGTGTGTGAATTGTTGTCAGTGCAGTGTGTGTATTGGTGTCAGTGCAGTGCGTGTGCTGTTGTCAGTGCAGTGCGTGTATTGTTATCAGTGCAGTGTGTGTATTGGTGTCAGTGCAGCATGTGTATTGGTGTCAGTGCAGTGTGTGAATTGCTGTCAGTGCAGTGTGTGTATTGGTGTCAGTGCAGCATGTGTATTGTTGTCTGTGCAGTGCGTGTATTGTTATCAGTGCAGTATGTGTATTGGTGTCAGCGCAGTGTGTGTATTGTTATCAGTGCAGTGTGTGTATTGGTGTCAGCGCAGTGTGTGTATTGTTATCAGTGCAGTGTGTGTATTGGTGTCAGCGCAGTGTGTGTATTGTCAGTGCAGTGTGTGTATTGTTGTCTGTGCAGTGTGTGTATTGTTGTCTGTGCAGTGTGTGTATTGTTGTCAGTGCAGTGTGTGTATTGTTGTCAGTGCAGTGTGTGAATTGTTGTCAGTGCAGTGTGTGTATTGTTGTCAGTGCAGTGTGTGAATTGTTGTCAGTGCAGTGTGTGTATTGTTGTCAGTGCAGTGTGTGAATTGTTGTCAGTGCAGTGCGTGTATTGGTGTCAGTGCAGTGTGTGAATTGTTGTCAGTGCAGTGTGTGTATTGGTGTCAGTGCAGTGTGTGTATTGGTGTCAGTGCAGTGCGGGTATTGGTGTCAGTGCAGTGCGTGTATTGGTGTCAGTGCAGTGTGTGTATTGTTGTCAGTGCAGTGTGTGTATTGTTGTCAGTGCAGTGTGTGTATTGTTGTCAGTGCAGTGTGTGTATTGGTGTCAGTGCAGTGTGTGTATTGTTGTCAGTGCAGTGTGTGTATTGTTGTCAGTGCAGTGTGTGTATTGTTGTCAGTGCAGTGCGTGTATTGGTGTCAGTGCAGTGTGTGTATTGTTGTCAGTGCAGTGTGTGTATTGTTGTCAGTGCAGTGTGTGTATTGTTGTCAGTGCAGTGTGTGTATTGGTGTCAGTGCAGCATGTGTGTTGTTGTCAGTGCAGTGCCTGTATTGTTGTCAGTGCAGTGTGTGAATTGTTGTCAGTGCAGTGTGTGTATTGGTGTCAGTGCAGTGCGGGTATTGGTGTCAGTGCAGTGCGTGTATTGGTGTCAGTGCAGTGCGGGTATTGGTGTCAGTGCAGTGCGTGTATTGGTGTCAGTGCAGTGAGTGTATTGGTGTCAGTGCAGTGCGTGTATTGGTGCCAGTGCAGTGCGTGTATTGGTGTCAGTGCAGTGTGTGTATTGTTGTCAGTGCAGTGCAAGTATTGTTGTCAGTGCAGTGCATGTATTGTTGTCAGTGAAGTGCGTGTGTTGTTGTCAGTGCAGTGTGTGTAGTTGTGTAAGTGCAGTGTGTGTATTGTTGTCAGTGCAGTGTGTGTAGTTGTGTAAGTGCAGTGTGTGTATTGGTGTCAGTGCAGTGTGTGTATTGTTGTCAGTTCAGTGTGTGTATTGTTGTCAGTGCAGTGCGTGTATTGGTGCCAGTGCAGTGCGTGTATTGGTGTCAGTGCAGTGCGTGTATTTTTGTCGGTGCAGTGCGTCTTCTGTTGTCAGTGCAGTGCGTGTATTGTTGTCAGTGTAGTGTGTGTGTTGTCAGTGCCGTGCGTGTATTGTTGTCAGTGCACTGCGTGTATTGTTGTCAGTGCACTGCGTGTATTGTTGTCAGTGCAGTGCGTGTGCAGTTGTCAGTGCAGTGCGTGTGCTGTTGTCAGTGCAGTGCGTGTGCTGTTGTCAGTGCAGTGCATGTATTGTTGTCAGTGCAGTGCGTGTATTGGTGCCAGTCCAGTGCGTGTACTGGTGTTTTTGTAGTGCGTGTATTGGTGTCAGTGCAGTGCGTGTATTTTTTCAGTGCAGTGCGTGTGTTGGTGTCAGTGCAGTGCGTGTATTGTCAGTGCCGTGCGTGTATTGTTGTCAGTGCCGTGCGTGTGCTGTTGTCAGTGCAGTGCGTGTGCTGTTGTCAGTGCAGTGCGTGTATTGTTGTCAGTGTAGTGCCTGTGTTGTCAGTGCAGTGCGTGTATTGTTCTGAGTGCAGTGCATGTATTGGTGTCCGTGCCGCGCGTGTATTGGTGTCAGTGCCGCGCGTGTATTGGTGTCGGAGCAGTGCGTGTATTGGTGTCAGTGTATTGCCTGTATTGTTTTCAGTGCAGTGCGTGTATAGGTGTCAGTGCAGTGCGTGTAGTATTGTCAGTGCAGTGCGTGTTTTGGTGCCAGTCCAGTGCGTGTCCTGGTGTCAGTGTAGTGCGTGTGTTGTTGTCAGTGCAGTGCGTGAATTGTTGTCGGTGCAGTGCGTGTATTGTTGTCAGTGCAGTGCGTGTGTTGGTGTCAGTGCAGTGCGTGTATTGTTGTCCATGCAGTGTGTGTATTGTTGTCAGTGCTGTGCGTGTATTGGTGTCAGTGTAGTGCGTGTATTGTTGTCAGTGCAGTGCGTGTACTGTTGTCAGTGCCATGCGTGTATTGTTGTCATTGTGTTGCGTGTATTGTTGTCACTGTAGTGTGTGCATTGTTGTCAGTGTAGAGCGTGTATTGTTGTCAGTGCACTGCGTGTATTGTTGTCAGTGCCGTGCGTGTATTGTTGTCATTGTGTTGCATGTATTGTTGTCAGTGTAGTGCGTGCATTGTTGTCAGTGCAGTGCGTCTATTGTTGTCAGTGCAGTGCGGGTATTGTTGTCACTGTAGTGTGTGCATTGTTGTCAGTGTAGAGCGTGTATTGTTGTCAGTGCACTGCGTGTACTGTTGTCAGTGCCATGCGTGTATTGTTGTCATTGTGTTGCGTGTATTGTTGTCAGTGTAGTGCGTGCATTGTTGTCAGTGTAGAGCGTGTATTGTTGTCAGTGCAGTGCGTGTCTTGTTGTCATTGTGTTGCATGTATTGTTGTCAGTGCAGTGCGTGCATTGTTGTCAGTGCAGTGCGTGTATTGTTGTCAGTGCAGTGCGTGCATTGTTGTCAGTGCAGTGCGTGTATTGTTGTCAGTGCAGTGCGTGTATTGTTGTCAGTGCAGTGCGTGCATTGTTGTCAGTGCAGTGCGTGCATTGTTGTCAGTGCAGTGCGTGCATTGTTGTCAGTGCAGTGCGTGCATCGTTGTCAGTGCAGTGCGTGTATTGTTGTCAGTGCAGTGCGTGCATTGTTGTCAGTGCAGTGCGTGTATTGTTGTCAGTGCAGTGTGTGCATTGTTGTCAGTGCAGTGCGTGTATTGTTGTCAGTGCAGTGCGTGCATTGTTGTCAGTGCAGTGTGTGTATTGTTGTCAGTGCAGTGCGTGTATTGGTGTCAGTGCAGTGCGTGTATTGGTGTCAGTGCAGTGCGTGTATTGGTGTCAGTGCAGTGCGTCTATTGTTGTCAGTGGAGTGCGTGTATTGTTGTCAGTGCAGTGCGTGTATTGGTGTCAGTGCAGTGCGTGTAGTAAAGTCAGTGTAGTGCGTGTATTGTTGTCAGTGCAGTTCGTCTTTTGTTGTCAGTGCAGTGCGTGTATTGTTGTCAGTGCAGTGTGTGTGTTGTCAGTGCAGTTCGTCTGTTGTTGTCAGTGCAGTGTGTGTATTGTTGTCAGTGCAGTGTGTGTATTGTTATCAGTGCAGTGTGTGTATTGGTGTCAGTGCAGTGTGTGAATTGTTGTCAGTGCAGTGTGTGTATTGTTGTCAGTGCAGTGTGTGTATTGTTGTCAGTGCAGTGTGTGAATTGTTGTCAGTGCAGTGTGTGTATTGTTGTCAGTGCAGTGTGTGTATTGGTGTCAGTGCAGTGTGTGAATTGGTGTCAGTGCAGTGTGTGAATTGGTGTCAGTGCAGCGTGTGTTGTTGTCAGTGCAGCGTGTGTATTGTTGTCAGTGCAGTGTGTGTATTGTTGTCAGTGCAGTGTGTGTATTGGTGTCAGTGCAGCGTGTGTATTGTTGTCAGTGCAGTGTGTGTATTGGTGTCAGTGCAGCGTGTGTATTGTTGTCAGTGCAGTGTGTGTATTGTTGTCAGTGCAGTGTGTGTGTTGTTGTCAGTGCAGTGTGTGTATTGCTTTCAGTGCAGTGTGTGTGTTGTTGTCAGTGCAGTGTGTGTATTGTTGTCAGTGCAGTGTGTGTATTGTTGTCAGTGCAGTGTGTGTATTGGTGTCAGTGCAGTGTGTGTATTGTTGTCAGTGCAGTGTGTATATTGGTGTCAGTGCAGCGTGTGTATTGTTGTCAGTGCAGTGCGTGTGCTGTTGTCAGTGCAGTGTGTGTATTGTTATCAGTGCAGTGTGTGTATTGGTGTCAGTGCAGTGTGTGTATTGTTGGCAGTGCAGTGCGTGTATTGGTACCAGAGCAGTGCGTGTATTGTTGTCAGTGCAGTGCGTGTGCTGTTGTCAGTGCAGTGTGTGTATTGTTGTCAGTGCAGTGCGTGTGCTGTTGTCAGTGCAGTGTGTGTATTGTTATCAGTGCAGTGTGTGTATTGGTGTCAGTGCAGTGTGTGTATTGTTGTCAGTGCAGTGCGTGTGTTGGTGTCAGTGCAGTGTGTGTATTGGTGTCAGTGCAGCGTGTGTATTGTTGTCAGTGCAGTGTGTGTATTGTTGTCAGTGCAGTGCGTGTATTGTTGTCAGTGCAGTGTGTGTATTGGTGTCAGTGCAGTGTGTGTATTGTTGTCAGTGCAGTGTGTGTATTGGTGTCAGTGCAGTGTGTGTATTGGTGTCAGTGCAGTGTGTGTTGTTGTCAGTGCAGTGCGTGTATTGGTGTCAGTGCAGTGTGTGTATTGGTGTCAGTGCAGCGTGTGTATTGTTGTCAGTGCAGTGCGTGTATTGGTGTCAGTGCAGTGTGTGTATTGGTGTCAGTGCAGCGTGTGTATTGTTGTCAGTGCAGTGTGTGTATTGTTGTCAGTGCAGTGTGTGAATTGGTGTCAGTGCAGTGTGTGGATTGTTGTCAGTGCAGTGTGTGTATTGTTGTCAGTGCAGTGTGTGAATTGGTGTCAGTGCAGTGTGTGTATTGTTGTCAGTGCAGTGCGTGTATTGGTGTCAGTGCAGTGTGTGTATTGGTGTCAGTGCAGTGTGTGTATTGTTCTCAATGCAGTGCGTGTATTGTTGTCAGTGCAGTGTGTGTATTGGTGTCAGTGCAGTGTGTGTATTGGTGTCAGTGCAGTGTGTGTATTGTTGTCAGTGCAGTGCGTGTATTGTTGTCAGTGCAGCGTGTGTATTGTTGTCAGTGCAGTGCATGTATTGTTGTCAGTGCAGTGTGTGAATTGGTGTCAGTGCAGTGTGTGTATTGGTGTCAGTGCAGTGTGTGTATTGTTGTCAGTGCAGTGCGTGTATTGGTGTCAGTGCAGTGCGTGTATTGGTGTCAGTGCAGTGTGTGTATTGTTGTCAGTGCAGCGTGTGTATTGTTGTCAGTGCAGTGCGTGTATTGTTGTCAGTGCAGTGTGTGTATTGGTGTCAGTGCAGTGTGTGTATTGGTGTCAGTGCAGTGTGTGTATTGTTGTCAGTGCAGCGTGTGTATTGTTGTCAGTGCAGCGTGTGTATTGTTGTCAGTGCAGTGCGTGTATTGTTGTCAGTGCAGTGTGTGTATTGTTGTCAGTGCAGTATGTGTATTGGTGTCAGTGCAGTGTGTGTATTGGTGTCAGTGCAGTGTGTGTATTGGTGTCAGTGTAGTGTGTGTATTGGTGTCAGTGCAGTGTGTGTATTGGTGTCAGTGCAGTGTGTGAATTGTTATCAGTGCAGTGTGTGTATTGTTATCAGTGCAGTGTGTGTATTGTTGTCAGTGCAGTGCGTGTATTGGTGTCAGTGCAGCGTGTGTGTTGTTGTCAGTGCAGTGTGTGTGTTGTTGTCAGTGCAGTGTGTGTATTGTTGTCAGTGCAGTGTGTGTATTGTTGTCAGTGCAGTGTGTGTATTGGTGTCAGTGCAGTGTGTGTATTGGTGTCAGTGCAGTGTGTGTATTGGTGTCAGTGCAGTGCGTGTATTGTTGTCAGTGCAGTGTGTGTATTGTTGTCAGTGCAGCGTGTGTATTGTTGTCAGTGCAGTGTGTGTATTGTTATCAGTGCAGTGTGTGTATTGTTGTCAGTGCAGTGTGTGTATTGTTGTCAGTGCAGTGTGTGTATTGGTGTCAGTGCAGTGTGTGTATTGGTGTCAGTGCAGTGTGTGTATTGGTGTCAGTGCAGTGTGTGTATTGGTGTCAGTGCAGTGTGTGTATTGTTGTCAGTGCAGTGTGTGTATTGTTGTCAGTGCAGTGTGTGTATTGTTGTCAGTGCAGTGTGTGTATTGGTGTTAGTGCAGTGTGTGTATTGTTATCAGTGCAGTGTGTGTATTGGTGTCAGTGCAGCGTGTGTTGTTGTCAGTGCAGTCTGTGTATTGTTGTCAGTGCAGTGTGTGTATTGGTGTCAGTGCAGTGTGTGTATTCGTGTCAGTGCAGTGTGTGAATTGTTATCAGTGCAGTGTGTGTATTGTTGTCAGTGCAGTGTGTGTATTGGTGTCAGTGCAGTGTGTGTATTGTTGTCAGTGCAGTGTGTGTATTGGTGTCAGTACAGTGCCTGTATTGTTGTCAGTGCAGTGCGTGTATTGGTGTCAGTGCAGCGTGTGTTGTTGTCAGTGCAGTGCCTGTATTGTTGTCAGTACAGTGCCTGTATTGTTGTCAGTGCAGTGCGTGTATTGGTGTCAGTGCAGTGTGTGTATTGTTGTCAGTGCAGCGCGTGTTGTTGTCAGTGCAGCGCGTGTGTTGTTGTCAGTGCAGTGCGTGTGTTGTTGTCAGTGCAGCGTGTGTATTGGTGTCAGTGCAGTGCCTGTATTGTTGTCAGTGCAGTGCATGTGTTGTTGTCAGTGCATTGCGTGTATTGGTGTCAGTGCAGTGTGTGTGTTGTTGTCAGTGCAGTGTGTGTGTTGTTGTCAGTGCAGTGTGTGTATTGTTGTCAGTGCAGTGTGTGAATTGTTATCAGTGCAGTGTGTGTATTGGTGTCAGTGCAGCGTGTGTATTATTGTCAGTGCAGTGTGTGTTGTTGTCAGTGCAGTGCCTGTATTGTCAGTGCAGTGCCTGTATTGTTGTCAGTGCAGTGCCTGTATTGGTGTCAGTGCAGTGTGTGTATTGGTGTCAGTGCAGTGCCTGTATTGTTGTCAGTGCAGTGCCTGTATTGTTGTCAGTGCAGTGCCTGTATTGTTGTCAGTGCAGTGCCTGTATTGTTGTCAGTGCAGTGCGTGTGTTGTTGTCAGTGCAGTGCGTGTATTGTTGTCAGTGCAGTGTGTGTATTGTTGTCAGTGCAGTGCGTGTATTGTTGTCAGTGCAGTGTGTGTGTTGTTGTCAGTGCAGTGTGTGTATTGTTGTCAGTGCAGTGTGTGTATTGGTGTCAGTGCAGTGTGTGTATTGTTGTCAGTGCAGCGTGTGTGTTGTTGTCAGTGCAGCGTGTGTATTGTTGTCAGTGCAGTGTGTGTATTGTTATCAGTGCAGTGTGTGTATTGTTGTCAGTGCAGTGTGTGTATTGTTGTCAGTGCAGTGTGTGTGTTGTTGTCAGTGCAGTGTGTGTATTGTTGTCAGTGCAGCGCGTGTTGTTGTCAGTGCAGCGCGTGTGTTGTTGTCAGTGCAGTGCGTGTGTTGTTGTCAGTGCAGTGTGTGTATTGGTGTCAGTGCAGTGCCTGTATTGTTGTCAGTGCAGCGTGTGTGTTGTTGTCAGTGCAGCGTGTGTATCGTTGTCAGTGCAGTGTGTGTATTGTTGTCAATGCAGTGCGTGTATTGGTGTCAGTGCAGTGTGTGTATTGGTGTCAGTGCAGCGTGTGTATTGTTGTCAGTGCAGTGTGTGTATTGTTGTCAGTGCAGTGTGTGAATTGGTGTCAGTGCAGTGTGTGGATTGTTGTCAGTGCAGTGTGTGTATTGTTGTCAGTGCAGTGTGTGAATTGGTGTCAGTGCAGTGTGTGTATTGTTGTCAGTGCAGTGCGTGTATTGGTGTCAGTGCAGTGTGTGTATTGGTGTCAGTGCAGTGTGTGTATTGTTCTCAATGCAGTGCGTGTATTGTTGTCAGTGCAGTGTGTGTATTGGTGTCAGTGCAGTGTGTGTATTGGTGTCAGTGCAGTGTGTGTATTGTTGTCAGTGCAGTGCGTGTATTGTTGTCAGTGCAGCGTGTGTATTGTTGTCAGTGCAGTGCATGTATTGTTGTCAGTGCAGTGTGTGAATTGGTGTCAGTGCAGTGTGTGTATTGGTGTCAGTGCAGTGTGTGTATTGTTGTCAGTGCAGTGCGTGTATTGGTGTCAGTGCAGTGCGTGTATTGGTGTCAGTGCAGTGTGTGTATTGTTGTCAGTGCAGCGTGTGTATTGTTGTCAGTGCAGTGCGTGTATTGTTGTCAGTGCAGTGTGTGTATTGGTGTCAGTGCAGTGTGTGTATTGGTGTCAGTGCAGTGTGTGTATTGTTGTCAGTGCAGCGTGTGTATTGTTGTCAGTGCAGCGTGTGTATTGTTGTCAGTGCAGTGCGTGTATTGTTGTCAGTGCAGTGTGTGTATTGTTGTCAGTGCAGTATGTGTATTGGTGTCAGTGCAGTGTGTGTATTGGTGTCAGTGCAGTGTGTGTATTGGTGTCAGTGTAGTGTGTGTATTGGTGTCAGTGCAGTGTGTGTATTGGTGTCAGTGCAGTGTGTGAATTGTTATCAGTGCAGTGTGTGTATTGTTATCAGTGCAGTGTGTGTATTGTTGTCAGTGCAGTGCGTGTATTGGTGTCAGTGCAGCGTGTGTGTTGTTGTCAGTGCAGTGTGTGTGTTGTTGTCAGTGCAGTGTGTGTATTGTTGTCAGTGCAGTGTGTGTATTGTTGTCAGTGCAGTGTGTGTATTGGTGTCAGTGCAGTGTGTGTATTGGTGTCAGTGCAGTGTGTGTATTGGTGTCAGTGCAGTGCGTGTATTGTTGTCAGTGCAGTGTGTGGATTGTTGTCAGTGCAGCGTGTGTATTGTTGTCAGTGCAGTGTGTGTATTGTTATCAGTGCAGTGTGTGTATTGTTGTCAGTGCAGTGTGTGTATTGTTGTCAGTGCAGTGTGTGTATTGGTGTCAGTGCAGTGTGTGTATTGGTGTCAGTGCAGTGTGTGTATTGGTGTCAGTGCAGTGTGTGTATTGGTGTCAGTGCAGTGTGTGTATTGTTGTCAGTGCAGTGTGTGTATTGTTGTCAGTGCAGTGTGTGTATTGTTGTCAGTGCAGTGTGTGTATTGGTGTTAGTGCAGTGTGTGTATTGTTATCAGTGCAGTGTGTGTATTGGTGTCAGTGCAGCGTGTGTTGTTGTCAGTGCAGTCTGTGTATTGTTGTCAGTGCAGTGTGTGTATTGGTGTCAGTGCAGTGTGTGTATTCGTGTCAGTGCAGTGTGTGAATTGTTATCAGTGCAGTGTGTGTATTGTTGTCAGTGCAGTGTGTGTATTGGTGTCAGTGCAGTGTGTGTATTGTTGTCAGTGCAGTGTGTGTATTGGTGTCAGTACAGTGCCTGTATTGTTGTCAGTGCAGTGCGTGTATTGGTGTCAGTGCAGCGTGTGTTGTTGTCAGTGCAGTGCCTGTATTGTTGTCAGTACAGTGCCTGTATTGTTGTCAGTGCAGTGCGTGTATTGGTGTCAGTGCAGTGTGTGTATTGTTGTCAGTGCAGCGCGTGTTGTTGTCAGTGCAGCGCGTGTGTTGTTGTCAGTGCAGTGCGTGTGTTGTTGTCAGTGCAGCGTGTGTATTGGTGTCAGTGCAGTGCCTGTATTGTTGTCAGTGCAGTGCATGTGTTGTTGTCAGTGCATTGCGTGTATTGGTGTCAGTGCAGTGTGTGTGTTGTTGTCAGTGCAGTGTGTGTGTTGTTGTCAGTGCAGTGTGTGTATTGTTGTCAGTGCAGTGTGTGAATTGTTATCAGTGCAGTGTGTGTATTGGTGTCAGTGCAGCGTGTGTATTATTGTCAGTGCAGTGTGTGTTGTTGTCAGTGCAGTGCCTGTATTGTCAGTGCAGTGCCTGTATTGTTGTCAGTGCAGTGCCTGTATTGGTGTCAGTGCAGTGTGTGTATTGGTGTCAGTGCAGTGCCTGTATTGTTGTCAGTGCAGTGCCTGTATTGTTGTCAGTGCAGTGCCTGTATTGTTGTCAGTGCAGTGCCTGTATTGTTGTCAGTGCAGTGCGTGTGTTGTTGTCAGTGCAGTGCGTGTATTGTTGTCAGTGCAGTGTGTGTATTGTTGTCAGTGCAGTGCGTGTATTGTTGTCAGTGCAGTGTGTGTGTTGTTGTCAGTGCAGTGTGTGTATTGTTGTCAGTGCAGTGTGTGTATTGGTGTCAGTGCAGTGTGTGTATTGTTGTCAGTGCAGCGTGTGTGTTGTTGTCAGTGCAGCGTGTGTATTGTTGTCAGTGCAGTGTGTGTATTGTTATCAGTGCAGTGTGTGTATTGTTGTCAGTGCAGTGTGTGTATTGTTGTCAGTGCAGTGTGTGTGTTGTTGTCAGTGCAGTGTGTGTATTGTTGTCAGTGCAGCGCGTGTTGTTGTCAGTGCAGCGCGTGTGTTGTTGTCAGTGCAGTGCGTGTGTTGTTGTCAGTGCAGTGTGTGTATTGGTGTCAGTGCAGTGCCTGTATTGTTGTCAGTGCAGCGTGTGTGTTGTTGTCAGTGCAGCGTGTGTATCGTTGTCAGTGCAGTGTGTGTATTGTTGTCAATGCAGTGCGTGTATTGTTGTCAGTGCAGTGTGTGTATTGGTGTCAGTGCAGTGTGTGTATTGGTGTCAGTGCAGTGTGTGTATTGTTGTCAGTGCAGTGCGTGTATTGTTGTCAGTGCAGCGTGTGTATTGTTGTCAGTGCAGTGCATGTATTGTTGTCAGTGCAGTGTGTGAATTGGTGTCAGTGCAGTGTGTGTATTGGTGTCAGTGCAGTGTGTGTATTGTTGTCAGTGCAGTGCGTGTATTGGTGTCAGTGCAGTGCGTGTATTGGTGTCAGTGCAGTGTGTGTATTGTTGTCAGTGCAGCGTGTGTATTGTTGTCAGTGCAGTGCGTGTATTGTTGTCAGTGCAGTGTGTGTATTGGTGTCGGTGCAGTGTGTGTATTGGTGTCAGTGCAGTGTGTGTATTGTTGTCAGTGCAGCGTGTGTATTGTTGTCAGTGCAGCGTGTGTATTGTTGTCAGTGCAGTGCGTGTATTGTTGTCAGTGCAGTGTGTGTATTGTTGTCAGTGCAGTGTGTGTATTGGTGTCAGTGCAGTGTGTGTATTGGTGTCAGTGCAGTGTGTGTATTGGTGTCAGTGTAGTGTGTGTATTGGTGTCAGTGCAGTGTGTGTATTGGTGTCAGTGCAGTGTGTGAATTGTTGTCAGTGCAGTGTGTGTATTGTTATCAGTGCAGTGTGTGTATTGTTGTCAGTGCAGTGCGTGTATTGGTGTCAGTGCAGCGTGTGTGTTGTTGTCAGTGCAGTGTGTGTGTTGTTGTCAGTGCAGTGTGTGTATTGTTGT
Organism: Mustelus asterias; assembly: GCF_964213995.1. Classification (NCBI taxonomy): domain Eukaryota; kingdom Metazoa; phylum Chordata; class Chondrichthyes; order Carcharhiniformes; family Triakidae; genus Mustelus; species Mustelus asterias. The sequence goes on along the minus strand of NC_135817.1, from coordinate 15,162,486 downwards.
CAGTGCAGTGTGTGTATTGTTGTCAGTGCAGTGTGTGTATTGGTGTCAGTGCAGTGTGTGTATTGGTGTCAGTGCAGTGTGTGTATTGGTGTCAGTGCAGTGCGTGTATTGTTGTCAGTGCAGTGTGTGTATTGTTGTCAGTGCAGCGTGTGTATTGTTGTCAGTGCAGTGTGTGTATTGTTATCAGTGCAGTGTGTGTATTGTTGTCAGTGCAGTGTGTGTATTGTTGTCAGTGCAGTGTGTGTATTGGTGTCAGTGCAGTGTGTGTATTGGTGTCAGTGCAGTGTGTGTATTGGTGTCAGTGCAGTGTGTGTATTGGTGTCAGTGCAGTGTGTGTATTGTTGTCAGTGCAGTGTGTGAATTGTTATCAGTGCAGTGTGTGTATTGTTGTCAGTGCAGTGTGTGTATTGGTGTCAGTGCAGTGTGTGTATTGTTATCAGTGCAGTGTGTGTATTGGTGTCAGTGCAGCGTGTGTTGTTGTCAGTGCAGTCTGTGTATTGTTGTCAGTGCAGTGTGTGTATTGGTGTCAGTGCAGTGTGTGTATTGGTGTCAGTGCAGTGTGTGAATTGTTATCAGTGCAGTGTGTGTATTGTTGTCAGTGCAGTGTGTGTATTGGTGTCAGTGCAGTGTGTGTATTGTTGTCAGTGCAGTGTGTGTATTGGTGTCAGTACAGTGCCTGTATTGTTGTCAGTGCAGTGCGTGTATTGGTGTCAGTGCAGCGTGTGTTGTTGTCAGTGCAGTGCCTGTATTGTTGTCAGTACAGTGCCTGTATTGTTGTCAGTGCAGTGCGTGTATTGGTGTCAGTGCAGTGTGTGTATTGTTGTCAGTGCAGCGCGTGTTGTTGTCAGTGCAGCGCGTGTGTTGTTGTCAGTGCAGTGCGTGTGTTGTTGTCAGTGCAGCGTGTGTATTGGTGTCAGTGCAGTGCCTGTATTGTTGTCAGTGCAGTGCATGTGTTGTTGTCAGTGCAATGCGTGTATTGGTGTCAGTGCAGTGTGTGTGTTGTTGTCAGTGCAGTGTGTGTGTTGTTGTCAGTGCAGTGTGTGTATTGTTGTCAGTGCAGTGTGTGAATTGTTATCAGTGCAGTGTGTGTATTGGTGTCAGTGCAGCGTGTGTATTATTGTCAGTGCAGTGTGTGTTGTTGTCAGTGCAGTGCCTGTATTGTTGTCAGTGCAGTGCCTGTATTGTTGTCAGTGCAGTGCCTGTATTGGTGTCAGTGCAGTGTGTGTATTGGTGTCAGTGCAGTGCCTGTATTGTTGTCAGTGCAGTGCCTGTATTGTTGTCAGTGCAGTGCCTGTATTGTTGTCAGTGCAGTGCCTGTATTGTTGTCAGTGCAGTGCGTGTGTTGTTGTCAGTGCAGTGCGTGTATTGTTGTCAGTGCAGTGTGTGTATTGTTGTCAGTGCAGTGTGTGTATTGTTGTCAGTGCAGCGTGTGTGTTGTTGTCAGTGCAGCGTGTGTATTGTTGTCAGTGCAGTGTGTGTATTGTTATCAGTGCAGTGTGTGTATTGTTGTCAGTGCAGTGTGTGTATTGTTGTCAGTGCAGTGTGTGTATTGTTGTCAGTGCAGTGTGTGTGTTGTTGTCAGTGCAGTGTGTGTATTGTTGTCAGTGCAGCGCGTGTTGTTGTCAGTGCAGCGCGTGTGTTGTTGTCAGTGCAGTGCGTGTGTTGTTGTCAGTGCAGTGTGTGTATTGGTGTCAGTGCAGTGCCTGTATTGTTGTCAGTGCAGTGTGTGTATTGTTGTCAGTGCAGCGTGTGTGTTGTTGTCAGTGCAGCGTGTGTATTGTTGTCAGTGCAGTGTGTGTATTGTTATCAGTGCAGTGTGTGTATTGTTGTCAGTGCAGTGTGTGTATTGTTGTCAGTGCAGTGTGTGTATTGGTGTCAGTGCAGTGTGTGTATTGGTGTCAGTGCAGTGTGTGTATTGGTGTCAGTGCAGTGTGTGTATTGTTGTCAGTGCAGTGTGTGTATTGTTGTCAGTGCAGTGTGTGAATTGTTATCAGTGCAGTGTGTGTATTGTTATCAGTGCAGTGTGTGTATTGGTGTCAGTGCAGCGTGTGTTGTTGTCAGTGCAGTCTGTGTATTGTTGTCAGTGCAGTGTGTGTATTGGTGTCAGTGCAGTGTGTGTATTGGTGTCAGTGCAGTGTGTGAATTGTTATCAGTGCAGTGTGTGTATTGTTGTCAGTGCAGTGTGTGTATTGGTGTCAGTGCAGTGTGTGTATTGTTGTCAGTGCAGTGTGTGTATTGGTGTCAGTACAGTGCCTGTATTGTTGTCAGTGCAGTGCGTGTATTGGTGTCAGTGCAGCGTGTGTTGTTGTCAGTGCAGTGCCTGTATTGTTGTCAGTACAGTGCCTGTATTGTTGTCAGTGCAGTGCGTGTATTGGTGTCAGTGCAGCGCGTGTTGTTGTCAGTGCAGCGCGTGTGTTGTTGTCAGTGCAGTGCGTGTGTTGTTGTCAGTGCAGCGTGTGTATTGGTGTCAGTGCAGCGCCTGTATTGTTGTCAGTGCAGTGCATGTGTAGTTGTCAGTGCAGTGTGTGAATTGTTATCAGTGCAGTGTGTGTATTGTTGTCAGTGCAGTGTGTGTATTGTTGTCAGTGCAGTGTGTGTATTGGTGTCAGTGCAGTGTGTGTATTGGTGTCAGTGCAGCGTGTGTATTGTTGTCAGTGCAGTGCGTGTATTGGTGTCAGTGCAGTGTGTGAATTGTTATCAGTGCAGTGTGTGTATTATTGTCAGTGCAGTGTGTGTGTTGTTGTCAGTGCAGTGCCTGTATTGTTGTCAGTGCAGTGCCTGTATTGGTGTCAGTGCAGTGTGTGTATTGGTGTCAGTGCAGTGCCTGTATTGTTGTCAGTGCAGTGCCTGTATTGTTGTCAGTGCAGTGCCTGTATTGTTGTCAGTGCAGTGCCTTTATTGTTGTCAGTGCAGTGCCTGTATTGTTGTCAGTGCAGTGCGTGTGTTGTTGTCAGTGCAGTGTGTGTATTGTTGTCAGTGCAGTGTGTGTATTGTTGTCAGTGCAGTGTGTGTATTGTTGTCAGTGCAGTGTGTGTATTGTTGTCAGTGCAGCGTGTGTGTTGTTGTCAGTGCAGCGTGTGTATTGTTGTCAGTGCAGTGTGTGTATTTTTATCAGTGCAGTGTGTGTATTGTTATCAGTGCAGTGTGTGTATTGTTGTCAGTGCAGTGCGTGTATTGTTGTCAGTGCAGTGTGTGTATTGTTGTCAGTGCAGTGTGTGTGTTGTTGTCAGTGCAGTGTGTGTATTGTTGTCAGTGCAGTGTGTGTATTGTTATCAGTGCAGTGTGTGTATTGTTGTCAGTGCAGTGTGTGTATTGTTGTCAGTGCAGTGTGTGTATTGGTGTCAGTGCAGTGTGTGTATTGGTGTCAGTGCAGTGTGTGTATTGGTGTCAGTGCAGTGTGTGTATTGTTGTCAGTGCAGTGTGTGTATTGTTGTCAGTGCAGTGTGTGAATTGTTATCAGTGCAGTGTGTGTATTGTTATCAGTGCAGTGTGTGTATTGGTGTCAGTGCAGCGTGTGTTGTTGTCAGTGCAGTCTGTGTATTGTTGTCAGTGCAGTGTGTGTATTGGTGTCAGTGCAGTGTGTGTACTGGTGTCAGTGCAGTGTGTGAATTGTTATCAGTGCAGTGTGTGTATTGTTGTCAGTGCAGTGTGTGTATTGGTGTCAGTGCAGTGTGTGTATTGTTGTCAGTGGAGTGTGTGTATTGGTGTCAGTACAGTGCCTGTATTGTTGTCAGTGCAGTGCGTGTATTGGTGTCAGTGCAGCGTGTGTTGTTGTCAGTGCAGTGCCTGTATTGTTGTCAGTACAGTGCCTGTATTGTTGTCAGTGCAGTGCGTGTATTGGTGTCAGTGCAGTGTGTGTATTGTTGTCAGTGCAGCGCGTGTTGTTGTCAGTGCAGCGCGTGTGTTGTTGTCAGTGCAGTGCGTGTGTTGTTGTCAGTGCAGCGTGTGTATTGGTGTCAGTGCAGTGCCTGTATTGTTGTCAGTGCAGTGCAGGTGTTGTTGTCAGTGCATTGCGTGTATTGGTGTCAGTGCAGTGTGTGTATTGTTGTCAGTGCAGTGTGTGTATTGGTGTCAGTGCAGCGTGTGAATTGTTATCAATGCAGTGTGTGTATTGGTGTCAGTGCAGCGTGTGAATTGTTATCAGTGCAGTCTGTGTATTGTTGTCAGTGCAGTGTGTGTATTGGTGTCAGTGCAGTGTGTGTATTGTTGTCAGTGCAGTGTGTGTATTGGTGTCAGTGCAGTGTGTGAATTGTTATCAGTGCAGTGTGTGTATTGGTGTCAGTGCAGCGTGTGTATTATTGTCAGTGCAGTGTGTGTATTGGTGTCAGTGCAGTGTGTGTTGTTGTCAGTGCAGTGCCTGTATTGGTGTCAGTGCAGTGTGTGTATTGGTGTCAGTGCAGTGCCTGTATTGTTGTCAGTGTAGTGCCTGTATTGTTGTCAGTGCAGTGCCTGTATTGTTGTCAGTGCAGTGCCTGTATTGTTGTCAGTGCAGTGCCTGTATTGTTGTCAGTGCAGTGCGTGTGTTGTTGTCAGTGCAGTGTGTGTATTGTTGTCAGTGCAGTGTGTGAATTGTTATCAGTGCAGTGTGCGTATTGGTGTCAGTGCAGCGTGTGTATTGTTGTCAGTGCAGTGTGTGTTGTTGTCAGTGCAGTGCCTGTATTGTTGTCAGTGCAGTGCCTGTATTGGTGTCAGTGCAGTGTGTGTATTGGTGTCAGTGCAGTGCCTGTATTGTTGTCAGTGCAGTGTGTGTATTGGTGTCAGTGCAGTGCCTGTATTGGTGTCAGTGCAGTGTGTGTATTGTTGTCAGTCCAGTGCCTGTATTGTTGTCAGTGCAGCGTGTGTATTGGTGTCAGTGCAGTGTGTGTTGTTGTCAGTGCAGTGTGTGTATTGGTGTCAGTGCAGCGTGTGTATTGGTGTCAGTGCAGCGTGTGTTGTTGTCAATGCAGCGTGTGTGTTGTTGTCAGTGCAGTGCCTGTATTGTTGTCAGTGCAGTGCGTGTGTTGTTGTCAGTGCAGTGCGTGTGTTGTTGTCAGTGCAGTGTGTGTGTTGTTGTCAGTGCAGTGCGTGTGTTGTTGTCAGTGCAGTGCATGTATTGTTGTCAGTGCAGTGCGTGTGTTGTTGTCAGTGCAGTGCGTGTATTGTTGTCAGTGCAGTGCGTGTATTGTTGTCAGTGCAGTGCGTGTATTGTTGTCAGTGCAGTGCGTGTATTGTTGTCAGTGCAGTGCGTGTATTGTTGTCAGTGCAGTGTGTGTATTGTTGTCAGTGCAGTGCGTGTATTGTTGTCAGTGCAGTGCGTGTGTTGTTGTCAGTGCAGTGCGTGTATTGTTGTCAGTGCAGTGCGTGTATTGTTGTCAGTGCAGTGCGTGTATTGTTGTCAGTGCAGTGTGTGTATTGTTGTCAGTGCAGTGCGTGTATTGTTGTCAGTGCAGTGCGTGTATTGTTGTCAGTGCAGTGTGTGTATTGTTGTCAGTGCAGTGTGTGTATTGTTGTCAGTGCAGTGCGTGTATTGTTGTCAGTGCAGTGCGTGTGTTGTTGTCAGTGCAGTGCGTGTATTGTTGTCAGTGCAGTGCGTGTATTGTTGTCAGTGCAGTGCGTGTATTGTTGTCAGTGCAGTGTGTGTATTGTTGTCAGTGCAGTGCGTGTATTGTTGTCAGTGCAGTGCGTGTATTGTTGTCAGTGCAGTGTGTGTATTGGTGTCAGTGCAGTGTGTGTATTGTTGTCAGTGCAGCGCGTGTTGTTGTCAGTGCAGCGCGTGTGTTGTTGTCAGTGCAGTGCGTGTGTTGTTGTCAGTGCAGCGTGTGTATTGGTGTCAGTGCAGTGCCTGTATTGTTGTCAGTGCAGTGCATGTGTTGTTGTCAGTGCAATGCGTGTATTGGTGTCAGTGCAGTGTGTGTGTTGTTGTCAGTGCAGTGTGTGTGTTGTTGTCAGTGCAGTGTGTGTATTGTTGTCAGTGCAGTGTGTGAATTGTTATCAGTGCAGTGTGTGTATTGGTGTCAGTGCAGCGTGTGTATTATTGTCAGTGCAGTGTGTGTTGTTGTCAGTGCAGTGCCTGTATTGTTGTCAGTGCAGTGCCTGTATTGTTGTCAGTGCAGTGCCTGTATTGGTGTCAGTGCAGTGTGTGTATTGGTGTCAGTGCAGTGCCTGTATTGTTGTCAGTGCAGTGCCTGTATTGTTGTCAGTGCAGTGCCTGTATTGTTGTCAGTGCAGTGCCTGTATTGTTGTCAGTGCAGTGCGTGTGTTGTTGTCAGTGCAGTGCGTGTATTGTTGTCAGTGCAGTGTGTGTATTGTTGTCAGTGCAGTGTGTGTATTGTTGTCAGTGCAGCGTGTGTGTTGTTGTCAGTGCAGCGTGTGTATTGTTGTCAGTGCAGTGTGTGTATTGTTATCAGTGCAGTGTGTGTATTGTTGTCAGTGCAGTGTGTGTATTGTTGTCAGTGCAGTGTGTGTATTGTTGTCAGTGCAGTGTGTGTGTTGTTGTCAGTGCAGTGTGTGTATTGTTGTCAGTGCAGCGCGTGTTGTTGTCAGTGCAGCGCGTGTGTTGTTGTCAGTGCAGTGCGTGTGTTGTTGTCAGTGCAGTGTGTGTATTGGTGTCAGTGCAGTGCCTGTATTGTTGTCAGTGCAGTGTGTGTATTGTTGTCAGTGCAGCGTGTGTGTTGTTGTCAGTGCAGCGTGTGTATTGTTGTCAGTGCAGTGTGTGTATTGTTATCAGTGCAGTGTGTGTATTGTTGTCAGTGCAGTGTGTGTATTGTTGTCAGTGCAGTGTGTGTATTGGTGTCAGTGCAGTGTGTGTATTGGTGTCAGTGCAGTGTGTGTATTGGTGTCAGTGCAGTGTGTGTATTGTTGTCAGTGCAGTGTGTGTATTGTTGTCAGTGCAGTGTGTGAATTGTTATCAGTGCAGTGTGTGTATTGTTATCAGTGCAGTGTGTGTATTGGTGTCAGTGCAGCGTGTGTTGTTGTCAGTGCAGTCTGTGTATTGTTGTCAGTGCAGTGTGTGTATTGGTGTCAGTGCAGTGTGTGTATTGGTGTCAGTGCAGTGTGTGAATTGTTATCAGTGCAGTGTGTGTATTGTTGTCAGTGCAGTGTGTGTATTGGTGTCAGTGCAGTGTGTGTATTGTTGTCAGTGCAGTGTGTGTATTGGTGTCAGTACAGTGCCTGTATTGTTGTCAGTGCAGTGCGTGTATTGGTGTCAGTGCAGCGTGTGTTGTTGTCAGTGCAGTGCCTGTATTGTTGTCAGTACAGTGCCTGTATTGTTGTCAGTGCAGTGCGTGTATTGGTGTCAGTGCAGCGCGTGTTGTTGTCAGTGCAGCGCGTGTGTTGTTGTCAGTGCAGTGCGTGTGTTGTTGTCAGTGCAGCGTGTGTATTGGTGTCAGTGCAGTGCCTGTATTGTTGTCAGTGCAGTGCATGTGTAGTTGTCAGTGCAGTGTGTGAATTGTTATCAGTGCAGTGTGTGTATTGTTGTCAGTGCAGTGTGTGTATTGTTGTCAGTGCAGTGTGTGTATTGGTGTCAGTGCAGTGTGTGTATTGGTGTCAGTGCAGCGTGTGTATTGTTGTCAGTGCAGTGCGTGTATTGGTGTCAGTGCAGTGTGTGAATTGTTATCAGTGCAGTGTGTGTATTATTGTCAGTGCAGTGTGTGTGTTGTTGTCAGTGCAGTGCCTGTATTGTTGTCAGTGCAGTGCCTGTATTGGTGTCAGTGCAGTGTGTGTATTGGTGTCAGTGCAGTGCCTGTATTGTTGTCAGTGCAGTGCCTGTATTGTTGTCAGTGCAGTGCCTGTATTGTTGTCAGTGCAGTGCCTTTATTGTTGTCAGTGCAGTGCCTGTATTGTTGTCAGTGCAGTGCGTGTGTTGTTGTCAGTGCAGTGTGTGTATTGTTGTCAGTGCAGTGTGTGTATTGTTGTCAGTGCAGTGTGTGTATTGTTGTCAGTGCAGTGTGTGTATTGTTGTCAGTGCAGCGTGTGTGTTGTTGTCAGTGCAGCGTGTGTATTGTTGTCAGTGCAGTGTGTGTATTGTTATCAGTGCAGTGTGTGTATTGTTATCAGTGCAGTGTGTGTATTGTTGTCAGTGCAGTGCGTGTATTGTTGTCAGTGCAGTGTGTGTATTGTTGTCAGTGCAGTGTGTGTGTTGTTGTCAGTGCAGTGTGTGTATTGTTGTCAGTGCAGTGTGTGTATTGTTATCAGTGCAGTGTGTGTATTGTTGTCAGTGCAGTGTGTGTATTGTTGTCAGTGCAGTGTGTGTATTGGTGTCAGTGCAGTGTGTGTATTGGTGTCAGTGCAGTGTGTGTATTGGTGTCAGTGCAGTGTGTGTATTGTTGTCAGTGCAGTGTGTGTATTGTTGTCAGTGCAGTGTGTGAATTGTTATCAGTGCAGTGTGTGTATTGTTATCAGTGCAGTGTGTGTATTGGTGTCAGTGCAGCGTGTGTTGTTGTCAGTGCAGTCTGTGTATTGTTGTCAGTGCAGTGTGTGTATTGGTGTCAGTGCAGTGTGTGTACTGGTGTCAGTGCAGTGTGTGAATTGTTATCAGTGCAGTGTGTGTATTGTTGTCAGTGCAGTGTGTGTATTGGTGTCAGTGCAGTGTGTGTATTGTTGTCAGTGGAGTGTGTGTATTGGTGTCAGTACAGTGCCTGTATTGTTGTCAGTGCAGTGCGTGTATTGGTGTCAGTGCAGCGTGTGTTGTTGTCAGTGCAGTGCCTGTATTGTTGTCAGTACAGTGCCTGTATTGTTGTCAGTGCAGTGCGTGTATTGGTGTCAGTGCAGTGTGTGTATTGTTGTCAGTGCAGCGCGTGTTGTTGTCAGTGCAGCGCGTGTGTTGTTGTCAGTGCAGTGCGTGTGTTGTTGTCAGTGCAGCGTGTGTATTGGTGTCAGTGCAGTGCCTGTATTGTTGTCAGTGCAGTGCAGGTGTTGTTGTCAGTGCATTGCGTGTATTGGTGTCAGTGCAGTGTGTGTATTGTTGTCAGTGCAGTGTGTGTATTGGTGTCAGTGCAGCGTGTGAATTGTTATCAATGCAGTGTGTGTATTGGTGTCAGTGCAGCGTGTGAATTGTTATCAGTGCAGTCTGTGTATTGTTGTCAGTGCAGTGTGTGTATTGGTGTCAGTGCAGTGTGTGTATTGTTGTCAGTGCAGTGTGTGTATTGGTGTCAGTGCAGTGTGTGAATTGTTATCAGTGCAGTGTGTGTATTGGTGTCAGTGCAGCGTGTGTATTATTGTCAGTGCAGTGTGTGTATTGGTGTCAGTGCAGTGTGTGTTGTTGTCAGTGCAGTGCCTGTATTGGTGTCAGTGCAGTGTGTGTATTGGTGTCAGTGCAGTGCCTGTATTGTTGTCAGTGTAGTGCCTGTATTGTTGTCAGTGCAGTGCCTGTATTGTTGTCAGTGCAGTGCCTGTATTGTTGTCAGTGCAGTGCCTGTATTGTTGTCAGTGCAGTGCGTGTGTTGTTGTCAGTGCAGTGTGTGTATTGTTGTCAGTGCAGTGTGTGAATTGTTATCAGTGCAGTGTGCGTATTGGTGTCAGTGCAGCGTGTGTATTGTTGTCAGTGCAGTGTGTGTTGTTGTCAGTGCAGTGCCTGTATTGTTGTCAGTGCAGTGCCTGTATTGGTGTCAGTGCAGTGTGTGTATTGGTGTCAGTGCAGTGCCTGTATTGTTGTCAGTGCAGTGTGTGTATTGGTGTCAGTGCAGTGCCTGTATTGGTGTCAGTGCAGTGTGTGTATTGTTGTCAGTCCAGTGCCTGTATTGTTGTCAGTGCAGCGTGTGTATTGGTGTCAGTGCAGCGTGTGTATTGGTGTCAGTGCAGTGTGTGTTGTTGTCAGTGCAGTGTGTGTATTGGTGTCAGTGCAGCGTGTGTATTGGTGTCAGTGCAGCGTGTGTTGTTGTCAATGCAGCGTGTGTGTTGTTGTCAGTGCAGTGCCTGTATTGTTGTCAGTGCAGTGCGTGTGTTGTTGTCAGTGCAGTGCGTGTGTTGTTGTCAGTGCAGTGTGTGTGTTGTTGTCAGTGCAGTGCGTGTGTTGTTGTCAGTGCAGTGCATGTATTGTTGTCAGTGCAGTGCGTGTGTTGTTGTCAGTGCAGTGCGTGTATTGTTGTCAGTGCAGTGCGTGTATTGTTGTCAGTGCAGTGCGTGTATTGTTGTCAGTGCAGTGCGTGTATTGTTGTCAGTGCAGTGCGTGTATTGTTGTCAGTGCAGTGTGTGTATTGTTGTCAGTGCAGTGCGTGTATTGTTGTCAGTGCAGTGCGTGTGTTGTTGTCAGTGCAGTGCGTGTATTGTTGTCAGTGCAGTGCGTGTATTGTTGTCAGTGCAGTGCGTGTATTGTTGTCAGTGCAGTGTGTGTATTGTTGTCAGTGCAGTGCGTGTATTGTTGTCAGTGCAGTGCGTGTATTGTTGTCAGTGCAGTGTGTGTATTGTTGTCAGTGCAGTGCGTGTATTGTTGTCAGTGCAGTGCGTGTATTGTTGTCAGTGCAGTGCGTGTGTTGTTGTCAGTGCAGTGCTTGTGTTGTTGTCAGTGCAGTGTGTGTATTGGTGTCAGTGCAGCGTGTGTTGTTGTCAGTGCAGTGCGTGTAGTGTTGTCAGTACAGTGCGTGTATTGTTGTCAGTGCAGTGCGTGTATTGTTGTCAGTGCAGTGCGTGTATTGTTGTCAGTGCAGTGCGTGTATTGTTGTCAGTGCAGTGCGTGTATTGTTGTCAGTGCAGTGCGTGTGTTGTTGTCAGTGCAGTGCGTGTGTTGTTGTCAGTGCAGTGCGTGTATTGTTGTCAGTGCAGTGTGTGTGTTGTTGTCAGTGCAGTGTGTGTATTGGTGTCAGTGCAGTGTGTGAATTGTTGTCAGTGCAGTGTGTGTATTGTTGTCAGTGCAGTGTGTGTATTGGTGTCAGTGCAGTGTGTGAATTGTTGTCAGTGCAGTGTGTGAATTGTTGTCAGTGCAGTGTGTGTATTGGTGTCAGTGCAGTGTGTGTTGTTGTCAGTGCAGTGTGTGTATTGGTGTCAGTGCAGTGTGTGAATTGTTGTCAGTGCAGTGTGTGAATTGTTGTCAGTGCAGTGTGTGTTGTTGTCAGTGCAGTGTGTGTTGTTGTCAGTGCAGTGTGTGTATTGGTGTCAGTGCAGTGTGTGAATTGTTGTCAGTGCAGTGTGTGAATTGTTGTCAGTGCAGTGTGTGTATTGGTGTCAGTGCAGTGTGTGTTGTTGTCAGTGCAGTGTGTGTATTGGTGTCAGTGCAGTGTGTGAATTGTTGTCAGTGCAGTGTGTGAATTGTTGTCAGTGCAGTGTGTGTTGTTGTCAGTGCAGTGTGTGTATTGGTGTCAGTGCAGTGTGTGAATTGGTGTCAGTGCAGTGTGTGTTGTTGTCAGTGCAGTGTGTGTATTGGTGTCAGTGCAGTGTGTGAATTGTTGTCAGTGCAGTGTGTGAATTGTTGTCAGTGCAGTGTGTGTATTGGTGTCAGTGCAGTGTGTGTTGTTGTCAGTGCAGTGTGTGTATTGGTGTCAGTGCAGTGTGTGAATTGTTGTCAGTGCAGTGTGTGTGTTGTCAGTGCAGTGTGTGTATTGGTGTCAGTGCAGTGTGTGAATTGTTGTCAGTGCAGTGTGTGAATTGTTGTCAGTGCAGTGTGCGTATTGGTGTCAGTGCAGCGTGTGTATTGTTGTCAGTGCAGTGCGTGTATTGGTGTCAGTGCAGCGTGTGTTGTTGTCAGTGCAGTGCCTGTATTGTTGTCAGTACAGTGCCTGTATTGTTGTCAGTGCAGTGCGTGTATTGGTGTCAGTGCAGTGTGTGTATTGTTGTCAGTGCAGCGCGTGTTGTTGTCAGTGCAGCGCGTGTGTTGTTGTCAGTGCAGTGCGTGTGTTGTTGTCAGTGCAGCGTGTGTATTGGTGTCAGTGCAGTGCCTGTATTGTTGTCAGTGCAGTGCAGGTGTTGTTGTCAGTGCATTGCGTGTATTGGTGTCAGTGCAGTGTGTGTATTGTTGTCAGTGCAGTGTGTGTATTGGTGTCAGTGCAGCGTGTGAATTGTTATCAATGCAGTGTGTGTATTGGTGTCAGTGCAGCGTGTGAATTGTTATCAGTGCAGTCTGTGTATTGTTGTCAGTGCAGTGTGTGTATTGGTGTCAGTGCAGTGTGTGTATTGTTGTCAGTGCAGTGTGTGTATTGGTGTCAGTGCAGTGTGTGAATTGTTATCAGTGCAGTGTGTGTATTGGTGTCAGTGCAGCGTGTGTATTATTGTCAGTGCAGTGTGTGTATTGGTGTCAGTGCAGTGTGTGTTGTTGTCAGTGCAGTGCCTGTATTGGTGTCAGTGCAGTGTGTGTATTGGTGTCAGTGCAGTGCCTGTATTGTTGTCAGTGCAGTGCCTGTATTGTTGTCAGTGCAGTGCCTGTATTGTTGTCAGTGCAGTGCCTGTATTGTTGTCAGTGCAGTGCCTGTATTGTTGTCAGTGCAGTGCGTGTGTTGTTGTCATTGCAGTGTGTGTATTGTTGTCAGTGCAGTGTGTGAATTGTTATCAGTGCAGTGTGCGTATTGGTGTCAGTGCAGCGTGTGTATTGTTGTCAGTGCAGTGTGTGTTGTTGTCAGTGCAGTGCCTGTATTTTTGTCAGTGCAGTGCCTGTATTGGTGTCAGTGCAGTGTGTGTATTGGTGTCAGTGCAGTGCCTGTATTGTTGTCAGTGCAGTGTGTGTATTGGTGTCAGTGCAGTGCCTGTATTGGTGTCAGTGCAGTGTGTGTATTGTTGTCAGTCCAGTGCCTGTATTGTTGTCAGTGCAGCGTGTGTATTGGTGTCAGTGCAGCGTGTGTATTGGTGTCAGTGCAGTGTGTGTTGTTGTCAGTGCAGTGTGTGTATTGGTGTCAGTGCAGCGTGTGTATTGGTGTCAGTGCAGCGTGTGTTGTTGTCAATGCAGCGTGTGTGTTGTTGTCAGTGCAGTGCCTGTATTGTTGTCAGTGCAGTGCGTGTGTTGTTGTCAGTGCAGTGCGTGTGTTGTTGTCAGTGCAGTGTGTGTGTTGTTGTCAGTGCAGTGCGTGTGTTGTTGTCAGTGCAGTGCATGTATTGTTGTCAGTGCAGTGCGTGTGTTGTTGTCAGTGCAGTGCGTGTATTGTTGTCAGTGCAGTGCGTGTATTGTTGTCAGTGCAGTGCGTGTATTGTTGTCAGTGCAGTGCGTGTATTGTTGTCAGTGCAGTGCGTGTATTGTTGTCAGTGCAGTGTGTGTATTGTTGTCAGTGCAGTGCGTGTATTGTTGTCAGTGCAGTGCGTGTGTTGTTGTCAGTGCAGTGCGTGTATTGTTGTCAGTGCAGTGCGTGTATTGTTGTCAGTGCAGTGCGTGTATTGTTGTCAGTGCAGTGTGTGTATTGTTGTCAGTGCAGTGCGTGTATTGTTGTCAGTGCAGTGCGTGTATTGTTGTCAGTGCAGTGTGTGTATTGTTGTCAGTGCAGTGCGTGTATTGTTGTCAGTGCAGTGCGTGTATTGTTGTCAGTGCAGTGCGTGTGTTGTTGTCAGTGCAGTGCTTGTGTTGTTGTCAGTGCAGTGTGTGTATTGGTGTCAGTGCAGCGTGTGTTGTTGTCAGTGCAGTGCGTGTAGTGTTGTCAGTACAGTGCGTGTATTGTTGTCAGTGCAGTGCGTGTATTGTTGTCAGTGCAGTGCGTGTATTGTTGTCAGTGCAGTGCGTGTATTGTTGTCAGTGCAGTGCGTGTATTGTTGTCAGTGCAGTGCGTGTGTTGTTGTCAGTGCAGTGCGTGTGTTGTTGTCAGTGCAGTGCGTGTATTGTTGTCAGTGCAGTGTGTGTGTTGTTGTCAGTGCAGTGTGTGTATTGGTGTCAGTGCAGTGTGTGAATTGTTGTCAGTGCAGTGTGTGTATTGTTGTCAGTGCAGTGTGTGTATTGGTGTCAGTGCAGTGTGTGAATTGTTGTCAGTGCAGTGTGTGAATTGTTGTCAGTGCAGTGTGTGTATTGGTGTCAGTGCAGTGTGTGTTGTTGTCAGTGCAGTGTGTGTATTGGTGTCAGTGCAGTGTGTGAATTGTTGTCAGTGCAGTGTGTGAATTGTTGTCAGTGCAGTGTGTGTTGTTGTCAGTGCAGTGTGTGTTGTTGTCAGTGCAGTGTGTGTATTGGTGTCAGTGCAGTGTGTGAATTGTTGTCAGTGCAGTGTGTGAATTGTTGTCAGTGCAGTGTGTGTTGTTGTCAGTGCAGTGTGTGTATTGGTGTCAGTGCAGTGTGTGAATTGTTGTCAGTGCAGTGTGTGTATTGTTGTCAGTGCAGTGTGTGTATTGTTGTCAGTGCAGTGTGTGAATTGTTGTCAGTGCAGTGTGTGAATTGTTGTCAGTGCAGTGTGTGTATTGGTGTCAGTGCAGTGTGTGTTGTTGTCAGTGCAGTGTGTGTATTGGTGTCAGTGCAGTGTGTGAATTGTTGTCAGTGCAGTGTGTGAATTGTTGTCAGTGCAGTGTGTGTTGTTGTCAGTGCAGTGTGTGTATTGGTGTCAGTGCAGTGTGTGAATTGTTGTCAGTGCAGTGTGTGAATTGTTGTCAGTGCAGTGTGTGTTGTTGTCAGTGCAGTGTGTGTATTGGTGTCAGTGCAGTGTGTGAATTGTTGTCAGTGCAGTGTGTGTATTGTTGTCAGTGCAGTGTGTGTATTGTTGTCAGTGCAGTGTGTGAATTGTTGTCAGTGCAGTGTGTGAATTGTTGTCAGTGCAGTGTGTGTATTGGTGTCAGTGCAGTGTGTGTTGTTGTCAGTGCAGTGTGTGTATTGGTCTCAGTGCAGTGTGTGAATTGTTGTCAGTGCAGTGTGTGAATTGTTGTCAGTGCAGTGTGTGTTGTTGTCAGTGCAGTGTGTGTATTGGTGTCAGTGCAGTGTGTGAATTGGTGTCAGTGCAGTGTGTGTTGTTGTCAGTGCAGTGTGTGTATTGGTGTCAGTGCAGTGTGTGAATTGTTGTCAGTGCAGTGTGTGAATTGTTGTCAGTGCAGTGTGTGTATTGGTGTCAGTGCAGTGTGTGTTGTTGTCAGTGCAGTGTGTGTATTGGTGTCAGTGCAGTGTGTGAATTGTTGTCAGTGCAGTGTGTGTGTTGTCAGTGCAGTGTGTGTATTGGTGTCAGTGCAGTGTGTGAATTGTTGTCAGTGCAGTGTGTGAATTGTTGTCAGTGCAGTGTGTGTATTGGTGTCAGTGCAGTGTGTGTTGTTGTCAGTGCAGTGTGTGTATTGGTGTCAGTGCAGTGTGTGAATTGTTGTCAGTGCAGTGTGTGTATTGGTGTCAGTGCAGTGTGTGAATTGGTGTCAGTGCAGTGTGTGAATTGTTGTCAGTGCAGTGTGTGAATTGTTGTCAGTGCAGTGTGTGTGTTGTTGTCAGTGCAGTGTGTGTATTGGTGTCAGTGCAGTGTGTGAATTGTTGTCAGTGCAGTGTGTGAATTGTTGTCAGTGCAGTGTGTGTATTGGTGTCAGTGCAGTGTGTGTTGTTGTCAGTGCAGTGTGTGTATTGGTGTCAGTGCAGTGTGTGAATTGTTGTCAGTGCAGTGTGTGAATTGTTGTCAGTGCAGTGTGTGTATTGGTGTAAGTGAAGTGTGTGTTGTTGTCAGTGCAGTGTGTGTATTGGTGTCAGTGCAGTGTGTGAATTGTTGTCAGTGCAGTGTGTGTATTGGTGTCAGTGCAGTGCGTGTGCTGTTGTCAGTGCAGTGCGTGTATTGTTATCAGTGCAGTGTGTGTATTGGTGTCAGTGCAGCATGTGTATTGGTGTCAGTGCAGTGTGTGAATTGCTGTCAGTGCAGTGTGTGTATTGGTGTCAGTGCAGCATGTGTATTGTTGTCAGTGCAGTGCGTGTATTGTTATCAGTGCAGTATGTGTATTGGTGTCAGCGCAGTGTGTGTATTGTTATCAGTGCAGTGTGTGTATTGGTGTCAGCGCAGTGTGTGTATTGCTATCAGTGCAGTGTGTGTATTGGTGTCAGCGCAGTGTGTGTATTGTTGTCAGTGCAGTGTGTGTATTGTTGTCTGTGCAGTGTGTGTATTGTTGTCTGTCCAGTGTGTGTATTGTTGTCAGTGCAGTGTGTGTATTGGTGTCAGTGCACTGTGTGTATTGTTGTCAGTGCAGTGTGTGAATTGTTGTCAGTGCAGTGTGTGTATTGGTGTCAGTGCAGTGTGTGAATTGTTGTCAGTGCTGTGCGTGTATTGGTGTCAGTGCAGTGTGTGAATTGTTGTCAGTGCAGTGTGTGTATTGGTGTCAGTGCAGTGTGTGTATTGGTGTCAGTGCAGTGCGGGTATTGGTGTCAGTGCAGTGCGTGTATTGGTGTCAGTGCAGTGTGTGTATTGTTGTCAGTGCAGTGTGTGTATTGTTGTCAGTGCAGTGTGTGTATTGTTGTCAGTGCAGTGTGTGTATTGGTGTCAGTGTAGTGTGTGTATTGTTGTCAGTGCAGTGTGTGTATTGTTGTCAGTGCAGTGTGTGTATTGTTGTCAGTGCAGTGCGTGTATTGGTGTCAGTGCAGTGTGTGTATTGTTGTCAGTGCAGTGCGTGTATTGTTGTCAGTGCAGTGTGTGTATTGGTGTCAGTGCAGCATGTGTGTTGTTTTCAGTGCAGTGCCTGTATTGTTGTCAGTGCAGTGTGTGAATTGTTGTCAGTGCAGTGTGTGTATTGGTGTCAGTGCAGTGCGGGTAATGGTGTCAGTGCAGTGCGTGTATTGGTGTCAGTGCAGTGTGTGTATTGGTGTCAGTGCAGTGCGGGTATTGGTGTCAGTGCAGTGCGTGTATTGGTGTCAGTGCAGTGTGAGAATTGTTGTCAGTGCAGCATGTGTGTTGTTGTCAGTGCAGTGCGTCTATTGTTGTCAGCGCAGTGCGTGTATTGGTGCCAGTGCAGTGCGTGTATTGGTGTCAGTGCAGTGCGTGTGCTGTTGTCAGTTTAGTGCGTTTATTGTTGTCAGTGCAGTGCCTGTATTGTTGTCAGTGCAGTGCCTGTATTGTTGTCAGTGCAGTGCGTGTGTTGTTGTTAGTGCAGTGCGTGTATTGTTGTCAGTGCAGTGCGTGAATTGTTGTCAGTGCAGTGTGTGTATTGGTTTCAGTGCAGTGTGTGTATTGGTGTCAGTGCAGCGTGTGTGCTGTTGTCAGTGCAGTGCGTGTGCTGTTGTCAGTGCAGTGCGTGAATTGTTGTCAGTGTAGTGCGTGTATTGTTGTCAGTGTAGTGCCTGTGTTGTTGTCAGTGCAGTGCGTGTATTGTTGTCAGTGCAGTGCATGTATTGTTGGCAGTACAGTGCCTGTATTGTTGTCAGTGCAGTGCCTGTATTGTTGTCAGTGCAGTGCCTGTATTGTTGTCAGTGCAGTGCCTGTATTGTTGTCAGTGCAGTGTGTGTATTGTTGTCAGTGCAGTGTGTGTATTGTTGTCTGTGCAGTGTGTGTATTGTTGTCTGTGCAGTGTGTGTATTGTTGTCAGTGCAGTGTGTGTATTGTTGTCAGTGCAGTGTGTGAATTGTTGTCAGTGCAGTGTGTGTATTGGTGTCAGTGCAGTGTGTGAATTGTTGTCAGTGCAGTGCGTGTATTGGTGTCAGTGCAGTGTGTGAATTGGTGTCAGTGCAGTGTGTGTATTGGTGTCAGTGCAGTGTGTGTATTGGTGTCAGTGCAGTGTATGAATTGTTGTATGTGCAGTGCCTGTATTGTTGTCAGTGCAGTGTGTGAATTGTTGTCAGTGCAGTGTGTGTATTGGTGTCAGTGCAGTGCGGGTATTGGTGTCAGTGCAGTGTGTGTATTGGTGTCAGTGCAGTGCGTGTATTGGTGTCAGTGCAGCATGTGTGTTATTGTCAGTGCAGTGCGTGAATTGTTGTCAGTGCAGTGCGAGAATTGTTGTCAGTGCCATGCGTGTATTCTTGTCATTGTGTTGCGTGTATTGTTGTCAGTGTAGTGCGTGCATTGTTGTCAGCGCAGTGCGTGTATTGGTGCCAGTGCAGTGCGTGTATTGTTGTCAGTGCAGTGCGTCTATTGTTGTCAGCGCAGTGCGTGTATTGGTGCCAGTGCAGTGCGTGTATTGGTGTCAGTGCAGTGCGTGTGCTGTTGTCAGTTTAGTGCGTTTATTGTTGTCAGGGCACTTAATGTGTTGTTGTCAGTGCAGTGCATGTATTGTTGGCAGTACAGTGCCTGTATTGTTGTCAGTGCAGTGCCTGTATTGTTGTCAGTGCAGTGCCTGTATTGTTGTCAGTGCAGTGCCTGTATTGTTGTCAGTGCAGTGCCTGTGTTGTCAGTGCAGTGCGTGTATTGTTGTCAGTGCAGTGCGTGAATTGTTGTCAGTGCAGTGCGTGAATTGTTGTCAGTGCAGTGCCTGTGTTGTCAGTGCAGTGTGTGTGTTGTTGTCAGTGCAGTGCGTGTATTGTTGTCAGTGCAGTGCGTGAATTGTTGTCAGTGCAGTGTGTGTATTGGTTTCAGTGCAGTGTGTGTATTGGTGTCAGTGCAGCGTGTGTATTGTTGTCAGTGCAGTGTGTGTATTGTTGTCAGTGCAGTGTGTGTATTGGTTTCAGTGCAGTGTGTGTATTGGTGTCAGTGCAGCGTGTGTGTTGTTGTCAGTGCAGTGCGTGTGCTGTTGTCAGTGCAGTGCGTGTATTGTTGTAAGTGTAGTGCGTGTATTGTTGTCAGTGCAGTGTGTGTATTGTTGTCAGTGCAGTGTGTGTATTGGTTTCAGTGCAGTGTGTGTATTGGTGTCAGTGCAGCGTGTGTGTTGTTGTCAGTGCAGTGCGTGTGCTGTTGTCAGTGCAGTGCGTGTATTGTTGTCAGTGTAGTGCGTGTATTGTTGTCAGTGTAGTGCCTGTGTTGTTGTCAGTGCAGTGCGTGTATTGTTGTCAGTGCAGTGCGTGTATTGTTGTCAGTGTAGTGCGTGTATTGTTGTCAGTGTAGTGCCTGTGTTGTTGTCAGTGCAGTGCCTGTGTTGTTGTCAGTGCAGTGCGTGTATTGTTGTCAGTGCAGTGCGTGTATTATTGGCAGTGCAGTGCGTGTATTGTTGGCAGTTCAGTGCGTGTATTGGTGTCAGTGCAGTGCGTGTATTGGTGTCCGTGCCGCGCGTGTATTGGTGTCAGTGCCGCGCGTGTATTGGTGTCAGTGCCGCGCGTGTTTTGGTGTCAGAGCAGTGCGTGTATTGGTGTCAGTGTATTGCCTGTATTGTTTTCAGTGCAGTGCGTGTATTGGTGTCAGTGCAGTGCGTGTAGTATTGTGAGTGCAGTGCGTGTTTTGGTGCCAGTCCAGTGCGTGTCCTGGTGTCAGTGCGGTGCGTGTATTGTGAGTGCGGTGCGTGTCTTGTGAGTGCGGTGCGTGTATTGTGAGTGCGGTGCGTGTATTGTGAGTGCGGTGCATGTATTGTGAGTGCGGTGCGTGTATTGTGAGTGCGGTGCGTGTATTGTGAGTGCGGTGCGTGTATTGTGAGTGCGGTGCGTGTATTGTGAGTGCGGTGCGTGTATTGTGAGTGCGGTGCGTGTATTGTGAGTGCGGTGCGTGTATTGTGAGTGCGGTGCGTGTATTGTGAGTGCGGTGCGTGTATTGTGAGTGCGGTGCGTGTATTGTGAGTGCGGTGCGTGTATTGTGAGTGCGGTGCGTGTATTGTGAGTGCGGTGCGTGTATTGTGAGTGCGGTGCGTGTATTGTGAGTGCGGTGCGTGTATTGTGAGTGCGGTGCGTGTATTGTGAGTGCGGTGCGTGTATTGTGAGTGCGGTGCGTGTATTGTGAGTGCGGTGCGTGTATTGTGAGTGCGGTGCGTGTATTGTGAGTGCGGTGCGTGTATTGTGAGTGCGGTGCGTGTATTGTGAGTGCGGTGCGTGTATTGTGAGTGCGGTGCGTGTATTGTGAGTGCGGTGCGTGTATTGTGAGTGCGGTGCGTGTATTGTGAGTGCGGTGCGTGTATTGTGAGTGCGGTGCGTGTATTGTGAGTGCGGTGCGTGTATTGTGAGTGCGGTGCGTGTATTGTGAGTGCGGTGCGTGTATTGTGAGTGCGGTGCGTGTATTGTGAGTGCGGTGCGTGTATTGTGAGTGCGGTGCGTGTATTGTGAGTGCGGTGCGTGTATTGTGAGTGCGGTGCGTGTATTGTGAGTGCGGTGCGTGTATTGTGAGTGCGGTGCGTGTATTGTGAGTGCGGTGCGTGTATTGTGAGTGCGGTGCGTGTATTGTGAGTGCGGTGCGTGTATTGTGAGTGCGGTGCGTGTATTGTGAGTGCGGTGCGTGTATTGTGAGTGCGGTGCGTGTATTGTGAGTGCGGTGCGTGTATTGTGAGTGCGGTGCGTGTATTGTGAGTGCGGTGCGTGTATTGTGAGTGCGGTGCGTGTATTGTGAGTGCGGTGCGTGTATTGTGAGTGCGGTGCGTGTATTGTGAGTGCGGTGCGTGTATTGTGAGTGCGGTGCGTGTATTGTGAGTGCGGTGCGTGTATTGTGAGTGCGGTGCGTGTATTGTGAGTGCGGTGCGTGTATTGTGAGTGCGGTGCGTGTATTGTGAGTGCGGTGCGTGTATTGTGAGTGCGGTGCGTGTATTGTGAGTGCGGTGCGTGTATTGTGAGTGCGGTGCGTGTATTGTGAGTGCGGTGCGTGTATTGTGAGTGCGGTGCGTGTATTGTGAGTGCGGTGCGTGTATTGTGAGTGCGGTGCGTGTATTGTGAGTGCGGCGCGTGTATTCTGAGTGCGGCGCGTGTATTCTGAGTGCGGCGCGTGTATTGTGAGTGCGGCGCGTGTATTGTGAGTGCGGCGCGTGTATTGTGAGTGCGGCGCGTGCATTGTGAGTGCGGCGCGTGCATTGTGAGTGCGGCGCGTGCATTGTGAGTGCGGCGCGTGCATTGTGAGTGCGGCGCGTGCATTGTGAGTGCGGCGCGTGCATTGTGAGTGCGGCGCGTGCATTGTGAGTGCGGCGCGTGCATTGTGAGTGCGGCGCGTGCATTGTGAGTGCGGCGCGTGCATTGTGAGTGCGGCGCGTGCATTGTGAGTGCGGCGCGTGCATTGAGAGTGCGGCGCGTGCATTGTGAGTGCGGCGCGTGCATTGTGAGTGCGGCGCGTGCATTGTGAGTGCGGCGCGTGCATTGTGAGTGCGGCGCGTGCATTGTGAGTGCGGCGCGTGCATTGTGAGTGCGGCGCGTGCATTGTGCGTGCACGAGCCCAGCATTGCCCGCAGTACTATCTGCAATGTTTGGATCGCAGGTGAAGAGGAAATTTAGAATAAGCACCGGGAAATGTATAGAAAGGGGAAAGATCTTCCTGATATAAAGGGGGCTTTAAAAATGGAAGCAAAACATCCAGGATGAGATGTTTGTTGAGGTTCAATCAAAAAGGCCAAAAGATCACTTTCATCTTCCATTGTTTGTGAATAAGGAGCTCGTCTTGTTAACCTCCAGCAAGCAGGAAGGGTAAATCGGCAAGTTGTGTTCCTGAATTGTACTGGGTTTCCAGCACTGTGCTAAGCCATCAGCCCTGAAAGGATGCTGTGGGACATAGCTTTAACATCTTTATTCTACAGGCATTCTGGGCACTGTTTCAGCAGAAATGGATTTATTTAAATAGATTAATACCTCGGCTAAAATAGTAATGAAGGATACATTTAGTCATTATTCCAGGAGCATTCTGCTTCCATTTAATCAGAGAAAGCAAATATTTATTCTCTGGGTAGAAGCCAAATTCAGTTTTTTAAAAATCAATATTATTTCTGAGAATTTATTATTTGAGAAAGTAGGAAACATTTTGGGAAGAATATCCTGGTTTTTTTTCCATGACTGCACTGCTGAAAACATACTTCACTGAACATACAGATTAGGAGCAGGAGTAGCCCCTCGGCACCTCGAGCCTGCTCCTGCGTTCAATAAGATCATGGCTGATCTGATTGTAACCTCAATTCCACCTTCTGCCAATCCTTGATAACCTTTGACTCCCTTATTGGTCAAAAATCTATCTCTGCCTTAAAAATCTTCACTGACCCTGCCTCCACCATTCTCTGAGGAAGAGAGTTCTAAAGAGCCACAACCCTCTGAGGGAAAAAATTTCTCCTCCCTTCTTGAATGGTTAACCTCTTATTTTTAAACTGACTCAAGTTCCAGCATCTCTCACAAGGGCCAGTGAAACACTTTGGAACAGCAGTGGGCAACCTCGGCTAGTGAGTGGGCCATAATCAGACTTGTTCACTAAGCATGACTCCACGGATAAGATTAAATACATTTAATACATGCCAAATGTTTCATACTGAGTTATGGAAAGTTCTTAATCATTTATATATTCATAGAATCGTCGTCAACTTCAAATGGTAAAGACAAAAGAAAATATTGATGCCTGATTGGATGCAGAGGAAGCATCCGGCTCTTTCAGTCAATGGTCGGAACTTTCCGGTTGTTCACACTGGCAGGATCTTCCAGTCCCGCCGATGAGACATCTCCCACATCCCCCCCCCCCCCCCCCCCCCCCCCCCGCCACCCCCCTCCGCCCCCTCGCCGCAGATTTCCCAGCAGTGAGGTGCTCATTCAACGGGAAACCCCATTGACAATGGCAGGACCAAAAGATCCCACCAATGGTGAGCCGCCTCCCTCCGCCGTGAAACACACGGTGGATTGGGCAGTAAATCCCACCCATTGTTGTGAACAATCAACACACGCCTCACTTCACTCACCCTCACTTTTAACTGTGTATCACTTCACTCATACTGGTAGGAAAAAAACTACATGGAGGGAAATCAGTGAAATGTGGTGATCCTGCACATGGGCAGCGGTCAACAAAATGTCTCATGGGTCGCACTCAGAATTCTGCTGGGCAGCAAGTTGCCCACCTCTGCTTTGGAATGCCCTGAAGTTGTAAAAAGCAATGCCAGCCCTTTCTCTCTCTTTACTAGTTCTTTGGATATTGTTCTAGATTGATGAGTACAGAGAGGCCCTGGAAGAAATTCTCATAAGAGGGCAGAATGGTGTTCGTCTGGTCCCAGAACTATATGCCGTTCCTGCGGAAAAGGTAAGACACTGAAAACTCTTCATTACAAATTATTCTCAACCATAATGACATGATGCCGAATGTTACAGTCGAATTTTAACTGATAACCTCGAGTCTGATGACCTTTGAGTTGACAATTATGTATTCCAAGCAACAGATATTGGATGTGTTAATTTAATTAACTGACCTGAAAATGGCTTCCACTGCATCATTTATGACCCTTTAATTGTAATTGTGGTTTGTGTGGGGGTAGCTGATCTAATCTGCTGAACCTTGCCACCCATTGCAGTTGGCATGTCTGCCCGTGAAATATCAAACAGTGCGGGAAATTTCAGCCAAGGTTATCAGCTGCAAACTAGCCATCTATGTTTAGGAGAGCCAGGGGTTTGAGGATGAGAATTTCCAGGCAAACATTAGCAGGATTAAGCACTGCCGTATGCTGCTGCTGCTGCTGCACTGCCCCAGGGCATCAATGTGTGCCATTACTGCGCGGTGCCGTGGGCACAGAATCCTTTGAGAGTGGTAGCTCATGTGGAAATGTTCTTCCTGGTTTGTAATGTCCCACCGCATCGCAGACTGGAAGCAGCAGAAAAGTACGATGAAGAAGTTTGTGGGTGAAAATTGGTAGGATACTAAATAGTGAGGGGGATAACCATAGGCTGCAGGAGAATATCAATGGACTGGCCAGGTGGACAGAGCAAATGGAATTCAACCTGGAAAAGGGAGAGGTATTGCACTTGGGGAGGGCTAACAAGGCAAAGGATTACACTATGAATGGTAGGATCCTGGAAAGTACTGAAGATCAGAGGGAGCTGGGCATACATATCCACAGATCTTGAAGGTGGCAGGGCAGGTAGACAAAGTGGCTTGGAACACATTTGGGATACTTGCCTTTATTAGCTGAGGCACAGAATACAGGAGCAGGGAGGTCATGCTAGAACCATAGAACCATAGAAAATTACAGCTCAGAAACAGGCCTTTTGGCCCTTCTTGTCTGTGCCGAACCATTTTTTGCCTAGTCCCACTGACCTGCACTTGGACCATATCCCTCCACACCCCTCTCATCCATGAACCCGTCCAAGTATTCCACACTCCCACCACTCTCTGCGTGAAGAAGCCCCCCCTAATATTACCTTTAAACTTTTCTCCTTTCACCCTTAACCCATGCCCTCTGGTTTTTTTCTCCCCTAGCCTCAGCGGAAAAAGCCTGCTTGCATTCACTCTATACCCATCAAAATCTTATACACCTCTATCAAATCTCCCCTCAATCTTCTACGCTCCAGGGAATAAAGTCCCAACCTATTCAATCTCTCTCTGTAACTCAGCTTCTCAAGTCCCGGCAACATCCTTGTGAACCTTCTCTGCACTCTTTCAACCTTATTTACATCCTTCCTGTAACTAGGTGACCAAAACTGTACACAATACTCCAAATTCGGCCTCACCAATGCCTTATATAACCTTACCATAACACTCCAACTTTTATACTCGATACTCCGATTTATAAAGGCCAATGTACCAAAGGCACTCTTTACGACTCTATCCACCTGTGACGTCACTTTTAGGGAATTCTGTACCTGTATTCCCAGATCCCTCTGTTCAACTGCACTCTTCAGAGTCCTACCATTTACCCTGTACGTTCTTCTTTGGTTTGTCCTTCCAATGTGCAATATCTCACACTTGCCTGCGCTAAATTCCATTTGCCATTTTTCAGCCCATTTTTCTAGTTGGTCCAAATCCCTCTGCAAGCTTTGAAAACCTTCCTCACTATCCACTACACCTCCAATCTTTGTATCATCAGCAAACTTGCTGATCCAATTACCACATTATCATCCAGATCATTGATATAGATGACAAACAACAATGGACCCAACACCGATCCCTGCGGCACACCACTAGTCACAGGCCTCCACTCAGAGAAGCAATCCTCCACAACCACTCTCTGGCTTCTTCCATTGAGCCAGTGTCTAATCCAATTTACTACCTCCCCATGTATACCTAGCGACTGAACCTTCCTAACTAACCTCCCATGAGGGACCTTGTCAAAGGCCTTGCTTAAATCCAGGTAGACAACATCCACCGCCTTCCCTTCATCCACTTTCCTGGTAACCTCCTCGAAAAACTCTAATAGATTGGTCAAACATGACCTACCACGCACAAAGCCATGTTGACTCTCCCTAATAAGTCCCTGTCTATCCAAATATTTGTAGATCCTATCCCTTATCGCACCTTCTAATAACTTGCCCACCACCGACGTCAAACTTACTGACCTATAATTTCCCGGATTTCTTTTGGAGCCTTTTTTAAACAACGGAACAACATGAGCCACCCTCCAATAATCCGGCACCTCCCCCGTGAATACTGACATTGTAAATATGTCTGCCAGGGCCCCTGCAAGTTCAACACTAGCTTCCCTCAAGATCCGTGGGAATACTCTGTCTGGTCCTGGGGATTTATCCACTCTGATTTGCCTCAAGGACCAGACAGCGAGCACCTCCTCCCCTTTAATCTGTAAAGGTTCCATGACCTCCCTACCTGTTTGCCCTATTTCCGTAGACTCCAGGCCCGTTTCCTCAGTAAATACGGATCCAAAAACCCATTTAGTATCTCCCCCATCTCTTTTGGTTCCATACACAGTCTACCACTCTGGTATAGAACTGTATAAAACACTGGTTCAGCTACAACTGGAGTATTGTATGCAGTTCTGGTCATCACATTCTAGGAAGGATGTGATTGAATTGGAGGGGGTGCATAGGAGATTTATCAGGATATTCCCTGGGCTGGAGGGTCTGAGCTATGAGGAAAGATTGAATGGACTGGAGCTGTTTTCCTTGGAGCAGCGAAGATTGAGAGTGGACCTGATCGAGACGTATAAGTTTATGAGGGGCATAGATAGGATGGATAGGAAGGCACTTTTTCCATTAGTAGAGCAGTCAATAACCAATTGGCACAGATTTAAAGTAAGAGGTAGATGGCCAAGAGGGAAATTGATTGTAATTGTACTTTGTGTATGGGTAGAAATGTTTTCACTCAGAGGGCGGTGGGTGTCTGGAACTCTCTTAGCATTTATAAAGTGTTTAGATATTCACTTGCACTGCCATAACCTCCAGAGCTATGGGCCAAGCGCTGGAAAATGGGATTAATGGAGTCAGATCTTTTTTAACCAGCATAGACACACTGAGCTGAATGGCCTCCTCCTGTGCTGTAAACGTCTATGAAATCTCGGAGCAAGGCACACCCAATGGAAGTGCCAGTTTATGCCAACATGATCTGGTTGAGGAGAGGTGGAGAGTTTGAACTGTGAGGAATGGGGTTTAATGGGGTTGATAACTGTGGCGCGAGGGTGGCATGAGATTGGCAATGTGAATTGGGCAGAGGGGGAAGAGAGAGACCATGAGGTGGTGGGGGGAAGACTGACAATATGAAATGAAATGGGAAGGTAAGGCAGAGAGAGGAAGAGACACTTGTGAAATCCCTCTGCCACCGTGATCCATGTATAAACAATCAACTTTAAAATGACAATGGGGTTCAGTGGAGAAAACATTTCCTCTGGCGGGTTTATCTAGAGGAAGGAGCTGCAAGTTCAGGAGTGAAATTAGGAAGCTGTTTTTTACAAGGCCCATGAAACCTGATTGAAATTTCCAAAACGGAGATTGATGAGCATTTGTTGGACCGAATAATGGAACCAAGGCGTTAATGGAGTTAATGCAATGGAGTTAAGTTACAGATGGGTTAGCAGGAGTGGCTGAAGGGGCTGAATGACCTCCTACTATTCCAGGAGCCATCCAATGATTCATTCAACTGAGTGTTAATAATACACCTCTACAAAAGCCCAGAATCTTCCTGCAAGAAATGAGGATTCTGGATCCCAAGGTCACTTTGACCTCTTACCAAATTTAAAATCTTTTCCCAGGAATAGGTGGTTCTGTTTATTCCTTCTCCCTGACTCTGTGAGACAATGGTTGGCAAACGACTGCCTTGGCTAGAGGCAGTCTTTCTCTCAGCACGATCCACCCCATCCTGTCCAGTAGGAGGTCACTGGTTGTTACCTGGGACTCCGAATTCTTGCTGAATTTCCTGTCATTCCCCCTGATTCAGGGAGAATCTGCGATACTGCTGCTGCTCTGTGTGAAGATGGCACAGTGTGGATTTGAGCTTGGAGCTGGACCCTCCTTTCTCACTATTAGGTTCCACATTGCGCTTACCTAGCCAGTCAATTATTAAATCATAGAATCCCCACAGCGCAGAAGAGGCCATTCGACCCATCGAGTCTGCACCCGCTCTCTAAAAGAGCATCCCAGCCCAGGCCCGCCCCTCCACCCTATCCCTGTACCCTGCAGCGAAGTCATGATGTGGAGATGCCGGCGTTGGACTAGGGTGAACACAGTAAGAAGTCTCACAACACCAGGTTAAAGTCCAACAGGTTTATTCGCTAGCAAATAAACCTGTTGGACTTTAACCTGGTGTTGTGAGACTTCTTACCCTGCAGAGAAGTCAGAGAGTTTGTAACGTGTTTGTAACATTCACACTCTGCAAAAGCAGGCAGCAGATAACAAAAAGATTCCAGTGAAGTATGTAGAATTTCCATAAATTCCTAAGTTTACGAAGTGAAGGATTTGACAGAATTGACCACTTGTATTGGGCATCATTGATGGCTATAGGGAACATATTTGAGTTAAATTTTGGTGAATTCCCATTGGGCATTTTTTCAAAAATTATTTGATGGGATGTGGACGTTGCTGGCAAGGTCAGCATTTGTTACCCATTGCCCTTGAATTGAGTGTCTCGCTCGGCCATTTCAGAGGGCAGTTGAGACCCAACCATATTCCTGTGGGTTTGGAGTCACATCTAGGCCAGACCAGGTAAGGATGGCAGATTTCCTTCCCTAAATGACTTTAGTGAACCAGATGGGTTTTTACAACAATCAATAATAGTTTCATGGTCACCATCGCTGAGACTAGCTTTACATTCCAGATTTATTCATTGAATTTAAATTCAATGGGGACTTGAACCTATCAAATGAGATTGTAATCTAACATAAACTTTGTTGTTTCCAGGTGGATGAAGAATATAAAAGCCCACATACTGTGGACAGAATTGTCAAAGGAAAATTGCCTCACATGTGGGGACAATCTTTATATATTCTCGGAACCCTGCTGGCTGAGGTACGCACCAATTAGAGCACACTAATAACCTTGGGATAGTAGTTCCTGCCTAGCGCCTGACCTTAAGCACACACTCCAGAGCAACCGTGGCTTAATTGAGGCAACGTTTAGCACTTTGTTTCTAACTAATCATGTAGCACCCTCTGAAACAACCTCAACAGATTATGAAAGTCCATTATCAGGTGAAGGCCAAGGTGAGGGTACGCTATCAGGTACAGCATTCATTATGCTTTGATCCATTTTAACACAGTTTGGATTAATATATAATCCAGGCAAAATGTTACCTTTCTGATGGTGGTACTGTTAATTACCCAAATCTCATCTTTAATTAAAAAATAATAATGTTCCTATTAAACAGGTTTCCAGTTTACGTATTATTTATTTTACGCGTTGTACGAACTAAAAGCTGCTATAATTTCCACCTGCTGCTGGGAGGTGTTATGGTGCACCATGGTTAATATTGTAAAATGAATTCACGAAACATCATAAATGGCTAGAGTCACTCTCTGGGTGATAGAAATGAATGCTGCTTTTTTCTCACTTTGCCTGGAGTTTCACAGTATCAGTCATGATGCTTCAGAGATGAAGCACATCCCTGGCTTTAATCCTTCGCGTGTGGGAAGGATTGGGACTGGCATGGGGTTTTTTAAAAAAAGGGGGGCGTGGACAAGTTGGGCCGAAGAGCCTGTTTCTATGCTGTAAACCTCTATGACTATGACTCTATGTGTAGTGTGTGAGTATATTTTGTCTTGCCCAGCTACATTACACTGAACTAATTTAACTATATCCTGCCCATTTCTCCAGCATGTTAGAACCATAGAAACCCTGCACTGTAGAAAGAGGCAATTTGGCCCATTGAGTCTCCTAAAGAGCATCCCATCCAGGCCCTCCCCTCCACCCTATTCCCATAGTCCCATGCATTTACCATGACCTAACTTACACATCTTTGGACCGTGGCAGGAAACCAGAGGATGAGGTAGGTCATTCATTTATAAAGTATAACTGAAATATTTAGGATTTGAAAAGCACAATGATGAAATCTATTGTAGCATCTTAGTTATTTTTCCTTTGTTTAAGTGGAACAATGCAGCATTTTGTGAAACTGGGTTCAGCTATGGGTGGAGAGGTATCTTGTGTCATTAAGGTCTGGTCACCTACTGTGGGAAACCTCCAGCGATCATGTTTGGCACTGAGAAAACGTTATATATTCCATAAGGGTTTAACAAGGGGTTGAAATTATTTTAGATAAAGACAATTGCTTGTTTTCCAGTACATTTAAAACAGATCCCATTTGTGATTTCCTACAGAAAGCATCTTGTGTCTGAGGTTGCTCGTTTTTTCAACGACAGGGCAGCAGATGTTGTTCATTCACCTTCAGCCAGTTGTGTTTTATTTTTCCCGTTGATTTGGGCCATGGTTTGTTTTGCAGGGATTTCTCGCCCCCGGGGAAATTGATCCGTTAAGTCGAAGGCTGTCAACCATTGGCAGGCCCGATGTTGTGGTACAAGGTCTGTCGGATTCTATTCTCCAACATAAAGCTTCAACCCTACACTGGGTCAAAGTGATCTTACTGGAAGCAAATTAATGTCCCTTTTAAACCATCCTGTTTTGTGGGGAAATGAATTTAAAGTTGTATTAAATTTTCTCTTGAGGAAAATGTTTTTAGTAACACCAGGTATCATATCAGCAGTGACTCCCTCACTGTTAGCATGTTTCGATGGGACCAGTAAAAACTTGCATTTCTTTAGCATTCTGCTCTTCCCAAAGGAAAACCTTTCCAGTGGCACACTAGTTAGCACTGCTGCCTCACAACACCAGGGACCCAGGTTCAATTCCGGTTTCGGGTCACTGTGTGGAGTTTGCACTTTCTTCCCATGTCTGCGTGGGTTTCCTCGGGGTGCTCCAGTTTATTCCCACAGTCCAAAGATGTGCAGGTTAGATGCATTGGCTAAGCTAAATTGACCCTTAGTGTCAGGGGATTAGCAGGGTAAATGTGTGGAGTTACGGGAATAGGGTTTGGGTGGGATTGTGGTTGGTACAGACTTGACTGGCCGAATGGTCTCTTTTCGTACTGTAGGGATTCTGTGATCAGGGCAAAAGACACAGTGTACTGAACAGGAAGAGAACAATGGAGAAATGAAGGGAGCTACACAGCGAGATGCAGAGAGGAAAGTGGAGCACATTGGGAAACATGCCACTGTGTCTTGATTCTTTATTACTGTCCTTTATTCTTTCATCACTGGATAGGCCAGCATTTGTTCCCTGTCTCTAATTGCCCACGAACTAAGTGGTTTGTGCCGCACCATTACTGAGGGCAGTTAAGAGTCAACCTACATTGCTGTGGGTCTGGAGTCACATGTTAGCCTGTCAGATCAGGTAAAATCGGTAAACTTTCTTCCCTAAAGGGACAGAAAACTGAATTTAAATTGATAAGACTTCAAGCCATCTTCCCAGAGTCTGAGTCTCTAGATTACTAGCCAGCGATAATAGCACTGCATCACTGTCTCCCCAGATGAAGCTGAAGGAGTGCTGTCCAAGGGGTTGGCCAGAAGAATGTCCACGAAGTTATGAAGATGTTGACCCAGGCTTCAGAAGCAGTGGAGGTGGAGTGAAGAGTGGAGTTGAGCAATGCAGCAGAGCAGGAGAGAGTTCTATGCCATGGTTTCAAGGATATAAATGTATTAGAGGTGGTTCAGAGAAGGTTCACTAGATTGATTCTAGGGATGAAGGACTTGTCTTATGAATAGAGATTGAGCAGTTTAGGCCAATATTTTCTCGCGTTTAGAAGAATGAGAGAATTGAGGTAAATGAGATGCTAAAGGGTAGATGTAGAGCGGATGTTCCCCCTTGTTGGACATTCTAGAATGAGAGGCTGTCATCTTAGGCTAAGGGGGGCAGATTTAAAACAGAAAAGAGCAATTACTTCACTCAAAGGGTGGTGAACCTGTGGAATTCTCTACCCCCTAGAGGGTAGTGACTCTGGAACACTAAACAAATTGAAGAAGGAGATTGATTGGTTTTTAATTAATAAATTATTCATCCCTAGACTCAATCTAGTGAACCCTCTCTGAACTGCTTCTAATGCATTTATGTCCTTGCCATAGAACTGACCTAACTTTTTAATTAAAGTCTGCCAACCTCACCTTATCTATTCAATAAGATCATAGCTGACCTGATTGTGGCCTTAATGCCATTCTCTTGCCTATCCCCCTTAACACCCACGAAACCAAATGGACAGAATTCCTCCGCATCCTAGATCTGCCTGATACGAATCACAAAACCAAACTGTACATTGTATCGAGTCTGCACCAACTCTCTTCAAGAGCATCTTACCGGGCCCACCCAACCTATCCCCAAACCCCATGCATTTTACCATGGCCAATCCACCTAACCTGTACATCCTTGGACTTTGGGAGGAAACCAGAGCATCCAGAGGAAACCCACGCAGACACGGGGAGAATGTACAAACTCCACACAAACACTGACCCAAGGCTGGAATTGAACCTGGGTCCCTGGTGCTGTGAGACAGCAGTGCTAACCATTGTGCCAGCTTGCTGCCCTCTATAGCCTGTCATTTTTTTTTATAACCAAGCAACGACAGTTTGCATTTATGTAGCACCTTTAACAATAAACAGTCATGAGGTGATTCACAGAAGTGTCATCAGGCACAACTGAGCACTTGGAGACATATGATAATATTGAAGCAGATGACCAAAATCTTTAGGCAGCTCATTCCCCTGCCACATTTCCTATGTTTATAACAGTAACTACACTTCAAACATGCTGCATTGGCTGGTTTGTGTTCATGAAAGGCACTATATAAATGCAGGTATTGCTTTCTCTAACAAAGCATTGTTTAAGTCAGTGTTTTCATGTGCTTTGACAAAGGGTCACCTGGACTCGAAATGTCAGCTCTTTTCTCTCCTTCCAGATGATGTCAGACCTGCTGAGATTTTCCAGCATATTCTCTTTTGTTTTCATGTGCTTCACCCTTCTGAAGTTGATGAGTATATTCTTTTTGATGCAGGAATGGTAGCAGCTTCATTTAAACAGGATCAGACAAGCTGTTGGGATTTTGTCCTCGATCTGCCACTTTCCAATCTATTTGAAAATCAATGATTGTACCCATGTCGCAGAAACATTTTTACTGAGAACAGAACGGAATTACCATTCCTGTCATTAACTGTTTCTTTCTCATCCGATAGTGTCAATCCTGGCAGAAACAGAAAAGATAAAGGACATCCTAGCAAAGCATAACTTGCACGTAGATGGTGTTTCTGACGTTCTTCCTATCAGAGTACAGCCAGGAAGAATTCTAAGCCACATCTATGCCAAACTGGGTAAGTGCTGCATAAACCCCATTTCATTAACAGCAGTTATATCTTTGTGAGTTAGGCACGCTAGTTAAACAGCCGCCCACAGTTAAAGACTGTGTGGACTGGATTTCCAGACTCGCGTACAATGGAAGTACAATCATAGAATCCCGACAGTGCAGAAGGAGGTCATTTGGCTCATTGAGTCTGCATTGACTCTTGGTAGGCTGGATTTCCATAGACACGCATGATGGGAGTACAATGTTTGGATCACGACCGGAGTCAGGAGAACAGAACAAGTAGCCTGGCACTGGGTGCAGAATGAATAATCCTGTTTCATGGATGGCACGGTGGTTAGCACTGCTGTCTCACAGCACCAGGGACCTAGGTTCAATTTCGGCCTTGGGTGACATGTTCTCCCCATCTGCATTTTGATTTGATTTATTATTGTCACATGTATTAGTATACAGTGAAAAGTATTGCTTCTTGCGTGCTATACAGACATACCGTTCATAGTAGATTGAACCAGGGCAGGACTTACTCAGTTAATAACAAAGAACAAAGAAAATTACAGCACAGGAACAGGCCCTTCGACCCTCCAAGCCTGCACTGACCATGCTGCCCGACTTAACTAAATCCCCCTATGCTTCCGGGGACCATATCCCTCTATTCCCATCTCATTCATGTATTTGTCAAGACGCTCCTTAAAAGTCACTCCCGTACCCGCTTCCACTACCTCTCCCAGCAACAAGTTCCAGGCACCCACCACTCTCTGTGTAAAAGATCTGCCTCATACATGTCTTTTAAAACTTGCCCCTCGCACCTTAAACCCCTAATAATTGACTCTTCCACCCTGGGAAAAAGCTTCTGACCATCCACTCTGTCCATTCCTCTCATAATCTTGTAGACTTCTATCAGGTCTCCCCTCAACCTCCGTCGCTCCAGTGAGAACAAACCAAGTTTCTCCAACCTCTCCTCACAGCTAATGCCTTCCATACCAGGCAACATCCTGGTAAAACTTTTCTGTACCCTCTCCAAAGCCTCCACATCCTTCTGGTAGTGTGGCGGCCAGAATTAACACTATATTCCAAGTGCAGCCTAACTAAGGTTCTATAAAGCGGCAACATGACTTGCCAATTTTTAAACTCAATACCCCGGCCGATGAAGGCAAGCCTTCTTGACTACCTTCTCCACCTGCATTGCCACTTTCAGTGACCTGTGTACCTATACACCCAGATCCCTCTGCCTATCAATGTTCCTAAAGTGTCTTGACTCCACTATCACTGCAGGCAGTCCATTCCACACCCCAACCACTCTCTGCGTAAAGAACCTACCTCTGATATCCTTCCTATATCTTCCACCACGAACCCTATAGTTATGCCATGTGGAGTATGGGGAGCAGCGTAGCTGACTATTCCTATTGATAAAGCTCAGGAGTCAGTATGGGCAGGATTTTATTCTCCTGTGCAAGTGGGTTTGAAATTAATCAAATCCAGCAGGTGGTCTTCCTTCCTGCCCACCCTGGGCCTACTGAGGCCCTTAAGTGGTGACTCATTGGCACAGTGCTCCTGCCAGCATTTTAGTTGAGGGAGGTGGTTCATGCCTTGCGGGTAACCTGGCATCTCTAGCTGCACGGAGGCTTCACTGCCCCAAGGTAGTAACCCCCTCTCCCCCTTTTACCCTCCCATCGGCCTCTCAAAGCTGGCCCCACCCCCTCAATTACCTCGCCAGGGGTCCCCACCCTCTCCCTGGCTCCAGGCTGCACTTTGTCCGGACTGCCTGCAACCCCAGCAGTGGCCATCTCTCCCCGCTGGCGCTACAGAACTGTTGGCCAAATCGATTGGCGAGCCCGTGTCGAAGGCAGAAGTCTTTTTGATTTGATTTATTATTGTCACATGTATTGGGATACAGTGAAAAGTATTGTTTCTTGCACGCTATACAGACAATTCACATATATTACATATATTGTACATAGTCATATATATTATAGAACAAAGAGGACTAGGTTCATAGCTCCTTGAAAGTGTAGTCACAAGGGGACAGGGTGGTGAAAAAGGCATTCAGCATGCTTGGTTTCATTGGTCAGAACATTGAATACAGGAGTTGGGATATCTTGTTGAAGTTGTACAAGACATTAGTAAGGCCACACTTGGAATACTGTGTACAGTTCTGGTCACCCTACTACAGAAAGGATATTATTAAACTAGAAAGAGTGCAGAAAAGATTTACTCGGATGCAACCGGGGACTTGATGGTTTGAGTTACAAGGAGAGGCTGGATAGACTGGGACTTTTTTCTCTGAAGCGTAGGAGGCTTAGGGGTGATCTTATAGAGGTCTATAAAATAATGAGGGGCATAGACAAGGTAGATAGTCAGTATCTTTTCCCAAAGGTAGAGGAGTCTAAAATTAGAGGGAATAGGTTTAAGGCGAGAGGGGAGAGATACAAAAGGGTCCAGAAGGGAAATGTTTCACACAGAGGGTGGTGAGTTTCTGGAACAAGCTGCCAGAGGTAGTAGTAGAGGCGGGTACAATTTTGTCTTTTAAAAAGCGTTTAGACAGTTAAATGGGTAAGATGGGCAAAGAGGGATATGGGCCAAATGCAGGCAATTGGGACTAGCATAGGAGTTAAAAAAAAGGGGCGGGCATGGACAAGTTGGGCCGAAGGGCCTGTTTCCATGCTGTAAACCTCTATGGCCTCTATGACCTCTACATAGGGATGAAGGAAAGTAGAGGGTGCAGAATATAAAGCATAGAACAAGAGTAAAAGATAGAATGAGTGGATATGCTGGGAACATCTTGCAAGAAGTCACCTCGCTCCAGCACAGTCTTAAAGTCTCACTTTGAAGCGTTTAATGCTGCTCCTGCTGTTAAATTATTGCAGGGCAGTTGATTTTGAACCCACCAATTTTATTTATTTTTACCTATTAAATCCAGCCCTATGACCTCTTGTTTGAGGTTTGGGTGGGTTTGATTTGTTTTCATCGATGAGTTAATGTAGAGAAGACTTCTCCCCTCATGTCTGGTCAAACAGCATGTGGAATAATTGTTTCATCTCTTGCAGGATGCAACAGGAAACTGAGACTTAGCGGACGGCCATACAGACATATCGGTATCCTTGGTACGTCCAAGTTATATGTGATTAGAAATCAGACCTTCACCTTTACTCCACAGGTAAGCATCCATATTGATATTGAGGGGGGGTCATTTACACTGCTTTGTGCTATACTTGTTCAGTAGCATCTATAACTGCAGCCTAAATAGTGGCTAATAATGCAGATACTTTCAGGTTAGGGTGTGGAAGGGGATAGTATGGGTGAGGGGGTAAATGGTAGAGGGGTAGGCTGGATGTAGGGGAAGGCTGGGTGTGGGGATAGGGTGGGTGAAGGGTAGAGGGTAAAGGGGTAAATGTGTGGGGTGGGTAAGGGGTAGGGAGAAAGGGGTGAATGTGTAGGCTGGGTGAGGGGTAGAGGGTAGAGTCGGTAAGGGGGTAGGATGCATCCAGTCACTGACTATCCCGTGACAGGATGATCTGGGCCAATTAATATTTCAAATTAAAATTTGAAAATTAAAAAATGTTTTGGTTTGGAAATGTGTGACGGTGAATGTTTAATCAGTTTCTGTTGTGCTTTTTGAAAAGTTTATTGATCAGCACCACTTTTATTTGGCCCTGGACAACCGGATGATTGTGGAGATGCTGCGCACCAGCCTGGCCTACCTCTTCTCCTGCTGGAAGATGACGGGACGTCCCACTGTTACATTCCCAATCACACAGAGCATGCTATGTAAGAGTTCATCCACTTGCAACTCACCTGTTGGAAACTACTTTATTTAACAGTCAGGAATACAAAGAACAATACAGCACAGGAACAGGCCCTTCGGCCCTCCAAGCCTGCACTGATCATGTGTTCCTTACTAGACCATCCACTTGTATCCCTCTATTCCCAGCCTGTTCATGTGGCTATCTAGATAAGTCTTAAATGATCCTAGCGTGTCTGCCTCAACCACCTTGCTTGGTAGTGCATTCTGGGCCCCCACCACCCTCTGTGTAAAATACGTCGCCCACATATCCGTATTGAACCTTGTCCCCCCCTTACCTTGAACTTGTGACCCCTTGTGTTTGTCATTTCTGACCTGGGAAAAAGCTTCCAACTGTTCACCCTATCTATGCCCTTCATAATTTTATAAACTTCTATTAGGTCGCCCCTCAAGCTCCGTCTTTCCAGGGAGAACAACCCTAGCTTACTCAATCTCACCTCATAGCTAATACCCTCCATACCAGGCAACATCCTGGTAAACCTTTTCTGCACTCTCTCCAAAGCCTCAACATCCTTCTGGTAGTGTGGCGACCAGAACTGGACGCAGTATTCCAGATGAGGCCTAATCAACGTTCTATATAATTGCAACATCATATGCCAACTTTTATACTCTATGCCCCGTCCAAGCATGCCATATGCCTTCTTCACCACGTTTTCCACCTGTGCTGCTACCTTTAAGGATCTGTGGACTTGCACACCCAGATCCCTCTGTGTGTCTATACTCCCGATGGTTCTGCCATTTATTGTACAGCTCCCCCCTGCATTAGATCTACCAAAATGCATTACTTCGCATTTATCTGGATTAAATTCCATCTGCCATTTCTCCATCCAATTTTCTATATAGATATATATCCTGCTGTATTCTCTGGCAATGTTCATCACTATCCGCAACTCCAGCAATCTTTGTGTTGTCCGCAAACTTACTAATCAGACCAGCTACATCTTCTTCCAAATCATTTATATATATCACAAACAGCAGAGGTCCCAGTACAGAGCCCTGCGGAACACCACTAGTCACAGACCTCCAATCAGAAAAAGACCCCTCCACTGCTACCCTCTGTCTTCTATGGCCAAGCTAGTTCTGTACCCATCTAGTTAGTTCACCTTTGATCCTGTGAGATTTAACCTTTTGCACCAGCCTGCCATGAGGGACCTTGTCAAATGCTTTACTAAAATCCATGTAGACGACATCCACGGCACTTCCCTCGCAATCATTTTTGTCACCTCCTCAAAAAACTCAACCAAATTTGTGAGGCATGACCTCCCTCGTACAAAACCATGTTGTCTATCGCTAATGAGACTATTCCGTTCTAAATGTGTATAGATCCTATCTCTAAGAATCTTCTCCAACAATTTCCCTCCCACGGACGTCAAGCTCACTGACCTATAATTACCTGGGTTATCCTTGCTACCCTTCTTAAATAACGGGACCACATTTTCTCTCCTCCAATCCTCTGGGATCTCACCTGTGTCCAATGAAGAAACAAAGATTTCTGTCAGAGCCCAGCAATTTCATCTCTTGTCTCTCTCAGTAATCTAGGACAGATGCCATCTGGCACTGGAGATTTGTCTACCTTAATGCTTCCTAAAACACCTAACACTTCCTCCCTTGTAATTGCGATTAGTTCTAACGGATCTACACATCCCTCTGAGTCACTGCCAATCAACACGTCCCTCTCCTTTGTGAATACTGATACAAAGTATTCATTTAGGATCTCACCTTCTTCCTCGGGTTCTAAGCATAATTCCCTTCCTTTGTTCTTGAGAGGTCTGACTCTTTCTCTGACAACTCTCTTGTTCCTAACATATGTATAAAATGCCTTGGGATTCTCCTTAATCCTGTCTGCCAAGGACATTTCGTGACCCCTTTTTGCCCTTCTAACTCCCTGTTTGAGCTCTTTTCTACTTTCTCTGTATTCCTCCAGTGCTTCATCTGTTTTTAGCTGCCTGAACCTTATGTATGCCTCTTTTTTCTTTTTGATTAGACCCACAATTTTCCTGGTTATCCACAGCTCTCGAATCCTACCTTTCCTGTCCTTCCTTTTTACAGGCACATGCCTGTCCTGCACCCCTATCAACTGCTCCTTAAGATACTTCCACATGCCAGATGTGGATTTACTCTCGAACAGCCTCTCCCAATCAACAGCCACCAAATCCTGCCTAATCCGGCTGTAGTTAGCCTTCCCGTAATTCAGCACCTTACCCATAGGACAACACTCATCCTTTTCCATGACTATCCGAAAGTTTACAGAATTGTGGTCACTGTTCGCCACATGTTCCCCCACTGAAACTTTGATGACCTGACCGGGCTCATTCCCCAGTACTAGGTCCAGTATAGCCCCCTCTCTAGTTGGACTATCAACATATTGTTCCAAAGAACCTTCCTGGTCACATTTTACAAATTTCTCCCCATCCTGACCCCCAGCCCCAAGGGATTTCCAGTCTATGTGAGGGAAATTAAAGACTCCCGCTACAACAACCCTATTTTTTCTACACCTGTCCAGAATCTCCTTACATATCCATTCTTCAACTTCCCGTGGGCTGTTGGGAGGCCTGTAGTATACCCCCAGCATAGTGACTGCGCCCTTCCTGTTTCTGAGCTCTACCCACAGTGTCTCGTTACATGATCCTTCCAAATTGTCTCCCCTCTGTACCGCTGTAATATGCTCCCTAACCAGTATTGCTCTTCTAGCCCCTCCTCTGTCTCGCCACTTATACCCCGGAATATTCAGCTGCCAGTCCTGTCCTTTTAACCAAGTCTCTGTCATTGCAACCACATCCAAGTTCCGCGCATGCATTAAGACTCTAAGTTCATCTGTCTTGCCCGTTACGCTCCTATCATTGAAGCAGATGCACTCCACTAAGTTCATCCTCCCCCAGATTGCTCATCCTCTTAGGCAGTCTTGTCTTGGCCCCATGCTCGTCCCCAGTCTCTACGCTTGCTGACCTATTGTTCTGATCCCTACCCCCCTGCTACATTAGTTTAAACTCACCCGAACCACACTAGCAAACATCCCAACCAGGATATTGGTGCCCCTCCAGTCAGGTGTAACCCGTCCTTCTTGTACAGGTCCCATCCTCCCTGGAAGACTTCCCAGTGATCCACGAATCTGAAACCCTCCCTCCTGCACCAGTTCTTTAGCCACGTGTTCGGCTGCACAATCTCCCTGTTCTTAGCCTCAAAAACACGTGGCACGGGGAGTAATCCAGAGATTGCTACCCTAGAGGTCCTGCTTTTTAGCCTTCTACCTAACTCCCTAAATTGCTCTTGCAGGACCTCCCTACCCTTTCTGCCTACGTCATTTGTACCAATGTGGACAATGACGTCTGTCTGATTACCCTCCCTTTTTAGGATGCTTTCTACCTGCTCAGAGACATCCAGGACCCTGGCACCAGGGAGGCAGACTACCATCCTGGAGTCTTGTTCGCGCCCACAGAACCGTTTGTCTGTGCCTCTAAGTATTGAGTCCCCCACTACTATTGCTCTCTTATTCTTCCCCTTTCCCTTCTGAGCCACAGAGCCCGACTCTGTGCCAGAGACCTGATCACCATGGCTTACCCCTGGAAGGTCATCCCCCCCACAGTTCCAAAACGGTATACTTATTTTGGAGGGGAACAACCACAGGGGATCCCTGCACTTACTGCTTCCTCCCCTCCCCTCTCCTGACTGTCACCCAGCTAGCTTCGTTTTTAGGTGTTACCACTTCCCGATAACTGCTGTCTATCACCCCCTCTGCCTCCCGAATGATCTGAAGTTCATCCAGTTCCAGCTCCAATTCCCGAAGGTGGTCTGTGAGGAGCTGGAGCTGGGTGCACCTCCCACAGGTGAAGTCAGCAGGGTCACTAATGGTGACCCTTACCTCCCACATCCTGCAAGAGGAGCATTGAACTGCCCTAACTGCCACCCTCTCCACCCAAACTCCCAACTGTCATTGGTCTGTGTTCCTGCTCTTTAAACTGTTGCCGCTCTGTGTTCCCGTTCTTTAAACTGTCGCTGCTCTGTGTTCCTGCTCTTTAAACTGTCGCCGCTCTGTGTTCTTGCTCTTTAAACTGTCGCTGCTCTGTGTTCCTGCTCTTTAAACTGTCGCCGCTCTGTGTTCTTGCTCTTTAAACTGTCACCGCTCTGTGTTCCTGCTCTTTAAACTGTCACTGTTCTGTGTTCTCGCTCTTTAAACTGTCGTCGCTCTGTGCTCCTGCTCTTTAAACTGTCACTGTTCTGTGTTCCCGCTCTTTAAATTGTCACTGGTCTGTGTTCCCGCTCTTTAAACTGTCACTGGTCTGTGTTCCCGCTCTTTAAACTGTCGCTACTCTGTGTTCCTGCTCTTTAATCTGTCGCCGCTCTGTGTTCCCGCTCTTTAAACTGTCACTGTTCTGTGTTCCCGCTCTTTAAACTGTCGCCGCTCTGTGTTCCCGCTCTTTAAACTGTCACCGCTCTGTGTTCCCGCTCTTTAAACTGTCACTGTTCTGTGTTCCCGCTCTTTAAATTGTCACCGCTCTGTATTCCCGCTCTTTAAACTGTCGTCGCTCTGTATTCCCGCTCTTTACACTATCGTTATTTTTGTTAGGAAAATCTGGAAGTCTAAGGGAAAAGGGGAGTGGGATTCATTGGATTGAATTAGTAGTCACGATGGGCTGAATGGCCTCAATGCATGTTTTTGTGATGGATATTACTTGTTTGGTAACAATTCAATAGTTTGAGATATTTATTTTTGATGAATCTTGAGTATGTACAGATTATAGTTACATTGATAACATCTGCAACCCAATGTCTTTGAAATATTGACACCTTAGATCAGTGATGGGCAATCTCGGCGAGTGAGTGAGTCGCCACCCCTTCATCCCAATGAGCCAGAAGATTGAAATCGGCCTTGTTCACTCACCCCATGGATAAAATTAAATACATTTAATACAAGCCAAAGGTTCCATAATGAGTTATAGAAAATGCTTAATCATTTATATATTAATAAAACTGTCATCAACTTCAAATGGTTGAAACAAAATATTTATGCTTAATTGGACACAGAGGGAGCGCCCGGCTCTCTCAGTCAATGTTGTGAGCAATCAGCGTGCACCTCACTTCACTTGTTCTTGCTTTAGTGCGTATCACCTCAGTCATACCGGTCGGGAAAAAAGTACATGGAGGGAAATCAGCAGAATGTGGCAACGGTCAACCAAATGTCTTGTGGGCACTCAGAATCCAAATTTGCTACCTACACATCTTTGGACACTAAGGGACATTTCTTTTGAGACTGATGGACTAGACTTGTACATTTTTCATTGCAGTGGAGATTCACTGTCCAAACAGGTCAAGATTGCAATATAGGGCTGTGTGCGCATTGATAGATTTTGTGTTCTCTCACTTTTATATTAAAAACTATTTCTAGATTTATGCAACTTCATAAAGAGTTTTCAATGATCTCCAGGATCCCCCTGGATCCCCCTGTGTTGCCAACGGGCCCTGGGTTTCATGCAGCAACACATCCTGTACTAAAGTCAAATGCAGTCATTCCTTTCTCAGACTGTTCTTTTCTTTACTAATCATTTCTCACATCACCTCAAGTGGAATTTTCTTCCTGTTCTCAACCTCCAAATAGTTTGACATGGGGTGAGTTAAGTTTGCCAGTCTTTGATTTGAAGAATGGATAGCACACAGTACTGGCCTCTATTTTTTAAACTGGCTCCGTTTATGTTGCAGCGGAGGATGGAGCAGATATTGACTCAAATATTCTCTGTACTCTTCGAAAACTAGAGGATGGATACTTTGGTGGGGCCAGGTATGAATTTTTACATCGATTTGAATAGTGGTTTGTGTTTTAATTAGTGGAGTTAATGATGAGGCAAGGCCTTGTTGGATGGTGTGTAGTGGTCCCTGCCTCTGAGTAGAAGCTCTGGGGTCAAGTCCCACCCCAGGACTTGACGCTGCATTCATTAACAGGTTGATTATCAGCATGTAAATCCTTCCAGTGCGCCTGATGGCAGATGTTAAGAGTGGGGGAGCTTCTTGGTCCGTCATACTGCAGAAGACAACAGGAATCTATCGGGAGGTGGTGGCACGGTGGTATTGTCACTGGATTAGTAACCCAGAGACTCAAGGTAGTGCTCTGGGAATCTGGGCTCGAATCCATATAATCCCTACAGTGCAGAAAGAGGCCATTTGGCCCATCGAGTCTGCAGTGACTCTCCAAAAGAGCATTCCACCCAGGCCCTCCTCTCCACCCTACCCCCGTAACCCCAAGCATTCAACATAGCCAATCCACCTAGCCTGCACATCTTTGGACTATAGATGGAAACCAGAGCACCCGAAGGAAACCCATGGGAACACGAAGAGAGTGTGCAAATTCATGGCAGATGGTGAAATTTGAATTCAATAAAAATCTGGAATTAAAGATCTACTGATGACCATGAAATCATTGTCAATTGTAAAAACCCATCCAGTTCACTTATGTCCATTTAGGGAAGGAAATCTGCTGTCCTTACCCGGTCTGGCCGACATGTGGCTCCAGACCCACAGCCATGTGGGTGACTCTTATAGTCTATCCCGAATGGGCCATTCAAGTGCTGGCCCAGCAACGTCCACATCCCATGAACGAATAAAAAAACCCACTGCAGCACTTTGCCACGTAGAATCATGGAACAATGCAATGGTTGCCAAGGCCCTCAAAGACAGCTGAAGATAATAATGAGTGCACTGTGTTTTGGATGGATAATGTTCTGGTGATGAAGTGCTGTACACTAACCATGATAATAATGTTTAACCTTCCAGAATAAAAACCGGCAAGCTCTCTGAATTTCTCATTACCTCGTGCTACACACACCTGAGTTTCTTGGACCCAGGGCCAGATGGCCTTTTGTTGGATGATTATCTCAGTGAAGACAGCGTCAGTCAGAACAATGATGTGGAGGAAGTAGTGTCTGTGCACGATTCCTGCTATAGAAATGATGGTAGGAAGCTTCCAAACTCTGGTCAGTAATTCTCCGCTTCCACCATAGGCTTGACCAGCACACTGGTGGAAAATGTTCGTCTTTGGTACAGTTTTTGGAAATAGCAAATCACAAATTTAGTTCAGCCAAAGATTGCTTTCTCTTTAATATGATAAATTTTAAAAGTTATTATTATTTGTAGCGAATTCTTAGTTTTAAGTAAGCTAAGAGATTTTGGGAGCTAATTTTTAACCTGCCCACCTTCTATTGAAGTCAATGGAGTCATAGGGTGGATTTTAATTCTTCCCGCCCAGAGACCGATTACCTGGTGAGGGGGGGGGGGGGGGGGGGGGAGTGAAGGTGGGCGGGTTGCCATGTTGGCAACCTGCCAGGTAAATCCTGGTGGACATGTCTGCAACTTGGATGGTTTCCTTCTACTTGGACAGGCCATGCCTAATGGGGAGAGGCAAGGGCCATCCACAGCCCACCCTAAATCAGCCTTGCCAGAGCTCTTTGGCCCCGATGAACCCGCCCCACTAACCCACTCCTAGGTTCATGGCTGATCTACTTCCTGAGCCTCCTGGCGTAGGGGCAGCGCCACTGTTGGTACTGGAGACATTCTGGTCTCTGGCTGGCAGCTGATCAGAGTGGGATATCTGCCCTGGCTGGATGGTAAGGTGATTTCATGCCCCTATGGGAGGCTGGGAGTCCTGTTGGCAATGTTCCCTGCACCAATTCAGCACTTTTATTCCATTGGAGTTTCCAGAGGTAGCAGGAGCAGCGGTTTTCATCTCGGATGTCAGCACCCCTGCCACCTATGTTACAGTATAGAAGGAGGCCATTCAGTCCATCAAATTCATGCTGGCTATCTGCAGAATAATCCAATCAGGCCCATTCCCCCACTCTACCCCTGCAGCTCTGAAAGTCTATTTCCTAAAGTGTTCATCTTATTTCCTTTTGAAATTGTTGGTCCACCAGCCTCATGGGCAGCCAGTTCCAGTTCACTATCACTTGCTGTGTAAAAATATTCTTCCTCACATTTACCTCCCCCCTTAACCAAAACCACTCTTCCCCCACCTCCATCGAAACCTTCAATCTGTTTCCCCTCTGTCATTGTATGATCAACCAATGGGAACAGTTTTTCTTTGTCTCTGAACTGCCATAATCTTGTACATCTCTAGCAAACCCCCCCCTCGATCTCCTTTACTCCAAGGAGAACATCTCCAGCATCTCCAACCCTAACCTTCTAAATTAAAACCCCTCATTCCTGAACCCAGTCGGGAAATCTCCTCTTCAGTGAAAGATAATGTGGGGCAGAGAGTAAAGTTTTTTAAGTTTATTTGTTTTTTAAAAAAGTTTTACATTTATTTATTAGTGTCACAAGTAGGCTTATATTAGCACTGCAATGAAGTTACTGTGAAAATACCCTAGTAAAGTGTCCAATCACACCTTGGTGATTTCTCGAAGACTGGGTTAATTTATAATTGCTCCCATTGTCTCTGTTTAAAGAACGTGGAATCATAATGTTCCATATTTACGCAGAGAGTGGTTCTTTACGCAGAGA
Organism: Mustelus asterias; assembly: GCF_964213995.1. Classification (NCBI taxonomy): domain Eukaryota; kingdom Metazoa; phylum Chordata; class Chondrichthyes; order Carcharhiniformes; family Triakidae; genus Mustelus; species Mustelus asterias. The sequence continues at coordinate 15,117,882 of NC_135817.1, read as the reverse complement.
GTGGTTCTTTACGCAGAGAGTGGTTCTTTACGCAGAGAGTGGTTCTTTACGCAGAGTGGTTGGGGTGTGGAATGGACTGCCTGCAGTGATAGTGGAGTCAGACACTTTAGGAACATTTAAGCGGTTATTGGATAGGCACATGGAGCACACCAGGATGATAGGGAGTGGGATAGCTTGATCTTAGTTTCAGATAAAGCTCGGCACAACATCGTGGGCCGAAGGGCCTGTTCTGTGCTGTACTGTTCTATGTTCTATGTTCATATCTGAGAAGGTTGAGTATCCGTGAAACCAAATCATAAAAAATAGGAGTAGGCCATTTGGCCCCTCGAGCCATTCATTACGATCAAAGCTGATCATCCAACTCAGTAGCCTGATCCCTCCTTCCCCCAAATCCTTTGATCCTCTTCGACTCAAGTGCTATATCTAACTGCCTCTTGAAAACATACAATGTTTTGGCCTCAACTGCTTCCTGTGGTAGAGAATTCCACAGGCTGACCACTCTCTGGGTGAAGAAATTTCTCCTCATCTCTGTCCTAAAAGGTTAACCCCATATCCTCAGGCTGTGACTCCTGGTTCTGGATTCCCCATCCTAGGGAACATCCTTCTTGCATCTCCCTGTCTAGTCCTGTTAGAATTCTATAGATTTCTATGAATCCCCCCCCCCCCCCCCCCGCCCCCGTTCTTTTAAACTCCAGCGAATATAATCCTAACCAATTCAATCTCTCCTCACACGCCAATCCTGCCATCTCAGGAATCAGTCTGTACACCTCAATTAATGAGCAGAGTGAAGGGCAGAAGGGAAAGCGGTGTCAAGGGGGAGGAGGTGAGGGAACATTCAGAGCAGTAGAATGTGTGAGAGATTGCCACACTGACCAAGAATTCATACACGCAGGCGTTACAAAGAACCAGAGGCACCAGAGAAGGTGCAAAAATATATTTACAAGCATGAATATCGATATCATGAGGCTGGTGCTCTTTCCCCCAAAAAAGAAATGACTGAAGAGTTAAAATTACGAAACGGTTTAATAGGCTAGATGTAGAGAAACTATTTCTTTGTGGGGAGCCCAATGGTTCTATTTAAAGATAAGGTAATTGCCAATAATCCAGGAAGGAATTCAGGAGCAGCTTCTTAACCCAGAGAGCAGTGAGAATGTGAAACTCTATCGCAAATAGCATTGATTTATTCAAGGGGAAGTTGGGTAATCACAGGAGGGAGAAAGGAATTGAAGGATATATTAACAGGGTGGGATGGATGATGGAGTGGGAGGAGGCTTGTGTCCTGTTTTTGTGCTGTAAATGTCCTGAAATTCTTTCGGATTAGCAGAGTCAGGTAAAGGGAGTTTTTAAAAATGTTATTTTACTGTGCTGAATTGGTATGTGAAATCCAGGTATCATTATCCTAAGTTCCCTTATTGCTGGGTTTAGTTTGTTCTAGGGCGACACGGTGGCACAGTGGTTAGCACTGCTGCCTCACAGCACCAGGGACCTGGGTTCAATTCCGGTCTACTGTGTGGAGTTTGCACATTCTCCCCGTGTCTGCGTGGGTTTCCTCTGGGTGCTCTGGTTTCCTCCCACAGTAAGAAGTTTAACAACACCAGGTTAAAGTCCAACAGGTTTATTTGGTAGCAAAAGCCACACAAGCTTTCGGAGCCTTAAGCCCCTTCTTCAGGTGAGTGGGAATCATGATAGGTGAGTTTCCGACTCACCTGAAGAAGGGGCTTAAGGCTCCGAAAGCTTGTGTGGCTTTTGCTACCAAATAAACCTGTTGGACTTTAACCTGGTGTTGTTAAACTTCTTACTGTGTTTACCCCAGTCCAACGCCGACATCTCCACATCATTCCTCCCACAGCCCAAAGATGTGCACGTTAGGTGGATTGGCCATGCTAAATTGACCCTGAGTGTCAGAAGGATTAGTGGTTAAAATTCTTGGGGTTGCAGGGATTATTGTTGGTGCAGGCTCAATGGGCCGAATGGACTCCTTCTGCATTGTAGGCATTCTATGAGGATCCTCTGATATTCTAGACTTTCTAACTGCACCTTTTTTTCTAACTGCTGGCTGGTATCAGCAAATGGTCAAAACACTATCTTCAATTCACACTGTCTTCTCTGCTGGCCAACTGTCAAACAACCAACATGCACCATGTACACATTTTTTATATACTTTTCAATTTGTTTTTGGGATGAGGGTGTCACTGACTGGGCCAGTATTTATTGCCCACCTCTAACTTCCCTTCATTTCAGAGGGCAGTTAAGAGTCACCCACATTGCTGTGGCTTGGAGTCCCATGTAGGCCAGACCGGGTAAGGATGGCAGATTTCCTTCCCTAAGGGACATTAGTGAACCAGGTGGGTTTTTACGACAATTGACAATGGTTTCATGTCATCTTTAAACATAGGGGCTGTATTTTCCTGGGAATTGGCAAAAGCCAGTGTCGGGCAGGAAAAGCAGCCCTGAAGCTGCCGATACCAGCGCTGGCTTTCTCCGCTGTATAGTTCCATACTTTTTTTTTAAAAAGCAAGGAGCGGGTCACATGATTCTCCCGCACTGCCAGCAACTTAGTTCCCGAGGATTGAGGCGCCAATTTTAAAGGCTGCCTCAGCATTAAAGTGTTCACCCTGGAACCACCCCATCAAATGTTGCCCCAGTACTGCCCCCCCCCTATACTGACTGGGAAGTGCCCAGGCATGACCCTCTCGCCCTGATTAATACCCTGTCCTGAGCTCCACTGCTCACTGGGTGCACACCTGAGAGATGGATTGAGTTTTATGCCATTTTGCCCTCACATTGATGTGGGAGGGGGTGGGAAGGGGGGTGGGGGGGATTGATTCAGACATTGTGGCCTGTTAATTATATGCTTCTTAATGCAAATGATGTTCCGCATGTTGGACCTCGGGAAATAAGGGGAGGGGGATAATCGCGACACATGTTCACCTTCGCGATTTTGCTGTTCTCACGAGATTTTTCCGTTTCCATTGCTGAACCTGGCCAACACGATCAGGAGTGGGAAATTCTGGCTTCCAATATGATGCTCTGTACCCACCTTGGGAGACAAACGCCCACTGCTTTACTATAAAGCTGCACCCAGTCCTGAGAGTGATATCTCTCTCATGAGTTACTGTCTGCTGTGAAATCAGATACAAAGAACAGTACAGCACAGGAACAGGCCCTTTGGCCCTCCAAGCCTGCGCCGATTATGATGCCTGCCTGAACTAAAACCGTATGCAGTTACGGAATCCATATCCTTCCATTCTCATCCTATTCATGTATTCATCTAAATGCCCCTTAAATGCCATTATTTTACCTGCCCCCACCACCCACTGTGTAAAAAACTTGCCTCACACATCACCTCTAAACATTTCCCCATGCACCTTTAACCTACTTCCCCTAGTACATGACTTTTCTACCCTAGGAAAGAGCATCTGACTATCCACTCTGTCCATGCCACTGAAAATCTTGTAAACCCCTATCAGGTCGCCCCTCAACCTCTTGTGAGAGCAAACCAAGTTTTCCAACCTCTCCTCATAGCTAATACTCTCCAGGCCAGGCAACATCCTGGTAAACCTCTTCTGTACCTCTCCAAAGCATCCACATCCTTGGATGTGGCGAACAGAATTATACACAATATTCCAAATGAGGCCAAACTAAGGTTCTGTTATGCTGCAGCATGACCTGCCAATTTTTATACTCAATGCCCCGACCGATGAAAGCCAACATACCATATGCCTTCTTGATTACCTTATCCATCTGCGTTGTCACCTTCAGTGATCGGTGAACATGTACACCCAGATCTCTCTGCTTGTCAGTACTCCGAAGGGTTCTACCATTTACTGTATAATTCCTACATGCATTGGACCTTCCAAAATGCATTACCTCACATTTGTCTAGATTAAACTCCCATCTGCCATTTCTCCATCCAAGTCTCCGACTGGTCTATATCTTGCTGTATCCTCTCCAATATCCGCAGCTCCACCAATATTTGTGTCATCTCTGAACTTACTAATCAGACCAGCTACATTTTCCTCCAAATCATTTATACATACTACAAACAACAAAGGTCCCAGAACTAATCCCTGTGGAACACTGCTAGTCACAGCTTTCCATTCAGAAAAGCACCCCACTACTGCTACCCTCTGACTTCTATGGCCAAGTTCAACTGTCTGCTGTGAAATCAGATACAAAGAACAGTACAGCACAGGAACAGGCCCTTTGGCCCTCTGGCCAATGCACCAGTTCAGGCCCTCTGGCCAAACCAGTTCTGTATCCATCTTGCCAGGTCTCCTCTGATGCCTTGTGACTTCACCTTTCATAACGTCTACCAAAGCCTTGTCAAAGGCTTTACTGAAGTCCTTGTATAGAACATCCACTCCCTTTCTCTCATCTATCATCTTTGTCACTTCCTCGAAAAACTCGATCATGTTAGTGAGTGCTGCCTATCACTAATAAGTCCATTTGTTTCCAAATCTGAGTAAATCCTGTCCCTAAGAATCTTTTCTAATAATTTCCCTACCACTGACGTAAGGTTCACCAGCCGATAATTTCCTGGATTATCCCTGCTGTCCTTCTTAAACAATGGAACAACATTGGCTATTCTCCAGTCCTCTGGAACTTCAACTGTAGCCAATGAGGATACAAAGATTTCTGTCAAGGCCCCTGCAATTTACTCCCTTACCTCCATCAGCTTTCTGGGGTAGATCATTTTACATGGGAAGCCAACAGTGAAGAATAACTATCATTTCATGAAATAGCCACTGGCACAAGGAAGGAGTCTGGGCATGCCACCTTTCTTGAATGAAACAAAAACATGGCAGACAGTGGTTCCCTGGCACATTGTGCATGGCAAAACCTTGAGCAATCAGGAGTCAACTTCCCAACCAGTTAGCATCCCTTTTGTTGTGCAGTATAAATTGATGCTCCCTTAGAGATTTGCCATTGTGAATGTGTCAGGATGAAAATCTTTGATTGCTTTTACCACTGCTATGAGCTGGAGTCTTTTAGGAAGTTAACCTTGTATGCATGGACAAGTCTTGGGTTAGGATCTAACTTCTGGATAGAGATCTCAAGGAGGCCTGATGTGGAGAATCGATTAAGATCCGACAAGTGATAAATCAAAAGATTAAAAAATATTCCTTTTGAGTTTGCAAGAATGTGTCTATTCTGCTTCCTGTTGAAGAATAGTCTGAATGAGACCATTTCTAACTTGTGGCTGCTATTCTTTGTTTTTCAGACACAGTTGATAGTCAGGATGAACTGGTGCAGTATATAAACCATTTGCTGCAAAGCACGACCCCTGTGTCAAAGAGACTACCTCCGACATCCAAAAACCCAGGGATGCATCACGTGTTTGAGGCTCAGCATACCACACGGGACATTATATCAATGGTGGCCAAAGCAAAAGGACTGGAATTACCAAGTAATCAAACCTTACTATTTGAAGAATGAGAGAGTTGCTCTACGTTTGTCAATTTCAGCGGAGACCATAAACATTTGATGAAACTGGAAAATCCAGATTCTTAAGCAAAAGATGAAGCCAAAAGGTTCACCATTTAAATCAAAATAATGTTATTGCACAGAAATAAAATAACACAGTTACTAATAACTATCTAATATAGTCAGTTACATTCAAGATAATTAAAGTTTAGTGAACACAATTGCATGTACTTTAAACCAAACTTCTTCAGATAAATTTCCTTCCACGCACATTAGACTTCCACTCCAGAACACTCAAGTTATTCCACTTTCTAGAAATTGGGGGAGTAACTGTCTGCCTGAGTACTATACCAAAGATTTGTTTGAGAGTTGAGATTTGCTGGGCTTTCTACTTACCTATTTACCTTCAAATCTCCTCCAACCTCCCTACGGTTTCAGCCTTCTTGTTCTGAAGTTCTTTAACTCTGAAGACTTGCCTGTTGGAATTCTTGACTGTCCCAGAGGTTGAACACTAGAATTTTAGCTACATTCCAGTTTGCTTAAACTAAAGTGTTTGAAAGAGATATGCCCTCCAATAAACATCTTGTTTATCATTTGCTTTTCAATTGTTTACCTCCCAGGCAGCTTGGTCACATGATCAGTTCTTGTAACAAGGTTTTTTAATAAGACACCACCTTCTAAAGAAAACTAATTCTTAAGGAGACCATCACCCCAACATAATGTGTGTTTTTATTTTCTCAAAAGCACATTGTACATCGAGCACATTTATTTTGCAATTGTTTTTGTGAGATATTTGGAGAGGTTACTGTATATAAGGTCTAATTATAACCCTTCCTGCCAAGCAACTAAATTGGTCAATGTGCCTTATTCACACTGATCTCTCTTTTTCTCTCTCTCTCTCTTTACTTAGATTGTGATTGTAACCTGTTCTGAGTGATAGAGAAGGGAGTTCCGTAAGGTTGTGTAATCAGTTTCCCATGCAGCTTGAGAGGATGAGTTAAGATTCCAGAGCCTTATGTTGCAAAGATTTTGTTAGTTTGCCACTTCCCACTACTCGATGAGATCCCCTCATCCTTACACAACTCTTTTATCCTATCTTCTACACACAAAGACACACGTAATACATACCGACACACACAGACACACATAGAAAGAATGACAGACACATAACTCACATACAGACGCACTTACAGAGAGCAAGAGGCACACGCACATTCGCACTGAGGAAGAGACAACCACACGTGTGCGCATGCGCACAGACAGGCATACACACTCACACTGAGAAACAGGGCTGGTAGTGTCCTCCCATGTTTTTTTCATGGTGACATGGAGTCAGGGCTGCTGACTCTAGAAACAGGCCTGAAGTGGAAGCACAGGCTGGCAGATGCCAAGGAAGGCAGGTTAAATGACACCTTCCCAGTTCTGTAGATGGAAGGTCCCCAGCCCCTTTCCGCACACACTCACATACATACATGTACACACGCAGACGTGCACACATACACATATGTACGTGTGTATGCACATACACACATATACAGACACATGCACACATAATGACACATATACAGACACTTAAATGCACATACCGGCACGCACGTTTTGATGTGATTTGATTTATTATTATCACGTATTGGTGTACAGTGAAAAGCATTGTTTTTTGCATGCTATACAGACAAAGCATATTGTACATAGAACCATAGAAAATTACAGCTCAGAAACAGGCCTTTTGGCCCTTCTTGGCTGTGCCGAACCATTTTATGCCTAGTCCCACTGACCTGCACTTGGACCATATCCCTCCACACCCCTCTCATCCATGAACCCGTCCAAGTTTTTCTTAAATGTTAAAAGTGACCCCACATTTACCACTTTATCCGGCAGCTCATTCCACACTCCCACCACTCTCTGCGTGAAGAAGCCCCCCCTAATATTCCCTTTAAACCTTTCTCCTTTCACCCTTAACCCATGCCCTTTGGTTTTTTTCTCCCCTAGCCTCAGCGGAAAAAGCCTGCTTGCATTCACTCTATCTATACCCATCAAAATCTTATACACCTCTATCAAATCTCCCCTCATTCTTCTATGCTCCAGGGAATAAAGTCCCAACCTATTCAATCTCTCTCTGTAACTCAGCTTCTCAAGTCCCGGCAACATCCTTGTGAACCTTCTCTGCACTCTTTCAACCTTATTTACATCCTTCCTGTAACTAGGTGACCAAAGCTGTACACAATACTCTAAATTCGGCCTCACCAATGCCTTATATAACCTTACCATAGCACTCCAACTTTTATACTCAATACTCCGATTTATGAAGGCCAATGTACCAAAGGCACTCTTTACGACCCTATCCACCTGTGACGTCACTTTTAGGGAATTCTGTACCTGTATTCCCAGATCCCTCTGTTCAACTGCGCTCTTCAGAGTCCTACCATTTACCCTGTATGTTCTACTTTGGTTTGTCCTTCCAAAGTGCAATATCTCACACTTGTCTGCGTTGAACCCCGTTTGCCATTTTTCAGCCCATTTTTTTAGTTGGTCCAAATCCCTCTGCAAGCTTTGAAAACCTTCCTCACTGTCCACTACACCTCCAATCTTTGTATCATCAGCAAATTTGCTGATCCAATTTGCCACATTATCATCCAGATCATTGATATAGATGACAAACAACAATGGACCCAACACCGATCCCTGCGGCACACCACTAGTCACAGGCCTCCACTCAGAGAAGCAATCCTTCACAGCCACACTCTGGCTTCTTCCATTGAGCCAGTGTCTAATCCAATTTACTACCTCCCCATGTATACCCAGCGACTGAACCTTCCTCACTAACCTCCCATGAGGGTCTTTTCAAAGGCCTTACTGAAATCCAGGTAGACAACATCCACCACCTTCCCTTCATCCACTTTCCTGGTAACCTCCTTGAAAAACTCTAATAGATTGGTCAAACATGACCTACCACGCACAAAGCCATGTTGACTCTCCCTAATAAGTCCCTGTCCTATCCAAATATTTGTAGACCTTATCCCTTATCACACCTTCCAATAACTTGCCCACCACCGACGTCAAACTTACTGGCCTATAATTTCCCGGATTTCTTTTGGAACCTTTTTTAAACAATGGAACAACATGAGCCACCCTCCAATCATCCGGCACCTCCCCTGTGAATACTGACATTTTAAATATGTCCGCCAGGGCCCCTGCAAGTTCAACACTAGCTTCCCTCAAGGTCCGTGGAAATACCCTGTCCGGTCCTGGGGATTTATCCACTCTGATTTGCCTCAAGACAGCAAGCACCTCCTCCCCTTTAATCTGTAAAGGTTCCATGACCTCCCTACCTGTTTGCCCTATTTCCGTAGACTCCATGCCCGTTTCCTCAGTAAATACGGATGCGAAAAAACATTTAGTATCTCCCCCATCTCTTTTGGTTCCGTACACAGTCTACCACTCTGGTCTTCAAGAGGACCAATTTTATCCCTCACTATCCTTTTGCTCCTAACATACCTATAGAAGCTCTTTGGATTTTCCTTCACTCTGTCTGCCAAAGCAACCTCATGTCTTCTTTTAGCCCTCCTGATTTCCCTCTAAGTAGCTTCTTGCACTTTTTATACTCCTCGAGCATCTGATCTGTTCCTTGCTGCCTGTACATTTCATACAACTCTCTCTTCCTCCCTGGTGCCGGGGTACTGGATGTCTCCGAGAGGGTAGGAAGCATATTTAAAAAGGAAGGTAGTCAAACGGATGTGATTGTACACATTGGGGGAAATGATGTAGGTAGGAAGAGCAGGGGGGTCATACGAGAGAAATTCAGGGAGTTGGGTGCTAGGCTAAAAAGTAAGACCTCCAGTGTAGCAATCTCTGGACTGCTCCCGGTGCCTAGTGCAAGTGAGGTTCGGAACAGGGAGATTCTACAGTTGAACGCGTGGCTAAAGGACTGGTGCAAGAGGGAGGGTTTTAAATTCATAGATAACTGGGAAATCTTCAAGTCAGGATGGCAACTGTACAGAAAGGATGGGTTACACCTTAACTGGAAGGGAGCAAATATCCTGGCTGGGAGTTTTGCTCGAGTGTTTCGGCAGGATTTAAACTAGTGTGGCAGGGGGGTGGGGAACAAAACAGGAGGTCAGTAAATACTGAGGCTGGGGTCGAGCTGGGGGCCAGGGCAAGGCTAGCTAAGAAGAGGAGCACTCTGGAGGAGGAGGACCTGACTGGGCCTGGAGGTCTGGAGTGCATCTGCTTCAATGCGAGGAGTGTAACGGGTAAAACAGACGAACTTAGGGCCTTAATGCTTGTGCGGAATTTGGATGTGGTTGCGGTGACGGAAACTTGGTTAAAAGAAGGACAGGACTGGCAGCTAAATATTCCGGGGTATCAGTGTTTTAGGCGAGACAGAGGAGGGGCTAAAAAAGGTGGGGGAGTAGCGATATTAGTTAAGGAGCATATTACCGCGGTGCAGAGGGTAGACAACTTAGAGGGGTCATGTACTGAGTCGCTGTGGGTGGAACTCAGAAACAGGAAGGGTGCAGTCACTATGCTGGGGGTGTACTACAGACCACCCAACAGCCCACGGGAAGTGGAGGAAAGGATATGTCAGGAGATTCTGGATAGGTGCAGAAAACATAGGGTTGTTGTAGTGGGGGACTTTAATTTCCCTGGCACAGACTGGAAAGTGCTTAGAGCTGGGGGACCGGACGGGGAGGAATTTGTAAAATGCGTACTGGAAGGTTCTTTGGAACAGTATGTAGATAGCCCGACTAGAGAGGGGGCTATACTGGACCTAGTTCTGGGAAATGAGCCCGGTCAGGTCGTCAAAGTTTCGGTAGGGGAACATGTGGCAAATAGTGACCACAACTCTGTTAACTTTAGGATAGTAATGGACAAGGATGAGTGCTGTCCTACGGGCAGGGTGCTAAATTGGGGGAAGGCTGACTATAGCCGGATTAGGCAGGAATTGGTGGATGTTGATTGGGAGAGGATGTTCGAGGGTAAGTCCGCGTCTGGCATGTGGGAGTCTTTTAAGGAACTATTGATAAGGCTGCAGGATAGGCATGTGCCTGTAAAAAGGAAAGATAGGAAAGGTAGGATTCGAGAGCCGTGGATAACCAGGGAAATTGAGGATCTGATTAAAATGAAAAGGGAGGCGTACGTTAAGTCCAGGCAACTGAAAAAAGATGGAGCTCTGGAGGAATACAGAGAGAGTAGGAAAGATCTCAAACGGGGAGTTAGAAGGGCAAAAAGAGGTCACGAGATGTTCTTGGCAGGCAGGATTAAGGAGAATCCTAAGGCATTCTATTCATACGTTAGGAACAAAAGAGTTGTCAGGGAGAAAATCGGACCTCTCAGGGACAAAGGAGGGGAATTATGCTTAGAACCCAAGGGAATAGGGGAGATCCTAAATGAATACTTTGCATCGGTATTCACGAAGGAGAGGGGTGTGTTAACCGGGAGTGTCTCGGAGGGAGGTGTTGACCCGTTAGAGAAAATCTCCATTACGAGAGAGGAAGTGTTAGGTTTTTTAGGGAACATTAAAACTGACAAAGCCCCAGGGCCTGATGGCATCTATCCTCGACTGCTCAGGGAGACGAGAGAGGAAATTGCTGGGCCTCTGACGGAAATCTTTGTCGCTTCTTTGGACACGGGTGAGGTCCCTGAGGATTGGAGGATAGCGAATGTGGTCCCGTTGTTTAAGAAGGGTAGCAGGGATAACCCAGGAAATTATAGGCCGGTGAGCTTGACGTCCGTGGTAGGGAAGTTGTTGGAGAGGATTCTTAGAGACAGGATGTATGTGCATTTAGAACGGAACAATCTCATTAGTGACAGACAGCATGGTTTTGTAAGAGGGAGGTCGTGCCTTACAAATTTGGTGGAGTTTTTTGAGGAAGTGACAAAAACGGTTGATGAAGGAAGGGCCGTGGATGTCGTCTATATGGATTTCAGTAAGGCATTTGACAAAGTCCCACATGGCAGGTTGGTTAAGAAGGTTAAGGCTCATGGGATACAAGGAGAAGTGGCTCGATGGGTGGAGAACTGGCTTGGCCATAGGAGACAGAGGGTAGTGGTCGAAGGGTCTTTTTCCGGCTGGAGGTCTGTGACCAGTGGTGTTCCGCAGGGCTCTGTACTGGGACCTCTGCTATTTGTGATATATATAAATGATTTGGAAGAAGGTGTAACTGGTGTAATCAGCAAGTTTGCGGATGACACAAAGATGGCTGGAATTGCGGATAGCGAAGAGCATTGTCGGGCAATACAGCAGGATATAGATAGGCTGGAAAATTGGGCGGAGAGGTGGCAGATGGAATTTAATCCGGATAAATGCGAAGTGATGCATTTTGGAAGAAATAATGTAGGGAGGAGTTATGCAATAAATAGAACATAGAACATAGAACATAGAACATTACAGCGCAGAACAGGCCCTTCGGCCCACGATGTTGCACCGACCAGTTAAAAAAAAAAAAATGGCAGAGTCATCAGGAGTATAGAAACACAGAGGGACCTAGGTGTGCAAGTCCACAAATCCTTGAAGGTGGCAACACAGGTGGAGAAGGTGGTGAAGAAGGCATATGGTATGCTTGCCTTTATAGGACGGGGTATAGAGTATAAAAGCTGGAGTCTGATGATGCAGCTGTATAGAACGCTGGTTAGGCCGCATTTGGAGTACTGCGTCCAGTTCTGGTCGCCGCACTACCAGAAGGACGTGGAGGCATTGGAGAGAGTGCAGAGAAGGTTTACCAGGATGTTGCCTGGTATGGAGGGTCTTAGCTATGAGGAGAGATTGGGTAGACTGGGGTTGTTCTCCTTGGAAAGACGGAGAATGAGGGGAGATCTAATAGAGGTGTACAAGATTATGAAGGGTATAGATAGGGTGAACAGTGGGAAGCTTTTTCCCAGGTCAGAGATGACGATCACGAGGGGTCACGGGCTCAAGCTGAGAGGGGCGAAGTATAACTCAGATATCAGAGGGACGTTTTTTACACAGAGGGTGGTGGGGGCCTGGAATGCGCTGCCAAGTAGGGTGGTGGAGGCAGGCACGCTGACATCGTTTAAGACTTACCTGGATAGTCACATGAGCAGCCTGGGAATGGAGGGATACAAACGATTGGTCTAGTTGGACCAAGGAGCGGCACAGGCTTGGAGGGCCGAAGGGCCTGTTTCCTGTGCTGTACTGTTCTTTGTTCTTTGAAGGGGGGGAGGTTTAACACAGATATCAGAAGGACATATTTCACACAGAGGGTCGTGGGGGCCTGGAATGTGTTGCAGGGCAAGGTGGTGGAGGCGGACACACTGGGAACGTTTAAGACTTATCTAGACAGCTATATGACCGGAGTGGGAATGGAGGGATACAAAAGAGTGGTCTAGTTTGGACCAGGGAGCGGCGCGGGCTAATTGTTCCTTGTTTCTCGTTTCAAGGCTTCATTCTATGATCATCTTGCTGGTGCCAGTACAGAGCGAGACTGCAGATAGTTGGGAACCTGTCTCGGGGGCAGGGAATTCATATGGTGTTCATGGAAGTGGAAATGACTAGGGTTGGGAAGCATTTTCCGATCAGGGCCATTGTGATCTCCTGGACTCGTTTCGATCGCCTCAGGGGGTCGGAGAGGAATTTCCCAGATTTTTTTTTTCCCCATATTGGCCCTGGGGTTTTTCACTCTGGGTTTTCGCCTCTCCCTGGGGATCACATGGTCTGGAATAGGGGGGTGGGGGTGAGTTAATAGGTTGCAATGAACAAAGCATCGTAGCTGAGAGGGACAGCTCGGTGGATAGGATATTGGTATGTAGATAGGCTGGAAAATTGGGCGGGGATCCTGGATTCAGGATTCAATCCTGGACCGGGGAGCGGCGCGGGCTTGGAGGGCCGAAGGGCCTGTTCCTGTGCTGTATTGTTCTTTGTTCTTTGTTCTTAATCAGTGTTACAATCTCCCTCGAGAACCAAGGTTCCTTATTCCTATTTACTTTGACTTTAATCCTGACAGGAACATACAAACTCTGCACTCTCAAAGCTTCTCCTTTTGAAGGCCTCCCACTTTCCATTTACATCCTTACCAGAGAACAGCCTGTGCCAATCCATACTTCCCAGATCCCTTCTCATTTCATCAAATTTGGCCTTTCTCCAGTTCAGAACGTCAACCCGAGGACCAGCTCTATCCTTATCCATGATCAGGTTGAAACTAATGGTATTATGATCACTGGATCCAAAGTGTTCCCTCACACTCACATCCATCACCTGCCCTACCTCATTTCCCAATAGGAGATCCGATATAGCATCCTCTCTAGTTGTCACCTCTATATACTGATGTAGAAAATTCTCCTGAACACGCTTTACAAACTCTACCCCGTCTAAACCTTTAACAGTATGCAAGTCCCAATCTATATGTGGAAAATTTCAAATCCCCTACTATCACAACTTTGTGTTTCTTGCAGTTGTCAGCTATCTCTCTGCTGATTTGCTCCTCCAATTCTCGCTGACTATTGGATGGTCTATAATACAACCCCATCAATGTGGTCATACCTTTCCTGTTTCACAGCTCCACCCATAGGGCCTCTGTAGACAAGCTCCCTAATCTATCCTGCCTGAGTACCGCTGTAACATTTTCCCTGACTAACAATGCCACCCCCCACCTTTTATCCCTCTGCCTCTATCCCGCCTGAAACATTGGAACCCTGGAACATTGAGCTGCCAGTCCTGCCCCTCTTGTAGCCAAGTTTCACTAATAGCTATAATGTCATATTTCCATGTGTCTATCCACGCCTTCAGCTCATCTGCCCTCCCCACAATACTCCTGGCATTGAAATAGACACACCTCAAAAGGTTATTTCCACCACACTCAACCCTTCCATTTGTGATTTTGCTTGAACTAACCTGTCTTTTTACCCCTGCTCCACTATCTGCTCTGGCACTCTGGTTCCCATCCCCCTGCAAATCTAGTTTAAACGCTCCCCAATAACACTAGCAAACCTGCCTGCAAGTATATTGATCCCCTTGTAGTTTAGGTGTAACCTGTCTCTCTTGTACAGGTCCCACCTGCCCCAGAAGAGGTCCCAATCATCCAAGAATCAGAAACCCTGCCCCCTACACCAGTTCCTCAGCCGCGTGTTCATCTGCCCAAGCATCCTACTCCTACCCTCACTGGCACGTGGTACAGGTAGCAATCTTGAGATTACTACCCTCGAAGTCAACATAGAGAAGGAAAGGAGAGGGTGTAGAATGTAGTTTACAGTCGTAGCTAGAGTGTAGAACATAGAACATAGAAAAAATACAGCACAAACAGGCCCTTTGGCCCACAAGTTGCGCCGGTCATGTCCTTACCTACCTAGGCTTACCTATAACCCTCAATCCTATTAAGTCCCATGTACTCAGCCAGAGGTCTTTTAAAAGACCCTATCGAGTTTGCCTCCACCACCACTGACGGCAGCCGATTCCACTCATCCACCACCCTCTGAGTGAAAAACTTACCCCTGACATCTCCTCTGTACCTACTCCCCAGCACCTTAAACCTATGTCCTCTCATAGCAGCCATTTCAGCCCTGGGAAAAAGCCTCCAACAATCCACGCGATCTATACCTTTCAACATCTTGTACACCTCTATCAGGTCACCTCTCATCCTTCGTCTCTCCAAAGAGAAAAGACCGAGCTCCCTCAGCCTATCCTCATAAGGCATGCCAACCAATCCAGGCAACATCCTTGTAAATCTTCTCTGCACCCTTTCAATCATTTCCACATCCCTCCTGTAATGAGGCGACCAGAACTGAGCACAGTACTCCAAGTGGGGTCTGACGAGGGTCTTATAAGCTGCACCATACGCCGCCTTAACCACCTCCTCTACCTGCGAGGCCAATTTAAGAGTCCTATGGACCCGGACCCCAAGGTCCTTCTGATCCTCTACACTGCTAAGAGTCTTACCCTTGATATTATACTCCTTCATCCCATTTGACCTTGCCAAAATGGACCACTACACATTTATCCGGGTTGAAGTCCATCTGCCACTTCTCCGCCCAGTCTTGCATCCTATCTATGTCACGCTGCAGCTTCTGACATCCCTCCAACCTATCCACAACACCACCAACCTTCGTGTCGTCAGCAAACTTACCAACCCATCCCTCCACTTCCTCATCCAAGTCATTTATGAAAATGACAAACAGCAAGGGTCCCAGAACAGATCCCTGGGGCACTCCACTGGTGACCGACCTCCATTCAGAAAAAGACCCATCTACAACCACTTTCTGCCTTCTGCAGGCAAGCCAGTTCTGAATCCACAAGGCAACAGCCCCTTGGATCCCATGCCCTCTCACTTTCTCGACAAGTCTTGCATGCGGGACCTTATCGAACACCTTGCTGAAGTCCATGTAAACCACATCTACCGCTTTTCCTTCATCAATGTGTTTAGTCACATTTTCAAAGAACTCCACCAGGCTCGGAAGGCACGATTTGCCTTTGACAAAGCCGTGCTGTCTACTTTTGAGCATACTAAACTTCTCTAAATGTTCATAAATCCTGTCCCTCAGGATCTTCTCCATCAACTTACCAACCACTGAGGTTAGACTCACCGGTCGGTAATTTCCTGGACTATCCCTATTCCCTTTCTTGAATATAGGAACCACATCCGCAATCCTCCAATCCTCCGGAACCTCTCCAGTCTCCATCGACGATGCAAAGATCATCGCCAGAGTCTCTGCAATCTCTTCCCTCGCCTTCCACAGTAACCTGGGGTACATCCCATCCGGTCCCGGCGATTTATCTATCTTGACGCTATTCAAAATTTCCAACACATCCTCTTTCTTAATGGCCACATACTCAATCTTTTCAGTCCGCCTCAATCCAGTAGTACAACCACCCAGGTCTTTTTCCACCTTGAATACCGAGGTAAAATATTCATTAAGCACCTCTGCTATTTCTTCCGGTTCTGTACAGACTTTCTCACCTTCACCTTTTATAGGTCCTGTTCCTTCACACCTCATCCTTTTACTCTTCACATATTTATAGAAACCCTTAGGGTTCTCCTTAATCTTACCTGCCAAGGCCTTCTCATGACTCCTTCTGGCTCTCCTAATTTCTTTCTTAAGTCCCTTCCTACAAGCCGTATACTCATCTAGATCCCTATCATCGCCTAGCTCTCTGAACCTTTTGTACGCTTTCCTTTTCTTTCTCACTAGGTTCAACGCAGCTTTCGTGCACCACAGTTCCCGTAACCTACCAACACCTCCCTGTCTCACCGGAACGTTGTCATGCAGAACTCCAGACAAACATTCCTTGAAAATCTGCCACCTTACTTCAGTACTTTTCCTTGAGAATGCCTCCTTCCAATTTACGCCTCTAATCTCCTGCCTGATGGCTTCATATTTCCCCTTACTCCAGATAAACACTTTCCTAGCTTGCCTGATCCTATCTCTTTCCAATGCTAGCGTAAAGGAGATAGAGTTATGATCACTATCCCCAAGATGCTCCCCCACTGAGTGATCCGACACCTGTCCAGGCTCATTAGCCAGTACCAGATCGAGTACAGCCTCTCCTCTTGTAGGCTTGTCCACATGCTGTATCAGGAAACCTTCCTGAACACACCTAACAAACTCCTCCCCATCCAAACCCCTTACCCTAGGGATATTCCAATTGATGTTTGGGAAATTAAAGTCTCCTGTCACAACAACTCTGCTATTCCTACATCTCAGTAAGGAGTCTAACAACACCAGGTTAAAGTCCAACAGGTTTATTTGGTAGCAAACGCCACTAGCTTTCGGAGCGCTGCTCCTTCGTCAGGTGAGTGGGAGTTCTGTACAGAAACAGGGCATATAAAGACACAAACTCAATTTACAGAATAATGAATAATGATTGGAATGCAAGTCTTTACAGCTAATCAAGTCTTAAAGGTACAGACAATGTGAGTGGAGAGAGCATTAGCACAGGTTAAAGAGATGTGTATTGTCTCCAGACAGGACAGCCAGTGAGACTTTGCAAGTCCAGGCAAGTTGTGGGAGTTACAGATAGTGTGACATGAACCCAAGATCCCGGTTGAGGCCGTCCTCATGTGTGCGGAACTTGACTATCAGTCTCTGCTCAGCGACTCTGCGCTGTCGTGTGTTGTGAAGGCCGCCTTGGAGAATGCTTACCCGAATATCAGAGGCCAAATATCAAATAAACCTGTTGGACTTTAACCTGGTGTTGTTAGACTCCTTACTTGTGTTTACCCCAGTCCAAGCCGGCATCTCCACATCATTCCTACATCTTTCCAGGATCTGTTTCCCTATCTGTTCCTCAACATCCCTGTTACTATTGGGCGGCCTGTAGAAAACACCCAGCAAAGTTATCGACCCCTTCCTGCTCCGAACTTCCACCCACAGAGACTCCGTAGACAATCCATCCACGGCTTCCACCTTCTCTACAGCTGTGACACTATCCCTGATCAGCAGTGCCACTCCTCCCCCCTCTTTTGCCTCCTTCTCTATCCTTTCTGAAACATCTGAAACCCGGCACCTGAAGTATCCAGTCCTGTCCCTGTCCCCAAGTCTCCGTAATGGCCACCACATCACACTTCCAAGCATCGATCCACACTCTAAGCTCATCCACTTTATTCACTACACTCCTGGCGTTAAAATAGACACATCTCAAACCTTTGGTCTGCGCTCTCCCCATCTCCATCACCCGTCTATTCTCCCTCTTACACTGTCTGCAATCCTTCTCTATTTGCGGGCTAACCTCCTCGCTTTCAGTCACCTCATCACGATTCCCTCCCCCCAACCTTTCTCGTTTAAAGTCTCCCCAGTAGCCTTAGCCAACCTTCCTGCCAGGATATTGGTCCCCCGGGATTCAAGTGCCACCCGTCTTTTTTATACAGGTCACACCTCCCCCTGAAGAGGTCCCAATGATTCAGGAACCTGAATCCCTGCCCCCCGCTCCAGTCCCTCAGCCACGCGTTCATCCTCCACCTCACTCCATTCCTGCTCTCACTTTCCCGTGGCACAGGCAGCAATCCTGAGATTATTACCTTTGCGTTCCTCCTTCCCAACTGTCTACCTAACTCCCTATGTTCTCTTTTCATGAGCCCTTCCCTCTTCCTACCTATGTCAGCGGTACCAATATGTACCATGACCACTGGCTCCTCTCCTTCCCACCTCAGGATATCTGGGACGCGATCAGAGACATCCCGGATCCCGGCACCAGGGAGGCAGACCACCATCCGAGACTCCCGTCTGCCTCCGCAAAAACGCCTGTCCGACCCCCTTACTGTTGAGTCCCCGATTAATACTGCCTTCCTCCTCCTTTCCTTAGCCCTCTGAGTTACAGGGCTGGACTCTGCTCCAGAGACACGGCCACTGCTGCTTCCCCCAAGTGGGCTGTCCCCCCCAGGAGTACTCAGACAGGAGTACTTATTGTTCAGGGGCACATCCACCGGGTGCTCTCTATCACCCGAGCTTTCCCCTTCCTGGACGTTACCCACTTGTCTGCCTCCCGTGGCCCTGGTGTGACCACCTGCTGATAGCTCCTGTCTATCACCTCCTCATTTTCCCTAACAAGACGAAGATCCTCGAGCTGCAGTTCTGGTTCTCTAACATGGTCCCTTAGGAACCGCAGCTCGACATCACAGATATGGTCGGCCGGGAGGCCAGGAGCCTCCAGGACCTCCCACATCCTACATTGGGAACAACAGACTGGCCTCACACTCATAATTTCCCTTCTTATTTCAAGGAACACAGAGAAATGTACTTAAGAATTAAACGTACCCCGCCTCGCCCTTTCCGCCTAAGCCCTTAGAGCCAAAGCCCTCCAGCTCTCAGCCCTTCTCACTCCGCTGCCCGCTGGATACTGCGGACTGCTTTTTAAACCTCCCGCGCGCTTAAAAAAAAAACTAAATCCTTCCCAGGGGCGGCCTACTTCCGTTTTTCAAATTTAAACTACTACAACAAGAAGCCCCGCGAAAAAGTAAGTATAAATAATCAATTTCTTACCCGTTGAGAAATGTTACATGTTGAGAAAGATCAACATGTACATTCATGCACACAGACACATACACACAGATGCACATCCACACACTTAAACTCTGAATTACTTGACTTTATCCTGGGTTGAGTATGATTCAGTTTTATTATAAATGAGTTAATTGTTAATGTATCCAAATCTGACATCTTGTGTCAGTTGAGAAATAAAAACAATGATAAAAATAGGAAATGCTGAATAAACTTAGCCACTCCAGGAGAGAATTAACATTTTGAGTTCAATCAATCAATTCAGAGATTCCAGCTCCCCACCATCCACAGGACTTTGCTCTTATTTTATTGAGAAATGGGTGTAATATTGAAGCAGATACCAGCAAGGTGTAAATACTGCTTTGAAAATGTTGTCTAATCCGATTTTCTGAATATCGACTCTGATTTTTCACACAGATCTCTCCATGTACTTGCCTGTTAAACTTCCAATTATTCCACAGAAAGCTCCTAATTTATTGAAAATACCAAAATCACAGCCAGTGAAGGTGAGTGTTCAAAAGCGTTTAAAATGTTGTTTAATGTGTCTCGATGGGTTGACATTTTTTAAAAAATAGAAAATAATTGGGCCAGATTTGATCAAAGAAATCGTGAAGACGCATGAAAAGTTCCCGAATCTAAAGTGCGCCATCTAATATTTACTGCCACCTCGAATCATAGAATCATACAGTGCAGAAGAGGCCATTCGGCCCATTGAGTCCGCATCGACACATGAGAAACACCTGAACTCCCACCTAATCCCATCTGCCAGCACTTGGCCCATAGCCCTGAATGACAAGTGCTCATCCAAGTACTTTTTAAAAGGTGTGAGGCAATCCACCTCTACCACCCTCCCAGGCAGCACATTAAAGACCGTCACCACCCTCTGGGTAAAAACGTTTTCCTCACCTCCCTTCTAAACCCCCTGCTCCTCACTTTGAATCTATGTCTCCACACAACTAACCCTTCAACTAAGGGGAATAGCTACTCCTATCCACCCTTTCCATGTCTCTCATAACCTTGTACACCTCAATCAGGTCGTCCCTCAGTCTTCTCTGCTCCAATGAAAACAACCCAAGCCTACCCAACCTCTCTTTATAACTTAAACGTTCCATCCCAGGCAGTATCCTGGTGAATCTCCTTTGCACTCCCTCCAGTGTAATCACATCCTTCCGATAATGTGGTGACTAGAACTACACACAGTACTCCAGCTGTGGCCTCACCAAAGTTCTGTACAACTCCAACATGACTTCCTTGCTTTTGTGATCTATGTCTCTATTGATAAAGGGATATCCATATGCCTTTTTCACCACCCTACTAACATGCCCTTCTGTCTTTTGAGATCTGTGGACAAACACACCCTTTGTTTGATAGGCCAGGAGTGTGGAATCCGGGATGTGCAGGTTAGAACAGTTATGAGCAAGTCTGCATTTGGTGGATTCGTTTGGATAGCTACCCTTTTGGAGAAATGAAGTACCCCATTGGATCTGGTCCCAGGATACTTTTGGGGTAGCCTCAGGTGCCTTTTGGGGGTGGTAATGTGCCCTTTGAAATTGCTTAAAGTAGGCATAATTGTGCATTAAAAAAGTGCATAAACTCATTACTGTCTAGCTCATTGGAACTGTCAACAGACCTGTCAAAATTAACTGCCAAAGTTGTCAGAAGCACCTGTCAAAGGGAGGTGTCAAAGCATTTAAAAGTCCTACCCTTTAAATCTTTGAAAAAAATGTCTGGAATGCTTTTTTAAAAAATGATTGCTTGCTATTTCACTCTCTGTTGACATAAGGCTGAAGGTTTCTGTTACTGGATTACTGTTGCACGTCTGATGTCACAACCACCCATTATCATGATAGGGTGCTTGCCATTTAGGGTTTCATTGACAGCTACAAATGGTTATAGACTCTTTGATGTGGGATGTATTCCAATGCTTGTTATAAGGGATTGTGAACTTGAATCATTGTTTATAAAACTTTATTTAATGGAAGGGATACAAATGTAGTAAATAGGTTATGAATGCAAGTGATTTTTTTTCAACATAAAATCTGCAGTAGACACTTGGAACCTGATTTGATCTTGGAGTCAGACAGTACAGAAGCAACCCTCCAGCCCATCAAGTCTGCACCGACAAAACTACACAAAATCTACACTAATCCTACTTTCCAGCGCTTGGCCCATAACTTTGAATGTCATGATATTTGAAGTGGCCATCCATGTATTTATTAAAGGTTGTGAGGTTTTTTTGCCTCTACTACCCTCCCAGGCAGTGCATTCCAGACTCCTACCACCCTCGAGATGTACACATTTTCTTCAAATTCCCTCTAACCTTCTGCCCCTCACCTTAAAATTATAGAAACAGGCTCTTCGGACCCACAAGTTGTGCCGAACATATCCCTACCTTTTAGGCCTACCTATAACCCTCCATCCTATTAAGTCCCATGTACTCATCCAGGAGTCTCTTAAAAGACCCTATTGAGTTTGCCTCCACCACCACTGACGGCAGCCGATTCCACTCGCCCACCACCCTCTGTGTGAAAAACTTCCCCCTAACATTTCCCCTGTACCTACCCCCCAGCACCTTAAACCTGTGTCCTCTCGTAGTAACCATTTCCACCCTGGGAAAAAGCCTCAGAGTCCACCCGATCTATGCCTCTCAACATCTTATATACCTCTATTAGGTCTCCTCTCATCCTACGTCTCTCCAAAGAGAAAAGACCGAGCTCCCTCAACCTACCCTCATAGGGCATGCCACTCAGTCAAGGCAACATCCTTGTAAATCGCCTCTGCACCCTTTCAATCTTTTCCACATCCTTCCTGTAATGAGGCGACCAGAACTGAGCACAGTACTCCAAGTGGCGTCTGACGAGGGTCTTATATAGCTGCATCGTTATCCCTGGACTCCTAAACTCAATCCCTCGATTGATAAAGGCCAGCACACCATACGCCTTCTTAACCACCTCCTCCACCTGCGGGGCCGATTTTAGAGTCCTATGGATCCGGACCCCAAGGTCCTTCTGATCCTCTACAGTACTAAGAGTCTTTCCCTTTATATTGTACTCCTTCATCCCATTTGACCTGCCAAAATGGACCACTACGCATTTATCTGGGTTGAAGTCCATCTGCCATTTCTCCGCCCAGTCGTGCATCCTATCTATGTCCCACTGTAACTTCTGACATCCCTCCAGACTATCCACAACCCCACCAACCTTCGTGTCATCGGCAAACTTACCAACCCAACCCTCCACTTCCTCATCCAGGTCATTTATGAAAATGACAAACAGCAAGGGTCCCAGAACAGATCCCTGGGGCACACCACTGGTGACCGACCTCCATTTAGAAAAAGACCCATCTATACACACTCTCTGCCTCCTTTGGGCAATCATGATGTGGAGATGCCGGTGTTGGACTGGGGTAAGCACAGTAAGAAGTCTCACAACACCAGGTTAAAGTCCAACAGATTTATTTGGTAGCAAATACCATAAGCTTTCGGAGCAATGCTCCTTCGTCAGAAAGCCAGTTCTGGATCCACAGGGCAGCAGCACCTGGGATCCCATGCCCTCTCACTTTTTCGAGAAGCCTTGCATGGGGGACCTTATCGAACGCCTTGCTAAAATCCATATAAACCACATCTACCGCTTTCCCTTCATCAATGTGTTTAGTCACATTTTCGAAGAACTCCACCAGGTTCGTAAGGCACGATCTGCCTTTGACAAAGCCATGCTGAGTATTCTTGAGCATACTAAACCTCTCTAAATGCTCATAAATCTTGTTCCTCAGGATCTTCTCCATCAGCTTACCAACCACTCAGGTTAGACTCACCGGTCGGTAATTTCCTGGGCTATCCCTATTCCCCTTCTTGAAAATAGGAACCACATCCGCAATCCTCCAATCCTCCGGCACCTCTCCCGTCTCCATCGATGACGCAAAGATCATCACCAGAGGCTCTGCAATCTCTTCCCTCGCCTCCCACAATAACCTGGGGTACAACCCATCCGGACCCGGCGACTTATCTATCTTGATGCCATTCAAAGATTCCAGCACAACCTCTTTCTTAAAGTCCACATACTCAATCTTTTCAGTCCACCGCAAGCCCACAGTACATCCACCCAGGTCCTTCTCCTCTGTGAAAACCGAGGCAAAATACTCATTAAGCACCCCTGCCATTTCTACTGGTTCCGTACAGATTTTCCCGCCTTCACCTTTTATAGGCCCTATTCCTTCACGTCTCATCCCTTTACTCTTCACATATTTATAGAACGCCTTAGGGTTTTCCTTAATCCTACCTGCCAAGGCCTTCTCGTGACCCCTTCTGGCTCTCCTAATTTCCTTCTTTAGTCCCTTCCTACAAGCCGTATACTCATCTAGATCCCTATCTTCACCAAGCTCTCTGAACCTTTTTTACGCTTTCCTTTTCTTCTCGACTAGGTCCCACACAGCTTTCGTGCACCACGGTTCCTTTAACCTACCAACTCCTCCCTGTCTGCTCGGAACGTTGTCCTGTAGAATTCTAGACAGACATTCCTTGAAAAACTGCCACCTCTCTTCAGTACATTTCCCCGAGAATACCTCCTTCCAATTTACTCTTCTAATTTGCTGCCTTATGTCTTCATATTTCCCCTTACTCCATATAAACACTTTCCTAGCTTGCCTGATCCTCTCTTTTTCCAATGCAAGCATAAAGGAGATAGCGTCATGATCGCTATCCCCAAGATGCTCTCTCACTGAGAGATCTGACACCTGTCCAGGTTCATTGGTCAGTATCAGGTCAAGTACAGCCTCTCCTCTTGTAGGCTTGTCCACATGCTGTGTCAGGAAACCCTCCTGAACACACCTAACAAACTCCTCCCCATCCAGCCCCCTTACCCTAGGGATATTCCAATCTACGTTTGGGAAATTAAAGTCTCCCATCACAACTCTGCTATTATTGCAACTCTCCAGGATCTGTTTCCCTATCTGCTCCTCCACCTCCCTGTTACTATTGGGCGGCCTATAGAAAACTCCCAGCAAAGTGATCGACCCCTTCCCACTCCGAACTTCCACCCGCAGAGACTCTGTAGACAATCCCTCCACAGCATACACCTTCTTGACAGCTGTGACACTATCCCTGATCAGCAGTGCCACTCCACCCCCTCTCTTGCCTCCCTCCCTGTCCTTCCTGAAACATCTGAATCCCGGCACCTGGAGTATCCAGTCCTGTCCCTGAGACATCCAAGTCTCCGTAATGGCCACCACATCACACTTCCAGGCATCGATCCACGCTCTGAGCTCATCCCCTTTATTCACTATACTTCTGGCATTAAAGTAAACACATCTCAATCCTTTGGTCTGAGCTCTCCCCTTCTCTATCCCCCATCCATCCTCCCTCTTGCACCGTCTATAACCCTTCTCTGTTTGCGAGCTAACTTCCTCGCTCCCAGTCACCTCGTCTCGATCCCCTCCCCCCAACCTATCTAGTTTAAACTCTCCCCAGTAGCCTTAGCGAACCTTCCCGCCAGGATATTGGTCCCCCTGGGATTCAAGTGCCACCCGTTTTTTGTGTACAGGTCACACCTGCCCCTAAAGAGGTCCCAATGGTCCAGGAACCGGAATCCCTGCCCCCTGCACCAATCCCTCAGCCACACATTCATCCTCCACCTCACTCCATTCCTGCCCTCACCTTCCCGTGGCACAGGCAGCAATCCTGAGATTACTACCTTTGCTTTCCTCCTTCTCATGCCCCCTCATTATTCACCCTTCAACTAAGGGGAACAGCTGTTCCTTATCCACTCTGTCCATATCCCTCCTAATCTTATACACCTCAATCAGGTTCCTCCCTCAGCCTTCTCTGCTCTAAAGAAAACAATCCAAGCCTATCCAGTCTCTCTCCATAGCTCTCATATTCCATTCCAGGTAATATCCTGGCGAGTCTCCTCTGTACCCTCTCCTGTGCAATCACATCCTTCCTATAGTGAGGTGACCAGAAGTACACACAGAATTCCAGCTGTGGTCTCACCAAAATTTTGTACAGCTCCAACATTACCTCCTTGCTCTTATAATCTATGCCATGACTGATAAAGGCAAGGGTCCCGTATGCTTTCTTAACTACACTGTTAACCTGCTCTGCCGTCTTCAGGGATCTGTGGACAAGCACCCTCAGATCCCTCTGTAACTCTGAGCTTCATAGTGTCCTGTCATCCATTGAGTATTCCCTTATCTTGTTATTACTTCCAAACTGCATCACCTCGCACTTCTCAGGGTTAAATTCCATCTACCACTGATCTGTCTAGTTGACCAATCCGTCTCTCTCTTCCTGCAACCTAAGACCTTCTTCCTCACTATTAACCAGCCTGCCAATCTTTGTATCATCCACTAACTTACTTGTCATCACCCCACCCACCCCCCCCCCCCCACATTCTCATCTATATCATTTATGTATAATCACCAATAATAAAGGACCCAGTAGGGAGTCTCACAACACCGGGTTAAAGTCCAACAGGTTTATTTGGTAGCACGAGCTTTCGGAGTGTTGTTCCTTCATCAGGTGAGTCATCAGGACTCACCTGATGAAGGAGCAGCGCTCCGAAAGCTCGTGCTACCAAATAAAGTACCAAATAAACCTGTTGGACTTTAGCCTGGTGTTGTGAGACTTCTTTCTGACCTACCACCAAGCCAGCTTTGGATTCAACTTGTCCAGTTACCCTGGATCCCATGTGCTTTTACTTTCTTTATCAGTCTCCTATGTAGGACCTTGTCAAAGGCTTTACTGAAATCCATATAAAGTACAACAACTGCACTTCCTGATCCATACACCTGATCACCTCCTCAAAAATTCAATCAAATTTGTTAGGCATGACCTCCCTCTGACAAAGCCATGCTGACTCTTTGTCCTGAAAAGTATTGAGTACATCGGACATGTTGGACGTGTTATATTGTGGCTGTTACAGCATCGTCAATAGATTTTAGGCTTATTTAGGAAGAAAAGGCATTTATTTATGAGAGAAACTTTGGGATAGGAGGTTTATGCAGCATGAAGGCTGCCCTGGGACAGAGCCCAGTTCTACATGTTTACAACACATGGTTCCAGAAGTAAAATACCTGAGAGGACTCTCTCTCTCTCCAGTATGATCACTCACCCTCAGTTCCCCTTGGTCCCTTGAGTCAGGTGACCCCCTACTGCTGCACTCTCTGAAAGTGACAGATACCACATACACATAGGACCTCCTTCTCAACCTCTTCTAGAAGACCACTAGCAGGCTCCCTCATAACCTCCCCTTTCCTGAACCTTGTGATGCACAAAACCGTCCAGAAATTCCTCCCCCTGCCTGATATTGCAGAGTGTCTCCAACTCAAACTTGGGATCAACAGCTATGAGCCACAGACCTTTCCAGCCGATGTTGGAATCACGGATTGTCTGGTTGTCCCCAAATCCAACAGTCCTGACACACAGTCTGCCCTGCCACCACCTCCTGCCTTTATTCATTTATTGGTAAGAGGGACACGTTGTTTGCTCTCTGCACAACACGGAATAAAATATTTCTGGGCAGTCTCCCGGGGCTTTGCACTCGAGGAATCAAAACGAAATCTTGTCTTGAGATTGAACGGGATTAGTTTGCAATGATCATTCGATCCCAGCTAAGGGCTCGGAGCATCGAGCAAGGTTAACGGTGAGGGGGAAATGTAGTGAAAGTCCAGAGACCAGGGACCTGACGGGCAGGTAGGACGTAGTAGGTATGAGTGCAGGAAGGGATCCAGTGTGGTTAGAGAGAGCAGAGGAGAGGGAAGGTCCAGCTGTTTTTAGTGTGGAACAGGAAAACATTGTGCAGTTTTGTTCTCCATATTTAAGGAAGAATATACTTGCATTGGAGGCGGTACAGGGAAGGTTCATTGGTCCCTGAGATGAGGGATTCGAGACTGAATAAATTGGATCTATTTTCTCTGGAGTTTAGAAGAACGAGGTGTTCTCATTGATAGGGTGAACACTGAGGGAGTGGTTGTGACAATCTCAGGACAAGGGGCTGATCATTTAGGACTGAGATGAGGAAGAAGGTTCTTCACTCAGAGAGTTGTGAATCTTTGGATTTTTCTACCCAGAGGGTTGTGGATGCTCTCTTGTTGAATATATTTTAAGGCTGGGATAGACAGATTTTTGGCCTATCAGAGAATTAAGGGATATGGGGGGTGGGCAAGAGAATGGAGTTGAAATCCAAGATCATGATTATATTGAATGGCAGAGCAGGCTCAATGGGCCGAATGGTATGCTCCTACTGCAGTTTCTTGTGTTCTTATATTCATTATATTCTTGCTTTTATCCTGTGTTCTTATATTCATCTTATGGTAAATAGTTGGCACCTTATGGGGAGAGGGCACCAGAGGCACAAAACAGATGGGTGAGAATATGCTGGGGACAACTGGTGAAGAGTGGAGTTGGAGGGAAGGAGGGAGAGAGGCTGACAAAGGAGACATCATATTTGCTGAGTGAGCGTTCAGAAAATGGGCAAAACAGCAGTGGAGTAGAGTAGAAAATCCTACATCAAGGCATAAAATATTTACCTCTCTAATCCCTCTAACCTACGCATCCTGGGACACAGGGGCAATTTAGCATGGCCAATGCACCTAACCTCCACATCTTTGGACTGTGGGAGGAAACCGGAGCACCCGGAGGAAACCCACGCAGACACGCGGAGAACGTGCAAACTCCACTCAAACAGTGACCCAAGCTGGAAATCAAGCCCAGGTCCCTGGAACTGTGAGGCGGCAGTGCTAAACACTGTGCTACCATGCTGCCTGGTGGAAGAGTGGAGTTGAAGGGAAAGAGACAGAGAGACCGACAAAGGGAGACATTATATTTGCTGAGTGAGCATTCAGAGAACGGGCAAAACAGCTGTGGCGTAGAGTAGAAAATCCCACATCAAGGCATAAAATATATCTTGCGCATTAAAATCACAATCTTTAAAGTTACCTTTTGGGTAAACCTTTACCTTTTGGGTCAAATAGTAAAATTCAAAACACTTGTAGGTACTTCCGTTTCCTCACACAGTCCAAAGATATGCGGGTTAGGTTGATTGGCCATGCTAAATTGCCCCTTAGTGTTAGGGGGATTAGCAGGGTAAATATATGGGGTTATGGAGATAGGGCCTGATTGGGATTATTGTCAGTGCAGGCTTGATGGGCCGAATGACCTCCTTCTGCACTGTAGGGATTCTATGACTTGCACAAGAAAACAATCGTATTTCTTCTTTGAAAAAGTTGGATCATCGAGTGGATCTCAGCTTGCCCAAGGATTCTCATGGTGAGATTGATATTGCATCATTAGTTGAACAACTGAAAGAATGCCACACAGTCCAAGACCAGGCCGACATTTTATACATTCTGTACATCATTAAGTAAGTGAAATTCTGAAAAAGTTTCAATCTATAAAACTGCGGTTTTTTAAATTCAATATTAACTTCCATTCGGGATCTTCATGTTTTAATAGTTAATGATGAATTGATGTAATGTGTTCCTTTATTGCCTCACTGAAAGAACGACACAAACATTCTTGGGTTTTTCTGAATTTTCTGAGGAGAGTTATCAAACAAATGTGGCACTGAGCCACCAGAGGAGACACTGTTGATTGCAAAAATTTCAATACCTCTGCTTGCGAACAAATGGCGAGAAAAATAAAAGTGTTTGTCTCTCTGCAACAAATAAGAAGTCGCACAACACCATCTCATCTCTGTAACAACTACAACTATGTTGAATTTGACCATATTCTGATGGGTTTTGGATGAGTATATGCTCCAGTCTGTGGAGCAGGGCTTCAACCCACAAGCTTCGGATTCGGGTGAGAGGAATATGGCTCCGACAACATTTGCACCATTTGTCACAGTAATAAGTAGCTACATTGATATGAATCCACTTGTCTGGGCCAGGGAATGCTTCAGGCTTCTTTCCGATCTCAATGCTGCACAGCCGCCCACCATCATTTATTAAAACTTTCAAATAAAATGTGAGGTGTTGTAGCTGTTACATTTAAATAAATTGATGCAGATTCTGTCTGCGCTTTTTGTTCTATTTTACCTAAACTCTTTAAAAGTGAAAATCAGATTGAAGCAGCGATACGGGAGGCTATTTGTGGTGTTAGTATAAAGGATATTTCTATATTCCAGCTACAGATGGAAAGATGATGGAGCTATCCTCCATTGCCAAATTAAAATTGAAGGATTTTTTTTTTAAATCAACTCTGCCCTGGTTTATATACAGTGGAAATCCGAGTCACATGTCAGAGAACTGAACTAAGCAAATCCTGGGCTGTGTGTCAAAGTGAGCTGGGATTTGTTTGGATTATATTGTCCTCAGCACTGATTTATATTGGCCAACCCTTTAAAGCTCTCATCACCTCACCCATTTGTTTGCTGTTTGGGATTATTCTAGCTATTTCCCGGTTGTGTCACATCAGAAATTGTAAGCACTGCCAATGCTCACGCGTCTTTCGCAAGAGTCTTGTCTGCAGTAATGGAAAATAGCATTGTGCGAAACAGTCTGTCAATGTCCCTTTGGGGTCCACAACCTCAAACCAAACTACCACTAGCAGGTAGGAGATCCCTCTCGCCCTGACTGCCAGTGAGGAGCAGGGGAATGGTAACTTAGTGGTAATGTTACCAGATTCTTACATCAGAGAACCGGTGGGTAATTTAGGCATATCTGGGGCTTTCGCCGGGTGCCAAGCTGTCAGGCTGGGGTGAGGGGTGTGGGTGTGAAGCGAGTTGAGGTTTGACAGACTGTGGTTGGGGGGGGGGGGGGTGGGGGTGCTGCGCCAGGGGCTAAATCCTGAGGGGGTCCCCCTCCAAAGAGCCCATTAGTAAGGGACCCATCCTTGTTTGCCAGCAGCTCACACAAGGAATTCTATTGAGCTGGCATTGAATCGCCACATGCTAGGCTGAAAGAACAATACTCAAAGTTGCAGATTTAACTCCAGAACAATATCATTTAATCTGCCATGCTGGCTAACTGCTGAACCTGTGCTATCTAACCTTCCCGCTCCCCAAAGTCATGTGAGTCATTTATTGTACCTTACCGTTTGTTATCTGAGTACAGTGTCATATCTAATGCTCAAATCCACACACACAATCAGCTATCATCAGGACCTCCCTCCCACCAAACACATGTCCATGGTCTTCTGCTTGGTGTGTATCGTTTACTCCATCCCTTACTCAACATTTTCCAAACCATAGAACCATAGAATCCCTACAGTGCAGAAGGAGGCCATTTGGCCCATCAAGTCAACACCAACTCTCCGAAAGAACATCTTATCCTGGCCTACACCCCTAACCCTGTAACCCCACGCATTGGGCGGCATGGTGGCACAGTGGTTAGCACTGATGCCTCACAGTGTCAGGGACCAGGGTTCAATTCCGGCCTTGGGTGACTGTTTGTGTGGATTTGCTCCAGGTGCTCCGGTTTCCTCCTACAGTCCAAAGATGTGAAGGTTAGGTTGATTGGCCATGCTTAATTGCCCCTTAGTGTTACAGGGATTAGCAGGGTAAATGCGTGGGGTTACGGGGATAGGGCCTGGGTGGGATTGTTATCAGTGTAGGCTTGATGAGTCCAATGGCCACCTTCTGCACTGTAGATTCTATGATTTACCATGGCCAATCTACCTAACCTGCATATTTACAATGGTACACCAATCTTACTCTGACTGTCCAACAATGCTCCATCAGCTGGCATCACCTCAGACTGTCTAACTCCCCTTCTGTGGTCTGCACAAAACTTCGTAGCAGCCTTTTTCTCTGTATCATCATCGAGAATCTCCTGATCGACACTGTTGTCCCTCATCTCTGGCACCCTGCTGCCCTTTTTGCATCCAGACAGCAGCTTAGCTGGGCTCTTCCCCTTGTCATGTGTGGTGGAGTTCTATGCATGGCCACATATGACAGCATTGCCTCCTTCCAATCTTTGCCCTTATCCATTTCTGGAAGGATTGATTTTGTCATTCCACTTCCCTATTTTTCTGTGGCCATTTCGGAGTCGCTCTGTGATGGTGAATGCACCCGATCGGCATGCAATCTGCTAAACTCTGTGACACAAATTGTAGCACGTTGTCTGAACATCGAGAGACTGGTAGGCCATGTCCTGCAAATAATTTGGTTACTGCAGGCACCATTTTCTCCGCTGTTGTAGACTTCATCACAACATACTCCTAGTATGGACTCTCCTGAGAGAAACAGGCCTAAGAGGTCAACTGCATCCTCCCATGGTCCAGGTGGTACGGTGTGCGGTGTACTGGTTCTGATGGATTGAGTCTGTTGCCAGGCTGAAATCCATGACCTATTTTGACAAACTGTTCCATGTCCTTCTCCTTCCTGGGCCACCATACTCTGGTTAGCAAGTTTTACTTAGTACCAGCTGCTCCCAAGTCATCCCCATGAGCTGGTGTTGCCAGTCTAGGCCCAAGCCTAGGAAAGCGGAGGCGATAGCCTCGTGATATTATCACTAGACTATTAATCCAGAAACTCAGCTAATGTCTTTGGGACCTGGGTTCGAATCCCACCACAGCAGATGGTAGAATTTGAATTCAATAAAAGAAATATCTGAAATTAAAAATTTACTGATGACCATGAAATCATTGTTGATTATTGGAAAAACCCATCTGGGTCACTAATATTCTTTAAGGAAGGATATCTGCCATCCTTACCTGGTCTACATGTGACTCCAGAGCCACAGCAATGTGGTTGACTCTCAATGGCCCTCTGAAATGGCCTGGCGAGACGGTGTGGCACGGTGGCAAGTGGTTAACACTGCTGCCTCACAGTGCCAGGGACCCGGGTTCAATTCCAGCCTTGGGTCACTGCCTGTATGGAGTTTGCACATTCTCCCTGTGTCTGCGTGGGTCTCCTCCAGGTGCCCTGGTTTCCTCCCACAGTCCAAAGATGTGCAGGTTAGGTTGATTGGCCATGCTAAATTGACCCTAGTGTCAGGGGATTAGCAGAGTAAATATGTGGGATTGTGGGAGTAGGACCTGGGTGGGATTGTGGTCGGTGCAGACTTGATGGGCTGAATGGCCTCCTTCTGCACTGTCGGGATTATATGTGACACTCAGTCTCTGGTTCAAAATCCTGTAAGCCCCTCCCTGATGGCATTGTGGGTCAACTCACAGCACATGGACTGCAGCGATTCAAAAAGGTAGCTCACCACCACTGATGCATGGTTTAGATCTGGGAGAATGAATCATCCCAAGTGGTTTATGATCCGTCGCTAATTCAAACTCAATGATGAACAAATATGCATGGAATCTTTCACATGTCCACACCAATCCTTTTTCTCCATCTGAGATCATCTCCTATCCACATCCGTCGGAAATCTGCTCATATCAGCAATGATTCTCTGGCCTTCAGCATATTCTTGCATGAACACTGCTCCTAATCCTCCTGGCCCAGTATCTGCTGTGACTTCTGTTGGTGCACTTGGATTGTGGGATCCCAGGGTTCAAGCGATGGTTAAGCTGTCTCTCAAAGCTCTGAAGGCAGCTTTCTGTTCATCAAATTGGAACCATTCATTCTTTCTAGCCAACTTCCTGAATGGATCAGTCAGGGGTGTTGAAGGTTGGGATATACCTTACATAATAGTTCACAAATCCCAGAAACCTTCTCACTTAGCTGGGAGTTTGTCCCTCTGTCGTGTTTTCAGCTGGCTTGATTCCAGCAC
This sequence comes from Mustelus asterias, assembly GCF_964213995.1. NCBI lineage: Eukaryota > Metazoa > Chordata > Chondrichthyes > Carcharhiniformes > Triakidae > Mustelus > Mustelus asterias. Next base: position 15,084,852 of record NC_135817.1, on the reverse strand, counting down.
TCGCGAGTTTGTGTCCCGTGAACATTGGCTCTGTCGCTCCCAGCAAGCACTTCTCTCCATTTGCTCTAAGTCCTGCTGACTGCAATCAGCCAATACTAATCTCAGCCTCTCAATTGGCTCCACGATTAATGTCTTCTGAGATATTGGCCATTCCTGGGATCCCTTGCATCACCGTATGGATTTTGTGTTAGTAAATCTCCGGTACCACATTGATGCCCAATAGCAATCTCTGGTTTCTGTAAAGTCCACAATGAGTGACAAACGTTGCCAGCTTCCTCGAAACAGGGTGAAACTCCAGCTGGTGGTGGTGCCACTTTCAGTCTGATTTGGAAAAATGCCTCGCTTGTTGACGTTTCTTGAAAGATTTCGTCCACACTGGGAATTTGGTGATGTTCTCTCACTAACGCTTCATTCACCTGTCACATATTGACATGGAGTCTGACTGCACCATTTGGTTCAGGCATGACCACAGCAGGGCTCACCCACAGTGCAGGTCCTTCAACTGTCTCCATGATGTCTTAGTCCATCAGTCCCTTGATCTTCGCCTCAACTTTTCCTCAGAACAAAAGGTGTTCTTTTCACAGGCTGAGCCCCAGGCTTCACATCAATGGTTCATCTCGCTTGGCTGTTGTGTAACTTCCCAACTCCTTCAATCCCTGATCCAAACACACCTCTCTAAACTTTGCATAGGATTTCACAGAATTCACTCCCCCCCGATGTGCACTTGATTTAGTTTGTCTTCAGTTTCTCCCACGGTGCAGTGTTGATGACATTACTGTCACCGCCTGAGTCTACAGTCATGCTCACTGTAGGCCTCAGACCTCTCTCATCCTCGGCTCCTCACCATTGAGAGCCAGGACCGTTGTCATGGATCCATGACAGTGACATCTGACCCTTCACACTCCGCCCACCGATTTCTTCCACCTGCTGTTCAATCAGATTGCCAAAATCATGCCATACCTTTTTTTTATCTGTTCATGGGATGTGGGTGTCGCAGGCTAGGCCAGCATTTATTACCCATCTCTGAGGACATTTTTTTTAAAGAGTCAACCACATTGCTGTGGAGCTGGAGTCACATGTAGGCCACACCAGGTAAGGATGGCAGATTTCCTTTCCTAATGAACATTAGTGAACCAGGATGGGTTTTTGCGACAATCGACAACGGTTTCATGGACATCATTAAACTTTTAATTCCAGATTTTTATTGAATTTAGATTTCACCATCTGCCAATGGTAGGATCAAGCCTGGGTCCCCAGAGCATTACCCTGGGTCTCTGGATTGCTAGTCACATGACAATACCACCTTGCTACTGCCCTGTTTGGCTTTAGACTTGACACAAGCTAAGAACTCTAATGGTGCCGTGGCGCTTTATTTTCAAACCTATGACAAGAGTTTGGTGTTGAAATGAGTGGTTATGGTTTTCACTAAAGCTTCCTCCTGTGTCCCTCTCTGACCCAGGGGCCCTGACTGGGACACCAATGTCGGGGGACAGAATTGTGCGACGGTGCAAAGTCTGATGACTGAGCTGTACAGCAAGGCCGGCCAGAACCGCGACTGGGGATTAATCCGTTATATCTCGGGCATGCTGAGAAAAAGGATTGTGAACCTTGCTGAGGTATGTGTGAATCAGCATTAGCATACTAATGTGAATCACAATGTAGACCACTGGCCTTTGAGTTTTGAGCATTCAGAGTGATTAGTGCGACTTATTTAAATCCCTAAAGATTGAGCGCTGTCCAAACAGAGCAAAGTGCTATCATAGTTTAAGCACTCTCCATTGAACTCTAGAATATATATTACAGCCCAAAATATTGTTAAAATCACCCACAATATGCTTTGTGAGAGATTAAGTGAGGATATCTGAGTTAATAGCAAAGTAGTTTATTGTAGTTGGAGCTGAGACTGTGAGGTGATCTCATTAAAACATAAGATTCTGAGGGGGCTTGATGGGATAGATGCTGAGAGGACATTTCTCCTCATGGGGGCATCCAGAACTAGGGGTCTCAGTTCAAAGTCCAGGGGTTTCCTATTTAAGATGGAGATGAGGAAGATTTTTTTCTGTCAGAGGGTGGTTAGTCCGTAGGATTCTCTTCCCCAGAGAACAGGGGATGTTGAGTCATAGAGGTTTACAGCATGGAAACAGGCCCTTTGGCCTAACTTGGCCATGCCGCCCAGGTTTTACCATTAAGCTAGTCCCAATTGCCCTCACTTGGCCCATATCCCTCTATACTAACTGTCTAATTGCTTTTTAAAGACAAAATTGTACCCACCTCTACTACTGCCTCTGGCAACTCGTTCCAGACACTCACCACCCACGGTGTGAAAAAATTGCCCCTCTAGACCATTTTGTTCCTCTCTCCTTGCACCTTAAACCTATGCCCTCCAGTTTTAGACTCCCCTACTTTTGGGAAAAGATGTTGACTATCTATCTCAACAATGCCCCTCATTATTTTATAGATCTCTATGAGAGTCTCCTACACTCCAGGGAAAAAAAGTCCCAGTCTATCCAGCCTCTCCTTATAACTCAAACTATCGTGTCCTGGTAACATCCAAGTGAATCTTTTCTGCACTCTTTCTAATTTAATAATATCCTTTCTATAATAGGGTGACCAGAACTGTGCACAGTATTTCAAGTGTGGCCTTACCAATGTCTTGTACAACTTCAATTGAATATATTCAAGGTGGAGTTAGACAGATTTCTGATTGACAAAGGGGTTGAGGGTTATGGGGGTCAAACAGTGGAAAGTGGAGTTCAGACCACAATCAGATCAGCCGTGATCATATTGAATAGGAGAGCAGCCTCGAGGGGCTCAATGGCCTAATTCTGCTCTTATTTCTTATGATCCTTTACGGATTGTCTCGTAAGTGTTGAGAATTGTTTGAAGTCGGGTTAGATCTTGGGCTTTCAATATTGACGCATCTTCCCGCCATTTGGAATTGTCTGATTGTGCTTCTGTTTGATGTGTAGGCCTGTACCTCCCTGCTGTCACATCAGAAGCAGTTGACTGTCGGTCTGCCCCCAGAGCCACGGGAACAAACCATCACAGCGTGAGTATTTGACACTTCTTTGAGAGGTTTTTACTAAAGGGAATAAGGAGAGACTGTTTCCATCTGCAGTACCCAGAGGAAACAGAACTGGCGGGATGTGCGGAGAAACATTTATATGCAGGGAGTTGTGATCTGAGCGAGAAAGGATGGTAGAAGTAGATTTAATAATAGTTCAAAGGATAATTACTTAAAGGGAAAATTAGCCGGGGAGTGGGACTAATTAGATAGCAGCACAGGCACGATGGGCCAAATAGCCTGGCTTTGGGTTGTATCATTGCTGTGAATTTAAGATTGTAAAGATGCCTATTCAACAGTTTAGGGAAAACACAACTCATTTATTTACAGGTTAAAACTATATAGAGGCTCGCAGCCTTGTGGCTGCGATCAGCTCCCAAGATGTCTCGGAGTGCAGAAACCCATGCTTCTAAGGGCGATCCCCACCTTGCTCCCTGATTGGTTCCCTGGGCCATGTGACTCTCACGCTGCAGATTGATCTTTAAAGGGACCATCACCACAAAGACCTTTGGACTTCTACAATAAAATAAATAAAACTCAGTAAATGTTTCACTTGTTACCAGACAATGGGTTTAGTCATCGTAACATCGGCAGTAACTATTTGCTGCAGCCAAGACCCATTAGCTATTGGATTGTCAGGACCTGATCAGCAAGCAGCTATCTCCACAGTCATATTTAAATGATGACCATGCAGAACTAGCACATCCAAACTTCCACATTGAGAGAGGCTATTTAGAACATAGCGATATCTTACTCTAACTCTTCAAATTTATATTATTGATGTATATAAATATATACATATATATATATATATATATATATATATATATACAGGGTGGCACGGTAGCACAGTGGTTAGCACTGCTGCTTCACAGCTCCAGGGTCCCGGGTTTGATTCCCGGCTCGGGTCACTGTCTGTGTGGAGTTTGCACATTCTCCTCGTGTCTGCGTGGGTTTCCTCCGGGTGCTCCGGTTTCCGCCCACAGTCCAAAGATGTGCGGGTTAGGTTGATTGGCCAGGTTATAAATTGCCCCTTAGAGTCCTGAGATGCGTAGGTTAGAGGGATTAGCGGGTAAATATGTGGGGATAGGGCCTGGGTGGGATTGTGGTCGGTGCAGACTCGATGGGCCAGATCGCCTCCTTCTGCACTGTAGGGTTTCTATGATTTTTTTTCTATGATGTCTTTATAGTTTCCAAGAATTTAACTATGTTGCTGTATCAAACTTATTTGATCCCATATCCGGTATAATATATCTTACTTCATCACCTGATAGTCCATGTGGCGGATGGGGTAATTTAAACAGCTCTAATTTTTCCTTTCACTACCCGTCCAGGGAGAGAAAGGTGTTTCTGATTTTGGATTTTCCCCCATTATAAGTGGTGGTATATTTCCCAACCCCTCAGATCTAATTCTCTATTAATAATCCCACAGCAGACTCGAGTTAGCATGAACTCAAAGGGTTAGTTAATTTGCGTGCACAAAAATTCGAGAGGAGGGCTGCATTGTGGCCTTTTTTTCATTCATACAATATTGGTGTGATCGAGAAAAGAAAGGTATAGCGCAAAGATCACAGACAAAATAAGAATTATTATTTCACCCGAATCCAGAGTCCAGAATCGTGGTCCAATGGTGAATTCTTTCACAGAGTGAGCAGACTGATGCTGGATAATTCACTTTTCCAATCGAGAGGACTTCCACAATGAGATAGGTGAATTAATCTTGGTGGCACTGATACAGAGCATCAGGAGTTCCAGTAGAAACAGTGTACGTAAGGAGCCAGGTATTCAAATCTAGGCAGAGCCCTTTTTTGAATTGCTACTTGCTAGATAAAAAATGGCAGTCTGAGCTTAGCAGCCTCACAAGGCAATGGCTGGAATTCTCTAATGTCACCACCCCTGCTGCCAGCGAGAACTAAGAATTTGGCGCTCAGCCAACTCTCCATTCACTGCAGGAGGGACCGGAGAATCCCAGCTGCAGGTGAGGTCGGAGAAGTATGGTCTTTATTACCCGATCCATCAGCTTGTGATTCCCATCTCCCCAATTTGGTTTGAACAAAACATATATACTCCTTAGTCTAGATTCTTGAGAATGGAAATGTTTCAACCTTTAAGGATTTCAAAAGAGGGTTCAGGATCATTTGTCCTCAGAGATTGGTTGCCTCTGTTAACCAAAAATGTAAATGCCCTTTGTACACCCATGCAAATTGATCTCTGCTGTCACAGAGGTCATTAGTGCCTCTCTAGAGATAAAGAGGTGTCAGCTTCTCTGAATGCTGGAATGTTCCTTTTGTTTGAGTCGTATCCAGTCATGGCTTCAGTCAATTTAACACTTTTGTCCATTTTTTTTTCTATTATAAGTTAACCATTCCAATTACAATTCTCAGTCAGCAGACTGAAGACTGATGCTGGATAATCCATTTTTCCAATCGAGAGGACTTCCACAATGAGATAGGCACATAGAGGAGAATTAATCTTGGTGGCACTGATACAGAGCATCAGGAATTCCAGTAGAAACAGTGTAGCTAAGGAGCCAGGTACTCAAATCTAGGCAGAGCCCTTTTTTGAATTGCTACTTGCTGGATAGAAAATGGCAGTCTGAGCTTAGCAGCCTCACAAGGCAACGGCTGGAATTCTCTGATGTCACCACCACCTGTACCTAGTGGAACATTAATCAGGTAGACTTTTATCTGGTTTTATAGCTAGTAATTCCTGAAGCAGGTCGTTAGTCTGTTGAGGAGTACCATTCCACATCAAGCATGGCTGACCAGGAATCACTGCCTCTTACCACCAGCCATTGCCATGTTTAGAAGGCTTTATTTTGCAGGCTTGACCGCATTATGAATGCACCTTCCTTGGCAATCAAGTCCTGGATGGGACTCGAACCTGAACTTCTGGCTCAGAGGCAGGGATGCTACCCACTGCGCCACAAGCCCTCCTATAAATTAACCATGATGCTAAATAGGTATATAATAGTTAGATTTTAAATAGAAAGATAGAATGAGGTCTTAACCTCTTGATATCCCTCATGACCTCAGAGGATTTCAGTTTTTTAGTGTGATCTTAAGAAGGAATATTTGTGAACAGCAATGTTCTCAGCACTTTACTTGGGAAACATCACTTCACACCTTCAGCTATTCTGAACATCTACCCTTTACCTCTGTTGAGTTCTGATATAAGGTCATTGACCTGACCCTTTCCCTCTTCCGCGATGCTGCCTGACCTGCAGGTTTTTTATAACAATATTTTTTATAACAATATTTTTGCATTTATTTTCCAGACCTCTGCCACCCAGTGAACTAGCACAGCTTATTTATGAAGCAAGCGGACAAGACATTAGCTTAGCGGTTCTTACCCAGGTAAGATGGCAGATTTATGATGAGGAGATTGTTTAATTATTACACTGCTGTCTTTCTGAACTCTCTGTGTTGATATCAGGAAATCATGGTTTACCTTGCGATGTACATCAGTACCGAATCCAGCCTCTTTGCAGAAATGCTCAGATTGAGAATTGGACTCATCATTCAAGTGATGGCCACTGAGCTTGCTTATAGCCTCAATTGTTCAGGTATGAAGGGAGAAGTTATTTGGTGGCCAGGGTATGGGATTGGGTTTACTGGGGGATTTTCACGGTAACTTCATTGCAGTGTTAATGTAAACCTACTTGTGACATGAATAAATAAACTTAAAGTTACTGCTCTTTCTGCTAACTTTTTATTATCCAATTTATCCATAATTTTTCTGGGAAGTGATCTAATCATCTATGCAGCAAGTGTTAGCACTTTGCCCCTTTTTTGTGATCTGCCGCACAGAGTTGGTCAGTTTTAATCCCTGGTCAATTCTGTTCTGGGGCCGAATCCCACACCGTTATCAGCTTAGCAGGAAACAGATGTTACTGCAACTCAAGTTGTTAGTATTTTGAACTTACCAATGAACTTATTTCTTGTGTCACTTAGATGTTATTTGCGAGGGCATCTCAACTGAAACACTGGTTCATGGGGGCATATAGTTTTGTTTTGGGATAGAGTGAGGAGTCACGTGAAACCCCCCCCCTCCCCCACAGTTAGAATAACCAGTGTAAAATTCTGCCCACTGTGTGAACAGTCTGTGTTTCTATTGTCCATTAAATGACATTCTGATTGCACATACAGGGGAAGAGGCTTCCGAGCATTTGATGAATCTGAGCCCCTTTGATATGAAGAAACTTGTGCATCATATCTTAAGTGGCAAGGAGTTTGGAGTGGAAAAAAGTGGTCAGTGTTAACATTGTTTTCTAATAGTAACTAAATCATTCTACATAGCAAAAACAAGGTTATTATATTATTACCCGTTGCTATAAATCAACTTTCACAAATCGTGTCTTTTCTGACATTGTCCAAATTGTAAACCAGCTGTGTTATTCTTTCATTCTGTTCAAGTTCACTGTTTACTCACTGAGTAAAGGTGAAATCCAGCGCCAGGCTTTACTTAACATACTTTCATTCACAAAACCCAGAGAACAAACATACACACCTGAAACCAACCCCTGTAAGTATTTAAGAATGATGTCCTAACCTATCACAGAATCGTTTCGATGCAGAAGGAGGCCATTCGGCCCTTCGTGTCTGCACTAGCTCTCCAAATGAGCATCATGACTGAGTGCCATTCCCCTGCCTTTTCCCTGTACGCCTGCACATTGCTTCTATTCAATAATCATCTAATATCCTCTTGAATGCCTCAGTTGAAGCTGCCTCCACCACATTCTCAGGTAGTGCATTCCAGACCCCAACCACTCGTCGTGTGAAGAAGTCTTTTCTCACATCACATCTGCTTCTTTGAAAATCACTTTAAATCTGTGCTCACTCATTCATGATTGTTTTACGAATGGGAACATGATGAGAAACTCCCCTATCTGGCCCCCTCATGATTTTGAACATCTCGACCAAATCTCAAGGAGAACCGTCCCAATTTATCCAACCTTCCCTCATAACTGAAGTTTCTCATCCCTGGAACCATTATTGTGGGGTTCACATTCTTCCTATAGTGCGGCATCCAGAACTATACACATACTCCAGCTGAGGTTTATCTAGCATCTTGTCCATTTCCCCAATTATTGACGACTGCTCTGACTGACTTAAAGCTTTCACTTCATTGTGACAGGATTGCAACACTAACACATTTCTCTAAGGCTAAAGGCAGTTCTTCACACTGGGATATGGCTGTGGATATCACCAACCTTCTCAAACTCCATTTCTAATGTCTGTCTTCCCAGTGCAGGTCACAATCCTGAGGCCTAACATTGCCTCTCTAGTTACCCCACTCTCCTCCTTAAGGACCATTCATGAAACTTAGCTCTTCAAAGCTAGCTGTTGGTCATTTTCCTTTATATCTCCTTCTGAGGCTCAGTGTTGTGTTTAGTTTTATGGAATGCCTTGTGGTTTTTTATTGTGTAAAAGCCTGTTTAAATGCAAGTTACCATTGTTGTTTGGGCACTTTCTATTTTGCACTATAACAAAATTGTCATGTGTACTGTGTGTTCTCTATTCCAGTGCAAGCGATTGATTCTGCTGCCATTAGTCCTGTTATTTCTATTCACGAACTTGGCCATGCAGGGGCAACAAAGACCGAGAGAACTGGAATTAGCAAACTGAAGAGTGAAATGAAACAGGTACGGAAAAGCTTTCCTAATGCTTCACAATTACCACAGAGATGCATCGTTGGTCAGGGACTTTCGAACAAATGGTGTCACGTCACTGGATTAGTAACAGTAAGAAGTTTAACAACACCAGGTTAAAGTCCAACAGGTTTATTTGGTAGCAAAAGCCACACAAGCTTTCGGAGCTCTTAGCCCCTTCTTCAGGTGAATGGGAATTCTGTTCACAAACAGAGCTTATAAAGACACAGACTCAATTTACATGAATAATGGTTGGAATGCAAATACTTGCAACTAATCAAGTCTTTAGGAGACGAAACAATGTGAGTGGAGAGAGCATCAAGACAGGCTAAAAAGATGTGTATTGTCTCCAGACAAGACAGCCAGTGAAACTCTGCAGGTCCACGCAACTGTGGGAGTTACAAATAGTGTGACATGAACCCAATATCCCGGTTGAGGCTGTCCTCGTGTGTGCGGAACTTGGCTATCAGTTTCTGCTCAGCGACTCTGCGCTGTCGTGTGTCGCGAAGGCCGCCTTGGAGAACGCTTACCCGAATATCAGAGGCCGAATGCCCGTGACCGCTGAAGTGCTCCCCAACAGGAAGAGAACAGTCTTGCCTGGTGATTGTCGAGCGGTGTTCATTCATCCGTTGTCGCAGCATCTGCATAGTTTCCCCAATGTACCATGCCTCGGGACATCCTTTCTTGCAGCGTATCAGGTAGACAACATTGGCCGAATTGCAAGAGTATGTACCGTGTACCTGGTGGATGGTGTTCTCACGTGAGATGATGGCATCTGTGTCGATGATCTGGCACATCTTGCAGAGGTTGCTGTGGCAGGGTTGTGTGGTGTCATGGTCACTGTTCTCCTGAAGGCTGGGTAGTTTGCTGCGGACAATGGTCTGTTTGAGGTTGTGCGGTTGTTTGAAGGCAAGAAGTGGGGGTGTGGGGATGGCCTTGGCGAGATGTTCGTCTTCATCAATGACATGTTGAAGGCTCCGGAGGAGATGCCGTAGCTTCTCCGCTCCGGGGAAGTACTGGACAACGAAGGGTACTCTGTCCACTGTGTCCCGTGTTTGCCTTCTGAGGAGGTCGGTGCGGTTTTTCGCTGTGGCGCGTTGGAACTGTTGATCAATGAGTCTAGCGCCATATCCTGTTCTTATGAGGGCATCTTTCAGCGTCTGGAGGTGTCTGTTGTGATCCTCCTCATCCGAGCAGATCCTGTGTATACGGAGGGCTTGTCCGCAGGGGATGGCTTCTTTAACGTGTTTAGGGTGGAAGCTGGAGAAGTGGAGCATCGTGAGGTTATCCGTGGGCTTGCAGTACAGTGAGGTGCTGAGGTGACCGTCCTTAATGGAGATGCGTGTGTCCAAGAATGCAACCGATTCCGGAGAGTAGTCTATGGTGAGCCTGATGGTGGGATGGAACTTGTTGATGTCATCATAGAGTTGTTTCAGTGATTGTTCGCCATGAGTCCAAAGGAAGAAAATGTCATCGATGTATCTAGTGTATAGCATCGGTTGAAGGTCCTGAACGGTGAAGAAGTCTTGTTGAGTCCAAAGGAAGAAAATGTCATCGATGTATCTAGTGAGTCCAAAGGAAGAAAATGTCATCGATGTATCTAGACTTCTAGAACAAGACTTCTTCACCGCTCGGGACCTCCTCAGAAGACAAACACGGGACACAGTGGACAGAGTACCCTTCGTTGTCCAGTACTTCCCCGGAGCGGAGAAGCTACGGCATCTCCTCCGGAGCCTTCAACATGTCATTGATGAAGACGAACATCTCGCCAAGGCCATCCCCACACCCCCACTTCTTGCCTTCAAACAACCGCACAACCTCAAACAGACCATTGTCCGCAGCAAACTACCCAGCCTTCAGGAGAACAGTGACCATGACACCACACAACCCTGCCACAGCAACCTCTGCAAGACGTGCCAGATCATCGACACAGATGCCATCATCTCACGTGAGAACACCATCCACCAGGTACACGGTACATACTCTTGCAATTCGGCCAACGTTGTCTACCTGATACGCTGCAAGAAAGGATGTCCCGAGGCATGGTACATTGGGGAAACTATGCAGATGCTGCGACAACGGATGAATGAACACCGCTCGACAATCACCAGGCAAGACTGTTCTCTTCCTGTTGGGGAGCACTTCAGCGGTCACGGGCATTCGGCCTCTGATATTCGGGTAAGCGTTCTCCAAGGCGGCCTTCGCGACACACGACAGCGCAGAGTCGCTGAGCAGAAACTGATAGCCAAGTTCCGCACACACGAGGACGGCCTCAACCGGGATATTGGGTTCATGTCACACTATTTGTAACTCCCACAGTTGCGTGGACCTGCAGAGTTTCACTGGCTGTCTTGTCTGGAGACAATACACATCTTTTTAGCCTGTCTTGATGCTCTCTCCACTCACATTGTTTCGTCTCTTAAAGACTTGATTAGTTGTAAGTATTTGCATTCCAACCATTATTCATGTAAATTGAGTCTGTGTCTTTATAAGCTCTGTTTGTGAACAGAATTCCCACTCACCTGAAGAAGGGGCTAAGAGCTCCGAAAGCTTGTGTGGCTTTTGCTACCAAATAAACCTGTTGGACTTTAACCTGGTGTTGTTAAACTTCTTACTGTGTTTACCCCAGTCCAACGCCGGCATCTCCACATCACTGGATTCGTAATCCAGAGGGCCAGGCTGATGCTCTGGGACATGGGTTCAAATCCCACCCTGACAACTGGTGAAATTTAAATCCAATTGATAAATTTGGAATTATAAAGCTAGTGTCAGTAATGGTGGCCATGAAACTATCATTGATTGTTGTAAAAACCCATCTGGTTCACTCATGTCCTTTAGGGAAGGAAATCTATGTCCTGGCTTACACATGGCCCCACAACATGGTTGACTCCGAACTGCCCTCTGAAATGGCCGAGCGAGACATTCAGTTCGAGGGCAATTAAGGATGGGCATCAAACGCTTGCCTCTCCAGCGACGCCCACACCCTGTGAAAGAGTAAAGAAAATCTTTTGTCTTCTAAATGCCTTCCAATGACAACAGTCATTGTCAGATACCGTGGGCAGCTCCTTTTGACTTTTATCTCTAAGTTTGGTGGCAGGCGTAGAATTGGGGTTGTTTTCTGCTCAGGAGAGGGGAGGGGTGGTTGTAGGGAAATCTTGCCCTGTTCAGCTGAGTACTAATACATCTGTGCAGGGCAGTGGGCAGGAAATTGCCCTCATCTCATGGGCTGCAAGGTCCAGGCGCCATGTTTAAAGGGTACTCTGACACCATCCCTCCCTTCACCTCTTAGCCTGCTCCACCCTCCGCACCCCACCTGCCAACCCGCTGACCCGAACCCCCCCCCCCCCCAGCATCCTCCAGCCCTGGTGCAGCTTGTGCCTGATATAATTGCGGGTCTTAGCGGTCCCCAAGAAGGTGAAAGCAGTGTTCGCTGACCATGAAGTGAAGCTCTCCAGGTGCATGCCACTTATATACAGTGGTGAAAGGGAACGCTCTGGTTTCCTGCTGGCGGGACACTTCATCCTGACAATCAGGTTAATCAGCTCTGTGAGAGGAACTTTCCCAACATTGCTCATCGGGAAGCTTGACGCACCTCAAAAATCCCAAGAGCTGACTGCTCCCACATCTCGGCAAACTGATTTTTGGAGTAATGCCAAACTAAGTTCTGCTGCCCATCCCACTTCCCGCAGGTGGGACAGGAAGATTCCGCCCTGTTTCATTAAGTTGTATTTTGAGCGGATTACTTGCTTTTTAAACTTTGAAACCTGTTGGAAACCCGTTAACTCTGCAATCTTTATTGAGAAACATAAACTAGCTTAGAGATTCCTGGGGAATTTCTGTGGTCTAAACATCAAGCTTATTATTTCATTAATGATTAAGTGAGGGAGGCTGCGTGGGAGCCCTTTAAACATAGCGCCTGGATCTTTAAGCCATGACAGTGGTGAGGGTGACTTTGTACCCGCCTCCGCCATGAGCTTTGCTGTGCTCCACACAGATGCAGAGATAATGAACTAAACAGCAGAGGATTGCAACTCCCCCCCCCCCCCCCCTCCCCCCCCAAAAAAAACCCCACACCACCCTGATCGGGACCAACAGATTGCACCCACGGTGTCTGGCGTGATCAAAATAGTAAGGAGTCTAACAACAGTCTAAAGATGTGCGGGTTAGGTGGATTGGCCATGCTAAAATTGCCCCTTAGTGTCCTGAGATGCATAGGTTAAAGGGATTAGCAGGTAAATGTTTAGGGATAAGGGGGTAGGGTCTGGGGGGATTGTGGTCGGTGCAGACTCGATGGGCCAGATGGCCTCTTTCTGCACTGTAGGGTTTCTATGATTCTATGAACACCAGGTTAAAGTCCAACAGGTTTATTTGGTAGCAAACGCCACTAGCTTTCGGAGCGTGCTGCTCCTTCGTCAGGTGGAGTGGGAGATCCCACTAACAACCTGGTGTTGTTAGACTTCTTACTGTGTTTACCCCAGTCCAACGCCGGCATCTCCACATCGTGATCAAAATATCCAGAGCAAAGCAAGCTGCATTATAAATCTTCCTTAGGCAGCACCTTCCAAACCCATGACCTCTACCATCTAGAAGGACGGGGCCAGCACATACATGGGAATACTGCCGCCTGAGAGGTTTCCTTCCAAGTCACTCACCATCCTGACTTGGACATATGTCACCATTTCTTCACTGTCGCTGGGTCAAAATCCTGGAACTCCCTCCCTAACAGCACTGTGGGTATACCTACACCACATGGACTGCAGCAGTTCATGAAGGCAGCTCACCAACACCTTCTCAAGTGCAATTATGGATGGGCAATAAATGCTGGTTTAGCCATCGCATACACATCCCATCTTTTTAATATCACTTCAGATAAGAAAATGGCAGAGCACAGTATGCTGCCTCTGAGCTGGTTAGTGTTGTGGAGGCAGGGTGGGAGGAGAGTGAGCTGGGAGGTTTACACTGGTGAACCGTACGTCTGTTCCCTGACGTGTCACTGCCTGTGTGCTGTATTTCCAGACTGGAGGTAGAATTTCCGCCGTGTTTTCGGCAGGAGGGAACAGCGGAGGGGGAGGAGAATCGAGGGGAAGTCCCAAAACAGATTTTACTCCGGATTGTTCAACCGCCCGCCCCCACTCTCCCGCCAGTGACATAAGAGGGCTCCAACCATGCAATGACAGGAACCTCATTTGAATATATTTAAATACAATTAGCGGGCCTACCCCCTGTACGATCCCCCCACCTCTGTTAAGTGACATCATGTCGACAGGGTTTACAGTAGGTTTTAAAATGGGGAGCTGGGAAACAGAACCCAGCCTGGGCGGGGGGGGGGGGGGGGGGGGGACAGAACACAGCCTGGGGGGGGGGGGGCGCGCAGAGAGCAGTGCTGGGACAGGGGTCCATGGGGTGGTGCTGGGGGTGCCGTGCCCATGGAGGGTTTGGGTGGGGGAGGGAGGTGGGTTCCATGCAGGGGGCTTGAGGGTTTCTGTGGTGCGGGGAGGGGGTTTCCTTGTTTCTATTTTGTGTGGGGTTATGTGGGAGGAGAGGGCCTCTGTAAGATACCCTGTCAGAGAGTCGGTGTAGGCTAAATGGGCCGAATGGCCTCCTTCTGCACTGGAGGGATGCTTTGATTTTTATCTTTTATCCCTTTAAAAAGGGTGCCCCAATCCATCAAGAGCCGAGGTCGCTGATGGTGCGACTCATTCACTGCCTCCCCTGCCAGTGTGCATCGTGGGTTCTACCCCATCACTTTATTTTTGTCCCAGGTGTTCAAACATATGGTGGGAAAATCCGGCACTGCAGCCGGGAGCGGGGCCTACGCTCTGCTTTTCCCACCTGAGTTCACACCGAGACAAATATTGATCAAATTCTGCCATGTGGAAAATCACAGCAGGAGGTCATGGAGTCGAGTTATTCGCATTTCCATCTAAAAGAGGGAAACGATACAGAGGAATCCATGGCTAGCTACAGATTGAGAAAGAGAGAGAGGAGACATGCAGACAAGCCCAAAAGACCTGACCTTTCTGACAGGATTCTATTCAGGATTCATCAAGGCACCAAGGTTCATTAAGAAAATTTTTGGAGGCAGGTTGCTAGCGGTGTGCCGCAGGGATCAGTGCTTGGTCCTCTGCTCTTTGTGATTTTTATTAATGACTTCGAGGAGGGGGCTGAAGGGTGGATCAGTAAATTTGCTGATGACACCAAGATTGGTGGAGTAGTGGATGAGGTGGAGGGCTGTTGTAGGCTGCAAAGAGACATAGATAGGATGCAGAGCTGGGCTGAAAAATGGCAAATGGAGTTTAACCCTGATAAATGTGAGGTGATTCATTTTGGTAGGACAAATTTAAATGTGGATTACAGGGTCAAAGGTAGGGTTCTGAAGACTGTGGAGGAACAGAGAGATCTTGGGGTCCATATCCACAGATCTCTCAAGGTTGCCAGTCAAGTGGATAGAGCTGTGAAGAAGGCCTATAGTGTGTTAGCTTTTATTAACAGGGGGTTGGAGTTTAAGAGCCGTGGGGTTATGCTGCAACTGTACAGGACCTTGGTGAGACCACATTTGGAATATTGTGTGCAGTTCTGGTCACCTCACTATAAGAAGGATGTGGAAGCGCTGGAAAGAGTGCAGAGGAGATTTACCAGGATGCTGCCTGGTTTGGAGGGTAGGTCATATGAGGAAAGGTTGAGGGAGCTAGGGCTGTTCTCTCTGGAGCGGAGGAGGCTGAGGGGAGACTTAATAGAGGTGTATAAAATGATGAAGGGGATAGATAGAGTGAACGTTCAAAGACTATTTCCTCGGGTGGATGGAGCTATTACAAGGGGGCATAACTATAGGGTTCATTGTGGGAGATACAGGACGGATATCAGAGGTAGGTTCTTTACGCAGAGAGTGGTTGGGGTGTGGAATGGACTGCCTGCAGTGATAGTGGAGTCAGACACTTTAGAAACATTTAAGCGGTTATTGGATAGGCACATGGAGCACACCAGGATGATAGGGAGTGGGATAGCTTGATCTTGGTTTCAGATAAAGCTCGGCACAACATCGTGGGCCGAAGGGCCTGTTCTGTGCTATACTGTTCTATGTTCTATGTTCTATGTTCTAAAATTAGACTTGGGTTTTATAATGGTCAGAATTAGATACCAAGTTACTTCTGCATTTGAGAAACTTATGATTGTTTCTATCTGGGGAAATGGGGCTTGCTATTCAGAACTGAGCTGGAACACTGATGCAGAGCCACATGGACAGTACTGGCGACACCCACAGACTTGGCTGTACAAGGAGAGGATTCGCTTCCTGAGCGCCTGTCCGTGCAGCAGTACTGCTGAGCATTGAGCCTCAAAGAGGCAGGTGGTGACTGTCTGTGTGGAGTTTGTACATTCTCCCCATGTCTGCGTGGGTTGCCTCGGGGTGCTCCGTTTCCTCCCACACTGCAAAGGTGTCTGGGCTGGAGGACCACCTTATGCCACAAGGCTCAGGAGGGACACTCTTTTCCACTGGCGGTCACGCTGACTGAACTTTGACCTGAAAGTCTCAGCTTCTGGCTTCATTTCAGGGGTTGTCAGCTGACCTCTGCGATCTCACCATCAGCCCCGCACTGTTGAATATCTCAGATGAGGGCTTCGCCCTTTTTGAAGGGGTTTGGATTTCATTACACACCTGCCCAATCAGGCCATGAGCTTGGCTTCAACGGGAGGAGTCCCTTAGGTGCAGTGTATGACTGACTGTACATGTCTCACTATCAAAGCCCCTGCCATTGGGTGGCACGGTAGCACAGTGGTCAGCAATGCTGCCTCAGAGCACTGGGACCCGAGCTCAATTCCAGCCTTTGGTGACTGTCAAATGGAGTTTGGACATTCTCCCCATGTCTGCATGGGTTGCCTCCCACAGTCCAAAGATATGCAGGTTAGGTGGATTGGCCATGCTAAGTTGCCCCTTAGTGTCCCAGGATGTGTAGGTTAGGGGGGATGAGCAAGGTAAACATGTCAGGTACAGGGAAAGAGTCTGGGTGGGATGCTCCATCGGAGAGTTGGTGCAGACCCGATGGGCCGAATAGCCTACTTCTGCACTATAAGATTTCTTTTTCAGACTCGAGCATTCATCAGCAGGAAGGGTTTCCATTTTCGACTGTGACCATGGTGAGTGGTTCCTTTGGGCTTGTGCGAGGTTTCCTGGCCACTGTCATGTTTATCCATCCTGAGGTAGCCAGAGGGACCAGTGGTGTTCACTCCAGCACACAGCCTTCCAGGACGGCCCCTGATGGTGAAGGGCGACCCCAGTGAGAGAGCCCATACTGAAGCAGAGCGGAGGTGCCCTTTCAGTGCTGGGACCCTGGCTGAGCAGGACGGTGGCTGCTGGAGTGGAGGCTCCGACATCATTTGACTGTTCGAAGAGCGCTCAGAGAAGCTGCGAGTGTTTCTCATTGTGGGGGGTGTGAGAAAAGATGAAACCTATAAGGTCAGGAGCACAGAGCTCCTGCTCATCTCAACAAACCCCCATTGAAATACAACTGCATCATAAACAATTCATTTCATTTATATAGCACTTTGAACAAAGCAGAATCATAGAATCCTTACAATGCAGAAGGAGGCCATTTAGCGCATCGAATCTGCACCGACTTTCTGCCAGAGTATCTTACCCAGGCCCTCGCCCCATCCCCATCCCCATGACCCCACACATTTTGCATGGCTAATCCGCCTAACCTACACAACTTTGGATTTTGGGAGGAAACCGGAGCACCCGGAGGAAACCCATGCAGCAAGGAAAGAATATTCAAACTCCACACAGACGGTCACCTGAGATTGGGATCAAATCCAGGTCCCTGGCGCTGTGAGGCAGCAGGGCTAACCACTGTGCCACCATGCCACCCAAAATGACCCAAGAGATTTCACAGACTCCAGTATGTGTCAGAATTTTGACATCGAAGCATGTCATTTTAGACAGGTGACCCAAAACTTGGCCAAAAGGTAGTTTTATTTTTATGGAGCACACCTTGGAGGAGGAAAGCGCTTTTGAGATATTTAGGAAGGATATTCCAGAGATTGTGACCCAGGTGTGGTGAAGTGATTAGAATTATGGATGCTCCAGAGAATTAGAGGAACACAGATAGAGTCATAGAGGTTTACAGCAAGGAAACAGGTCCTTCGGCCTAACTTGTCCATGCTACACAGTTTTTAACCTCTGGACCCTTTTGTATTTCTCCTCTCTCATCTTAAACCTATTTAGATTCCCTATCTTTGGGAAAAGATGTTGACTATCTACCTTATATATGCCTCTCATTATTTTATAGACCCCTATAAGATCATCCCTAAGCCTCCTACATTCCAAGGAAAGAAGTCCCAGTCTATCCAGCCTCTCTTTATAACTCAAGACATCAAGTCCCAGTAGCATCCTAGTAAATCTTTTCTGCACTCTTTCTAGTTTAATAATATCCTTTCTATAATAGGGTGAGCAGAACTGTACACAGTATTCCAAGTGTGGCATTACTAATGTCTTGTACAACTTCAACAAGACTTCAATAACTCCTGTATTCAATGTTCTGACCAATGAAACCAAGCACGCCAAATACCTCCTTCACCACCCTGTTCACTTGTGACTCCACTTTCGATTCCACTTTCAAGGAGCTATGAACTTGTACTCCTAGATCTCTTTGATCTATAACTTTCCCCAACACCCTATCATTAACTGAGTAAGTCCTGCCCTGGTTTGATCTATCAAAATGCATCACCTCACATTTATCTAAATTAAATTCCATCTGCCATTCACTAGCCCATTGGCCCAATTGATCAAGATCCCATTTGCACTCCTAGATAACCTTCTTCACTGTCCAATATGCCACCAATTTTGGCGTCCTCTGCAAACTTACTAACTATGCCTCCTTCTCTGTAATATGTACACTTCTCAAGACATCACTGTTTATTTCCCCAAGTTCCCTAAGGTCCATGCCTTTTTCAAAAGTAAATACTGATGAGATGTATTCATTTAGGATCTCACCCATCTCTTGTGGATCTGCACATTGTTGATCACACGGTGGCACTGTGGTGCTTCACAGCGCCAGGGACCCTGGTTCAATCCCGTCCTCGGGTCACTGTCTATGTGGAGTTTTCACATTCTCCCCGTGTCTGCATGGGTTTCCTCTGGGTGCTCCGTTTTTCTCCCACAGTCCAAAGATATGAGGGTTAGGTGGATTGGTCGTGATAAATTGACCCTAATATTAGTGGGATTAGCAGGGTAAATATGTGAGGTTACAGGAATAGGGCCTGAGTGGGATTGTAGTCGGTGCAGACTCAATGGGCTGAATGGCCTCCTTCTGCACTGTAGGGATTCTATGATGCTAGTTACTCTTTTGCCCTTTATGTATTTGTAGAAACTCTTTAGATTCTCCTTTGCCTTATCTGCCAAAGCAATCTCATGTCCCATTTTTGTCCTTCTGATTTCTCTCCTAAATCTACTCTAACAACCTCTATATACTTCAAGGGATCCACTTGATCCCAGCTGCCTATGCCTGTCATGTGCCTCTTTCTTCTTCTTGACCAGGGCCTCAATGTCTTGAGTCATCCAGGGTTCCCTACTTCTATCAGCCTTGTCCTTCACTCTAAAAGGAATGTGCTTACCCTGAACCCTGGTTGACACACTTTTGAAAGCTTCCCACTTACCAGACGTTCCTTTGCCTGCCAACAAACTCCCCCAATCATCTTTTGAAAGTTCCTGCCTAGAAGAGTCTATTTGATATCCAGGAGAGTTGAGGGGCTGGAGGAGACTCCAGAGATAGATGAGGTCTTGAGGCAATTTGAAAACAAGGATGAGAATTTTAGAATTAAGACATTGCTTAACTGGGTGCCAGTATAGGTCAGAGTGCGCAGGGAGTGATTGGTGTGAATGAAGACCTGGGCAGTGGAGTTTTGGATGACCTTAAGTTATAGAGGGGGGACTGTAGGAGAGCAGTCTGGAGTTCATTGGAATAGTTAAATCTACAGATTGAGTTCGAACAGATTTTTGATCGACGAGATGTTCGAGGGTTATTGCATTTTTGTGTTTCTGCATGTTCATTAATAATAGACAACATGAATAATATGCAATGATACACGGTCAACACGAGGCACACCAAACCAAAGACACGGAGCACTTTACAGAAAGATCGGCTGACTTCACCTCGTCTGGAGAACTAGCCCATGGGCGGCATTTTGTGAAAAATGGCAAAGTGTCAGCTTCTGACTGAAAGCCAGCGTGTTTCTCCCCAGAGACACAGCCAGGTTTTCTCACCAGATCATCTTCTGACATTTTGTCAGGAAATTGTCAGGAGTGTTTAGTGCCGTTACGCTGGTGGGGAGGTACCTCACAGAACCGCCAAGCCCAGCTACACAGAGATCGAGGTGCCATCTTTAAAGGCCGCCCCTATCTGCACTAAAGATGTGCTTTCCCCCCCATGCAAAATTCGGGGTTGATTTTCCCCCTCCCACCCCAGCAAGATTTGGGTCGATTCCCCCCAACCCCCACCCCGCCTGGCAAGTATCAGGGGGCACTCTTTCCCACCTGCCCATGCATTCTCCAGTGGCACCATTCTTCCCCCACCACACATGAGGGAAGCACCCCTCCTCCAATGGTAAAGTGTTTGCCGCTGGTAGTGCCCCCTAGGGGTGGCACAGTGGTCAGCACTGCTGTCTCACAGCGCCAGGGACCCGGGTTCGATTCCCAGCTTGGATCACTGTCTGTGCGGGGCCTGCACGTTCTCCCCATGTCTGCATGGCTTTCCTCCCACAGTCCGAAAGATGTGCTGGTTAGGTGCATTGGCCATGCTAAATTCTCCCTCAGTGTACCCGAACAGGCGCCAGAGTGTGGCAACTAGGGGATTTTCACAGTAACTTCATTGCAGCTTTAATGTAAGCCTACTTGTGACACTAATAATGAAATAAACTTTAGCACTGCCTCCAGGGGGCATTGTCAAGGTGCCAGGTCACACAGTCCAGCCTCGATCCTCAACCCCGGGGCCTCCAGGCACATCTACACCCACCCCCTGGTGTGATCATCGTAATTGGGACCTGTTTTCAAGGACTGGTAGTGAATTGCGCTGGCGTGGCACTGGCACTGGCAGGCCGGAAGATTCAACAAGGTCAGAAGAATCGCCTGTAGCCTCACGAATTATATTAAAATTGATTCAATTTGGTAGAAATCAGGTTCTCGCTCTTCCTGGGAGTAAACTTGATCGCGTCATCGGGGAGGGGGCCAGGAACATCACAATGGGAAATCTCACTGGCGCAAATCCCATTTTTGGCCTCTTGCGAGAGTTTGCGGTCATTATGAGATTTGCACCCACGGCTAATGCCCGCAGAAATCCTGTCCCATGTATTGTGTAATATTGGCCAAAATTTATAATCTAAAAATACATGGAACAATTAGCTGCAATGTACAGCTTTCCGCAGCGGGCTTTATATTGTGTGCATTGTTTGAGACACCAGTCCTGTGTGTCTGGGGGCTGTAGTGAGCAGCTTCAGATGCATGAAGCAGCAATACTTTCCATCATTACTCCCTCAGCCTCTGCCGCCTGTTCAGTTTGCCGCTCTCTACATTTCACAGTACTTTCCTCGACACTCTCAAAAGATCCACTTGGTAATTTACTATAAACATGTCTTTCTTAAAGCATATACGTTTATTTTAACAGTTTAACTAACAAAGTTGTCCTTTATGGTCACCTAAGCTGGAAATGATTTCAGGTAGTGTTGGACTCTCAGACAGCAGGGATTAAATGGAACAATCTGAAATAAGAACATCAAAAAGAGGATTTCTTCAAATCTTTCATCAGAAACTATTTTTATTTGCATTTTACTGCAGTTAATTAGATAAGTTTGGATCAGGTTCAAATTCTAAATGTTGTTTTTATTACTTTTAATTTCATTTCTTTTCAAAGGGTTATAAGTCATATGATGCAGTGAAAGGCTTATGAGATGTTTTCATCTACAAAGGAGTCATTTTTTAATCAGCATGAATTTAATTTGCAGCAATGTGAAACATCGGGCCACAACTCAGCTACTAAAAGCCATTATCATCCAAGTATGCTTTGACCTATTTCCCAGTAAATAGATCCCAGTAAACCGGGATTCAGACAGAAACCGGGACAAATCTGTTTCTTTACTGGAAATTGATGTGCAAAATCTCAGTAAAAATATACAACAAGAAGCTTTGCAAATTTGCAGATTATTCTTTGATTATTTTAACTATATATATAATTTATTCAAAACAAAACCTGCTTAGGTGCCTTTTGCTGCATTCATATCTCCGGCTTAACACTTTCTAGTTATCGTGCATGCACTCGTTTTCTTGCCTTCCTCTCTGCCTCATCTTATTCATGTTTTCATTTTCTTTTCTCTAATAGTTCATTTTCACTGGAGGTTCATTAGCATTCAGCATTCATTCTACCAGAGCAATGGTAATCACTCCAGTGTGGTACAGTATAAACCCTCGGTCTGTGCAACACTCCTTCCAGTGTGGTATAAACTCAGCTTGTACAACACTCACTCCAGTGTGATACAGTATATACTGACTGATACCATATGTACACTCAGGCTGGTACAGTATATACTGACTGGTACAGTATATACTGAGTGGTACAGTATATACACTCAGACTGAGGGTTTATACTGAGATTGAAAGAAATAATCAGCCAATGAATATGACAGATTCCCCGAGCTGTCAGTGTGTAGTCACTGAGACCAGCTCCACGTAACAATCTCATAGTTACACACATGTTCTTCCCTATGTGGGGTGACTGGTATCCACTTCCATGAACTGACTAATCTTCAAATTATGTGCTTTTCATATCTTTTGCCAGATTTATCAGAATGGCAGTGTTTAAATAATGAAAACATTTGTTTTCAGCACTCTTATTCTACATGTTTTGCCTGTGCACTCTAAACTAAAATAATGGTGTCTTATGGAGATTAAAACGCAATTTGAATGTTATGTCATGAGCTGTTATATATTAATTGATTGATTGAATGTTATGGTGTTGTAGTGTTATTGTCACTGGCCTAGTATTCCAGAGGCTCAGGCTAATGCTCTGCGGCCTAACTAAAGTTTTATAAAGCTGCAACATGACATACTGACTTGATCCATTTGTACATCAATGATGTTCAGGGTCCTGCCATTAACTGTATACTTACCCTGAACACTTCATCTTAAGTCTCAAGTCATGGCAAGTTGGAAATTGTGGCTCGCTAGAATTTGGTCATTTCCTGCCTGATCCTGAGGTATAGGTGTTTGGCTTTTCTTGCCGACTGAAATTGATGTGTTTCTGAAATGAATCCCTCCGACGAATTGTCATTCGGCAGAGCTGAGGCAGCGAATGCTGGGAACAAAAACAGAAAAATGCTGGAAAATCTCAGCAGGTCTGACAGCATCTGTGGAATGCGCCTAGTTTGCCAATAACACACATTTACGTGACCCATTAACATAGCAGTGTTTGTGAAAGAAATTTGCAAAGCCGCCTAATACTGAATAAGCTATTGATAGGTCAGAGGGTAATTAGCAATTCATCTAGCGGTAAGAAATACTTTCACCATAAATGGTTATTGTAGCAGAGATTCAGTTGTTGGTTATTCTGGTTATACCGCACGTTTCAAACTATGGTCTGGGTCCAATATTGATACACTTCATTTAATGGTTTGAGGAGCTTTCTGGAAAGTACAAGGATTTACAGCAAATGCTGGAAAATCTCAGCAGATCTATGGAGAGAGAATAGAACCAACGTTTGAAGGGTCATCCAGACTCTTATTCTCCCTCCACAGATGTTGTCAGACCTGCTGTGATTTTCCAGCATTTTCTGTTTTTGTTTCAGATTCCAACATCCACAGTATTTTGCTTTTATCTGAGGATTTACAGTGACGGGCCTTGAATTCTGACAGTCTAATTCCATAGAACATAGAACATTACAGCACAGAACAGGCCCTTCGGCCCACGATGTTGTGCCGACCTTCATCTGAAACCAAGATCAAGCTATCCCACTCCCTACCATCCTGGTGTGCTCCATGTGCCTATCCAATAACCGCTTAAATGTTCCTAAAGTGTCTGACTCCACTATCACTGCAGGCAGTCCATTCCACACCCCAACCACTCTCTGCGTGAAGAACCTACCTCTGATATCCTTCCTATATCGCCCACCATGAACCCTATAGTTATGCCCCCTTGTAATAGCTCCATCCACCCGAGGAAATAGTCTTTGAACGTTCACTCGATCTATCCACAGCCCAGGGACCATTTACAAAGCAGTAAAGTGCATTGGAGTGATCGATTGCAGCTTTCAAATTGTTTGACATTTTAACCCTGTTCCCAGACAAAATGTTTGGATTTTTGAACATTGGATGTGGTGAATAATAAGACCACTGGCCAATTACAGAGTGACTTTATTCAAAGGACATGGGTCTGACAGTGTTCAAGGGAGAGTATTTGAGATAAAATTTTAAAATAAACAGTTGCTTGGTAATACAGAACTGGAACTTGTTAAAAAGAGAGGCATGTTGTCGAATGGTGGCACAGTGGTTAGCACTGCTGCCTCACAATGCCAGGGACTCGGGTTCAATTCCCACCATCGATGACTGTCTGTGTGGAGTTTGCATGTTCTCCCCGTGTCTGCGTGGGTTTCCTCCGGGTGCTCTGGTTTCCTCCCAAAGTCCAAAGATGTGCAGGTTAGGGGGATTGGCCATGCTAAGTTGCCCCTCAGTGTTCAAAGATGTGTAGATTAGATGATTAGCCATGGGAAATTTGTGAAATTACGGGGATAGGGCGGGGCGGGGGGGGGGGGGGGGGGGGAGGGGGAGAAGGCCTGGGTAAGATGCCCTGTCAGAGAGTCAGTGCAGACTTTAAGGGCCGAATGGTCTCTACTGCACTGTAAGGATTCTATGAAAAGAAACTTTTCATCTCGCACTCATCAGGGCAAATACGTGATGTCAAACTTTAAAATATTGCCAACAATTTATTTGCATGACAAGAGGGTTTTCATCAACAATTTTCATCAACTTTTCAGCAACATTTAAATAGATATCGTTTGCACTTCTGTGATGAAAGATGCCAGGTCATTCTGCGGTGTGGATCATTAACCAATCTAACTTCCCTGTGTCTCTCATGAAGTTTTAACCTGGTGTTGTTAGACTCCTTACTGTGTTTACCCCAGTCCAACGCTGGCATCTCCACATCTCTCATAACTGCCCCAGATAATGTGCATTGATGTTGTAATCCAGAAACCACATAAATGGAGTTTGTAGTTTACAGATAGATGATGTTATGTTGCAATGCTGCACATTTGATGAGTTGTGACTTTTGAAGCCCCCATCAGCCAATGGATTGAATGACAAATTTAACGAGATTCATTGTTTGGCAGCATAGTGTTCGGAGGAGCTGGCTACCCTGATAGGTTAGACACATGGTTTAGGTTCAGCCCGACTGATCCTGTATTGCCCACTACTGTACAGGTTAGGGTCACATTCCTGGAGATTTCCTCAACTCTTCAGTCAAACAGCTTTTTGTTTTAACCTCCATCTCCAATATTATATGAAATAATAATCCAAAGTGTTCAAAGACAATGTCCCAATACTGTCTCTCCCAGGATACTCTCAACAATGTCCTGGAAATCCAATGTCTGAGAGCACCCAGAATAATCCTGGAGGATCAGTGACCTCAAATTATTTGCAGTCCAAAATTCAAAGTCGCCTCTGCAGGCTGACATATTCCTGCCTGAGAAATGAGTTTAAGAAGGTTCAGTTTGTCACTCAAATATATTTTCAGCACAGTGGCCTGGCCTGCTCGTGGACCTGCTCGTGGGCCTGTTGTCCCTCTCCCATGTTACATCCAAGCGTGGCTGTCCCTCAAGGCGAGAAGGAGCACGTGATAAATCCAGGGATGGTGGGATGATGTCCTTCAGGGGGCAATAATAGAACATAGAACATAGAACATTACAGCGCAGAACAGGCCCTTCGGCCCACGATGTTGCACCGACCAGTTAAAAAAAAAAACTGTGACCCTCCAACCTAAACCAATTTCTTTTCGTCCATGAACCTATCTACGGATCTCTTAAACGCCCCCAAACTAGGCGCATTTACAACTGATGCTGGCAGGGCATTCCAATCCCTCACCACCCTCTGGGTAAAGAACCTACCCCTGACATCGGTTCTATAACTACCCCCCCTCAATTTAAAGCCATGCCCCCTCGTGCTGGATTTCTCCATCAGAGGAAAAAGGCTATCACTATCCACCCTATCTAAACCTCTAATCATCTTATATGTTTCAATAAGATCCCCTCTTAGCCGCCGCCTTTCCAGCGAAAACAATCCCAAATCCCTCAGCCTCTCCTCATAGGATCTCCCCTCCGTACCAGGCAACATCCTGGTAAACCTCCTCTGCACCCTCTCCAAAGCCTCCACATCCTTCCTGTAATGTGGGGACCAGAACTGCACACAGTACTCCAAGTGCGGCCGCACCAGAGTTGTGTACAGTTGCAACATAACGCTACGACTCCTAAATTCAATCCCCCTACCAATAAACGCCAAGACACCATATGCCTTCTTAACAACCTTATCTACTTGATTCCCAACTTTCAGGGATCTATGCACACATACACCTAGATCCCTCTGCTCCTCCACACTATTCAAAGTCCTCCCGTTAGCCCTATACTCAACACATCTGTTATTCCTACCAAAGTGAATTACCTCACACTTCTCCGCATTAAACTCCATCCGCCACCTCTCGGCCCAACTTTGCAACCTGTCTAAGTCTTCCTGCAAACTACGACACCCTTCCTCACTGTCTACCAAACCACCGACTTTGGTGTCATCAGCAAATTTGCTAATCCACCCAACTATACCCTCATCCAGATCATTAATAAATATTACAAACAGCAGTGGCCCCAAAACAGATCCCTGAGGTACACCACTTGTAACCGCACTCCATGATGAATATTTACTATCAACCACCACCCTCTGTTTCCTATCCGCTAGCCAATTCCTGATCCAATTTCCTAGATCACCCCCAATCCCATACATCTGCATTTTCTGCAGAAGCCTACCATGGTGAACCTTATCAAACGCCTTACTAAAACCCATATATACCACGTCCACTGCCTTGCCCCCATCCACCTCCTTGGTCACTTTCTCAAAAAACTCAATAAGGTTAGTAAGGCACGACCTACCTGCCACAAAACCATGCTGACTATCACCTATCAATTCATTACTCTCCAAATAACTATAAATCCTATCCCTTATAATTTTTTCCAACATCTTGCCGACAACAGAAGTGAGACTCACCGGTCTATAATTCCCGGGGAAGTCTCTGTTCCCCTTCTTAAACAATGGGACAACATTCGCTAACCTCCAATCTTCTGGTACTATACCAGAGGCCAACGACGACCTGAAGATCAGAGCCAGAGGCTCTGCAATCACTTCTCTTGCCTCCCAGAGAATCCTTGGATAAATCCCATCCGGACCAGGGGATTTATCTATTTTCAGACCCTCCAGAATATCCTGCACATCCTCCTTATCAACTGTAATACTGTCTATTCTACTCCCCTGCAACCCAGTGTCCTCCTCAGCTATATTCATGTCCCCTTGCGTGAACACCGAAGAGAAATATTGGTTCAATGCTTCACCAATCTCCTCCGGTTCCACACATAACTTCCCTCTGCCATCTATAACTGGCCCTAAACTTGCCCTAACCAACCTTCTGTTCTTGACATACCTATAGAACGCCTTAGGATTCTCTTTAACCCTATCCGCCAAAGTCTTCTCATGTCCCCTTTTAGCCCTTCTAAGCTCGCTCTTCAACTCCCTCTTAGCCAATCTAAAGCTTTCTAGTGCACTACCCGAGTGCTCACGTCTCATCCGAACATAAGCCTCCTTTTTCTTTTTAACCAACAAAGAAACTTTTTTGGTGCACCACGGTTCCCTAGCCCTACCAATTCCTCCTTGCCTGACAGGGACATACCTATCACAGACTCGCAGTAGCTGCTCCTTGAAAAAACTCCACATGTCGGACGTTCCCAGTCCCTGTAATCTCCTAGTCCAACCTATGTTTCCTAATTCTCTCCTAATAGCCTCATAATTACCCTTCCCCCAGCTAAAACCACTGGCCCGAGGTTCATGCCTATCCCTTTCCATCACTAAGGTGAACGTAACCGAATTGTGGTCACTATCACCAAAATGCACACCAACTTCCAAGTCTAGCACCTGGTCTGGCTCATTTCCCAGCACCAGATCCAATATAGCCTCACCTCTAGTTGGCCTGTCTACATACTGAGTCAAAAAACCTTCCTGCACGCTTTGAACAAAAACTGACCCCTCTAACGAGCTAGAGCTATAACAATTCCAGTCAATATTGCCACTTAAGTATCTCAGTTGGCGATGGGCTGGGAATCCACAGGCGTTCTCACCCCCAGACCAAATGGGAGCATTGGGTGAAAGGCACTTGGTGCCCTCCTGCCTCCAGACAGGGGGAGGGCATTAAATTCCATCCTTGTTGCCTGAATGACCCCCCCTTTTCGAGGGGTCACACTGTATCTTTTACCCATCTGTTGTGCTTTGCTTATTTCTCTGACTATTACAGCGATGCAGTGGCCCTTCATCTCCCATAGCCACTGCATCTCCCACGGGCTCCTTCTGTACTCGTTTGACTTGGGATGACCGCCAGGGTCAGTGGCTGCGTAGACGACGCCTCGATGGAGCCATTAACCGAGTTCCCATGAGTTTCTATCAAAGAGTCTGGAAGGTTTTACAGAAGGTGAGTCCCTGGCAGCAATGTACAAATCTGTGAACAAGACCACATTATAGACCAGCAGCTTGACAGTACCCTTCATGACTGGGAGCTCCAAAGCATTTATTGTGTATTTTATGAAATGTTGTGGCAGCCAGTTTGCACAGAATGAGTCCAGGCGGCTGTGTTGCCTGCCCAGTGCCAGGGTTCGGGGCATCTGCTCACGACTGGAGATGAACTTGCAGTGGAACAGGGAGGATCCAGTTGTCGTGGTCAATGTCAGTACAAAGATATAGGTAGGACAAGGAAAGAGGTTCTGCATAGTCAATATAAAGAACTAGGCACCCAATTAAGAAGCAGAAAACTCAAAGCTCAATTGTCCCCTGCACATCAAGATCTAGATTATTAATAGATATCAGGAAAGGCAAGGGTCCCAATACTGAACGTTGGGGAACTCCACTCCAAACCTCCCTCCAGCCCAAAAAATATCATTGACCATTAGTCTCTGCTTCCTATTATTCCACCAATGTTTCACACAGAGTAGTTGTGATCTAGAAGGCACTGCTTGAAGGGGTGGTGGAAGCAGATTCAATAATAACTTTCTGAAGGGAATTGGAGAAATTCTTAAAGGGGAACATTTTGCAGAGCGATGGAGAAAGCAGAGGAGTGGGATAGCCCTTTCGAAGAGATGGCACAGTACAATGGTCTGAATGGCCTCCTGTATTGTATGATATGATATATTTCCTGACTTATTGCAAATATGAAGTTATGAATAGGGTGGCATGATGGCACAGTGGTTAGCGCTGCTGCCTCACAGCGCCAGGGATCCAGGTTCATTTCTGGCCTCGGGTCACTATCTGTGCAGAGTCTGCACATTCTCCCTGTATCTACGTGGGTTTCCTCCGAGTGCTCTGATTTCCTCCCACAGTCCAAGATGTGCGGGTTAGGTTGATTGCTAAATTGACCCTAGTGTCAGGGGGAATTAGAGGGTTACGGGTTACGGATGAGGGTTACGGGAATAGGGCCTGGGTGGAATTGTGGTTGATGCAGATTCAATGGGCCGAATGGTCTCCTTATGCAATGTAGAGATTCTATGATTCTAGATAGTGTTTGCAGAGATCAAATTGAAAAATGTGGCTGAAAGGTCGAATTTCTCATCTGCCAGACATGAAGACTTTCTCAATTTGAAAGGTTTATGGATTATAAATTATTTGACTTTGTGTTCATTTGAATTTTAGTGCCATGGTCTCTCTATTGATGGCTATGTTCTTCCTTCCTCAACCACAAAAGAGGTAAGGCGGAGTTACTTTCTTTACTTAATTCTTCCATCACTGATGGCCAGATACTGCCTAATGTGCTGAAACCTCCAGTTCTGACAATCTTTTCAGTAATATTCTTATAACTCATAGTATTTAAGGCTGCACTCCCATATCTTGATACAAAATGTATACGAGATGCATAGATTCCAGAGTAAAACGCAATGTTCATAATTGACTTGGAATCTAAAATATTACTTTAGATCCAGATGTTGTGGCCTGGCTGGTGTTTAATCAGTTTGGTCAGTAAGAATTACATTTTGACACAACCCGTTGCTCTGGAATCTGTGGAATTCCCAATGATGTTTAAATAGTGAATGACATTTGTTACCTTGAATGTGTTATCAAGTTGTTGAATTTTATTATTTGACATTTGCAGCTTTTTACTGAGGTTGGCACAGTGGTTAGCACTGCTGCCTCAGCGCCAGAGTTCGATTCCGGCCTTGCGTGAATGTGTGGTGTTTGCATGTTCTCCTTGTGTCTGCGTGGGTTTCCTCCGGGTGCCCTAGTTTCCTCCCACAGTCCAAAGATGTGCAGGTTAGGTGGATTGGCCATGCTAAATTGCCCCTCATTGTGAGCGTGCCGTGCCTAGCGCACGGCCTATGATTAACGTGCTGGAACAGTCTAGGGAACAAGTAAATGTTTATCAACCTTCTCATCAAGCACGGATAGGAATGGTGTTGGCGAAAGCGGTTGAATGGATCTTCCAGTTATTAACTGCATCTCACACATCCACAAAGAGCAGGATTTACCGCTCAACCCACCGCAAGTTTCACAGTGGCGGATGCGGGATCTTCTGTTCCCGCCACTGTCAACGGAATTTCCCATCGAATGCACTCCTCGCTGCCGGGAAACCTGTGGCAGGGGGTGCGCCATCAGTGGGACAGGAAGATCCCGTTGGTGTGAAGAGCCGGAAAGTTCCGGCCTCAGTGGAAAGGCAGGGCACGCTCACAATGAGGGGCAATTTAGCAAGGCCAATCCACCTAACCCGCACATCTTTGGATTTCTACACTGTCCTTTTCACCCAGGAAAAGCAGGGGTCCGAACACTGACCCCTGGGGAACTCCACTAGAAACCTTCCACCAGCCTGAAAAACAGCCATTAATCCCGACTCTCTGTTTCCGGTCAATTTTATATTCCATGAGCTGTAACTTTGCTCACAAGCTTGACACTGTATCAAATTTCCCAAAGTCCATGTACACCACATCAACAGCATTACCCTCATTGACCCCCCTCTGTTGCCTCATCAGAAACTCCAGCAAGTTAGTTAAATGAAATTTTCTTTAACAAACCTATGCTGACTTCCCTGAATTAACTCAAATTTGTCCATAAGATTTTAAAATTTGCCCTCAGTAATCGTTTCCAGAAAGTTTCCCATCAATGAAGTTAAACTGACTGCATTGGAGTTTCTGGGCTGATCTTTACACTGTTTTTTGAACAAGGGGCAACATCTACAATTGTCTAGCTCTTTTCACATCAGAAAGGCTGAAAGATTATGGCCAGTGCCTCTGCTATTTCCACTCTCACTTCCCTTGGATGCATCTCACCCAGTCCTGGTGCCTTATCCACCTTTAAGTACAGACAACTTATCCAATATCTCCTCCTTATCAATTTTAGAACAACAAAGAACAGTACAGCACAGGAACAGGCCCTTTGGCCCTCCAAGCCCACGCCGATCACGTTGTCCTATCTAGACCAACCACTTATATCCCTCGATTCCCTGTCTGTTCATGTGTCTATCCAGATAAGTCTTAAATATCTGCCTCAACCACCTCACTTGGCAATGAATTCCAGGCCCCCACCACCCTCTGTGTAAAAAAAAACTTCCCCCGCACATCCCCACTGAACCTTTCTCCCTTTATTTTGAACTTGTACCCCCCTGTAATTGTCATTTCTGCCTTGGGAAAAAGCTTCCAACTGTTCACCTTATCTATACCACTCATAATTTTATAAGCTTTTATCAGGTCGCCCCTCAGCCTCCGTCTTTCCAGGGAGAACAATCCCAGTTTATTCAATCTCTCCTCATAGCTAATACCCTCCATACCAGGCAACATCCTGGTAAACCTTTTCTGCACTCTCTCCAAAGCCTCCACGTTCTCCTGATTAGTGTAGTGACCAGAATTGGACACAGTATTCCAAATGTGGCCTAACCAACGTTTTATATAACTAACATAATTTGCCAACTTTTATACCCGATGCCCCATCCATTGAAGGCAGCTTGCCATATGCTTTCTTCACCACCTTTATGGACCTGTGGACCTGTACTCCCAGATCTCTCTGTATCTATGCTCCTGATGGTTCTGCCATTTATTTTATAGCGCCCACCTGAATTGGATCTACCAAAATGCATCAGCTCGCATTTGTCCAGATTAAATTCCATCTGCCATTTCTCTGCCCAATTTTCCAACCTCTCTGTATCCTGCTGTATTCTCTGACAATCCTCATCACTATCCGCAACTCCACCAATCTTAGTATCATCCGCAAACTTGCTAATCAGAAGTTTTCTTCCAAGCAGAGATCCTAGCACTGATCCCTGAGGAACACCACTAGTTACAGACCTCCATTCAGAAAAACACCCTTCCACCGCTACCCTCTGTCTTCATACCCTCATCGAGTCTGAATTATCTTCTCTTGCACCATGGCTTTGGCATCTTTTCCTTGGTAAAAACAGATGCAAAGTATTCATTTAATACCTGACCCAAGCCACTGTCTCCATGTGTAAAACCGGGAAATGTGCTAAAGGAGGTCGCAGAGATCAGCTCCCTTGGATATCGATCACATGATCCTCCCAGAAAGAGAATACGATTCCTCCTTGGAAACTGACCTGTTGCTGATGAAAGAAGTTATCTTTGGTTGTTTGACTATCTAGTGAAGGTGCTTACTATTTAACTCTTTGGTCTGTTGCCACAATGAACTGTTCACTTATTCTTTTCACTTTTAAGATGACGCCCCAAGAGATTAAGTTTGCCGTTCATGTGGAGTCGATTTTGAACCACGTTCCTCAGCCTGAATACAGACAGCTCCTGGTGGAGACCATCCAGGTCCTCACTGTTCTGGCAGATCTGGAGGTTCACAGCATTGGTGGGATTATCTGTGTGGACCACATAGTGCACATGGCCAATGAGTACTTTTTGCAAGAACAGGTATAGAGTTCTCAGATGTTTTCTAACACATAGCGAACGCAGTCCAGATACCTGGAAACACTGATGGTCCAGAGGTTTTCTTGTTGAGAATAAACAAGCAACTGACAGCATCATTTTAGATGCAGTACATTGAGAGCAGGTTTAATACTTGGATTGTTGAACCTGTGGAAACCTCCGACCTCGCCATGGTGGGATTCTCCAGTCCCGCTGCTGTGAATGAAGTTTTGGCTGAGCGCTAAATTCTCTGATCTCGCTAGCAGCAATGGCGGAGCGTGTGGGATTGGAGAATTCCACCCATAATGTTCGATCGCTGTTTTATATTTCATGTAAATATTTACAGCTGCAGCATTTTCCAGTTCATGCACTTGTGTTTAGACATTCGAACATCATTCTACAATCCAGAAAATTCCAGAATCACTCTCACGCAGCATTGTGGACTGGAGAGGTGACAATGTATATGAATTCTAACGTCTTGGATTATTTAGATATTATGATAATCAGCTTCTCATTAACTCCTTTCAAAGTGGCGACAAAGCCCAGGTCAGTTGTTAAACAATTTAATTATTTCTTTTATAAAACTCGAATCTGATGGCACTGTGGGAGGGAATGGAGCTATGATGGTTGTACTGACTCCCCTCTACTGATCCCCATATTTTCTTGCTGGACATCTTTGTGTTTTTTTCAATTACTTTATTGAAAATCTGAAGAGCAATATCACACAGTACAGACCACAAGTGAAAGTGGAATGCGTGATGGCACAGATCTGATACAACACGCCTAATCTTAAGGCATACAAGATTGCTTTATAAAGTCTGACATTCCAGTCCACAGTCAGTGAAAAGTGAGGAAAGCGTCTCAAACAGTCATCTTGCAGCTTTGGTTTAAGCTCACCAACTTGAGGAAAAATCAAACATTGCAGCACAATCTCTTATTAGCGAATTTTTACATTGATGGCCAGAATTCTGCAGTTTATGGTCCGTTCTTTGTTTGCTGGAACGGACGCCAGAAAGTTGCAAAAAGTAACGGCACAATACACTGCAGATGTTGGAAATCAGAAATAAAAACAGAAAATGTTAGACAAACTCAGCGGGTCTGGCAACATCAATGGCAAGAGAAACAGAGTTAACGTTTCGATTCAGTGCAACTCTTCTTCGGAACTGAATATTCTTAGAAATGGTCTCACTCAGCAGAAACTTGATCTGCTGTAAAATAGCCTCTAGATAAGGAGAAATCTTTGGGTGGGATTTGACAGTGGAGGCAGCCCACCATTGAGTGGCAGCGGGATCTTTCGGTCCTGCCAATGTCTACGGGGCTTTGCCTGTCCCGCACCTCCGCCACCATGGAACACACCAGGGGAGGTCACCATTGGCAGGACCTAAAGATCCCGTCAGTGGGAAGCCTTGGAAAATTTCAATCCCTGTGTTTAAAATAGACAAAAAAAGTCATGTAAATAAAATGGCTTTTGCAGTATCTTTATAATTGAAGCTTGAGTGTAAAACATGGTTTGGATTGATAGGAAAAGCAAATAAAAGGAAAATAATGAAATCTTTATGTAAACAGGAATGACATGGATAATTAAGGTCTTTCTGCATAGGAAGGGTTGGAGATTCGAGGTTGGTGAAAGACGTGTCTAGAACACCAATGTTGTACAGTGCGTAATATGCAATGTTGGAACTGTGTACAGTGATTTGTTATAATTTCCCGTTCTGTTTCTGTTGCAGAGATCCCTTGGTGCAAGTGACTCCTTGTTAGAGCTTGACTCAGCCACAAGAGTTTGCAACTTGTTTTATGACAGCGCTCCAAGTGGGAGCTATGGTACTATGACTTACTTGACGAAAGCTGTTTCTACCTATGTGCAGGAATTCCTGCCAAACACTGGCTGCTTCATGCAATAGAAGCATACACTGTGAAAGCATGATGAAGAACATCGCTCTGATGTTTTTATACTCCATCGCTAAGAGCTTTAAGTTAGCATATTTTTCAACAAACCATATCTAAATCGCAATAATGCATGGGATTATAAGAAATGCTTGTCAGGCAAATACTCTTAAATGTTATTCATATGGTAGCTCAGTTAGAATAACCTTCGCGCTCGAAAGAATTGATGGGGCAGAATTTCACTCGCTCAAGATTGGCAACTTTGCAGATTCACCTGTAAATATACTGAACTGTTTGGAAAGCTCCGGGGAAATTTGTGAAGATACGATATGCCAGATCGTAACGCTTGGTGGATAAAGGAGTTATTAGATTGTATTAACTTAGATTGGGATAATGAAGTGCATCATTGATACTTTCATTGTCTGTTTGCTAACAAATATCCAGTATATTCTCTGCTCTTCAGAGACTGCGCAGGTTTTGTTTGTATTTTATACAATGAGGTCAAAGAGAAACGAATGCTGGGATTTTCTGGCCATTCCCATGGCGGGTCGCACCGAGGGTGATCCCACCCCCACGGCGGGTTCTTCAGTGACGGGATGGATGAGCCATGTAAAATGGTGTAGACACCAGCAGGACAGGAAGATCCATCTGGCAAACTGCCTCTGCTGCTGGAAAACATGGTGCAGTGGGTGGGGGGGTGGTGGGAGCGGGGATCCTACCCAAGGACCTAATCTTTATTGTTTTACAGGATGTGGGTGTCGCTGGCTAGACCAGGATTTATTATTATTTATTAATTGCCCTTGATGTGGTGGTGAACTGCCTCTTGAGCCGCTGCAGTCACCGAGGTGTAGGTACACCCACAGTGCTGTTAGGGAGGGAATTCCAGGATTTTGATCCAGCGACAATGAAGGAACAGTGATATATTTCCAAGTCAGGATGGTGAGTGACTTGGAAGGGAACCTCCAGATGGTGATGTTCCCGGGTATCTGCTGCTCTTGTACTTTTTAACAATCCTGAGACAATTTGAATCAGGGGATTTCCTAATTAGGAATTTTATTGGAATGTTTCGAAATAGAATCCTGTATTTGACAATTGTGGGAATAGATAAATGAGAGTACATTTAGTTCTGCTGATAGTGAATTATTAGAGTAAAATCAAGCTATATTTGAATGTTTTTTGTGAACTCATATGCAGTTCCTGTATGCAATATTTTAAAAATAATCATAGGGAAACCTACACCTCAGGGACTGCAGCAGTTCAAGAAGGCAGCTCACCACCACTTTCTCAAGGGCAATTGGAGATGGGCAATAAATGCTGGCCAGCCAGCGACACCCATGTCCCATTCGTGAATAGAAATAAGTGTGTGCATTAACTGTTAACATCTAGATAACAAGTTAGACATCAATGTATTATTGTACCAGTATTGTACGATGCATATATCCTATAGGGATATACAACAGACAAAAAAGATACTGAACTTCAACTTGTAAGAGAGCTCACTAATAATAAGCTAAATATGTTTGAATACATAATAGCCATGTCTCATTGATCTGGTCGCACAGAGCACATGATAGATACAGCCATCGATAGAACATTGTAAAAAGCTCATGAACAGTGATGAGGAGAAACTGCTGCAATATTGGTTGTAATGTATCCTGCACCTCCTTTCTGAAATGTTTTT
This sequence comes from Mustelus asterias, assembly GCF_964213995.1. NCBI lineage: Eukaryota > Metazoa > Chordata > Chondrichthyes > Carcharhiniformes > Triakidae > Mustelus > Mustelus asterias. Next base: position 15,048,397 of record NC_135817.1, on the reverse strand, counting down.
AATGTGAAATGCGTATTTTTAAAGTTTACATTTGAAGAAATCCTGAGCAAGTGATTGTGGCGTCAGTATAACTGCAGCGTTACTCCCAAGTGGCTTGCAGTGATGTTTAACAACCAGTGGACAACTAGACAGAGCAGTGATCCCTCAGACAGATGTCTACCACTTAGATGAAAGCGGAGTTTTCTGTCGATAAAGTATGAATTATAAAGTACGAATGATAAATTGCACGGATGCTTTAAACTCTCTCTGAAAGGTCAGTTATAAAATGTGATGAGGCACTTTAACTGTGTGTGAAGCAATTATGCCAGAGCTACACTGATTTAATTTGATTTATTGTTGTCACATGTATTGGTATACAGTGTAAAATATTGTTTCTTGCGCGGTATACGGACAAAGAAAACCGTTCATGGAATACATAGGGGAGAAGAAAAGCAAAGGGTGCAGAATAAAGTGTTGCAGTTACAGATAGGGTATAGAGAAAGATCAGCTTAATATATGATCGGTCCATTCAAAAGTCTGATGGCAGCAGGGAAGAAGATGTTTTTGAGTCAGTTGATACGTGCTCTCAGACTTTTGTATCTTTTTCCTGATGGAAGGTGGAAGAGAGCATTTCCGAGGTGCGTGGGGTCCTTGATTATGCTGGCTGCTTTTCCGAGGCAGCGGGAAATTGAAACGGAGTCATTGGATGGGAGGCTGGTTTGCATGATGGACTGGGCTACGTTCACAACATATCTGTGATAGCTGTAATCTTCTTGTGTCTGCTGTGCTAATAAGTAATTTTTCTGAAGTTTTTTTGCTAACCAGGTTACATTTGGCACAGGCTGCATCAGACTGAAGGTTACATCCCGTCCACAACATAGATTTTTGTTTATTCATTTACGGGATGTGGGTGCCACTGGCTGGACCAGCATTCATTGCCCATCCCTAATTGCCCTTCAGAAGGTGGTGGTGAGCCGCTGCCACAGTGCTGAGGGGGGACTGGTATGTGGTAATTAGCAGGAAGTTTTCTTGTCTATGTTTGACCTGATGCAATGAGACTTCATGGAGTCCAGAATCGACATTAGGAACTCGGAGGGGAACTCCCTCCTGAAGGTTTACCACCATGTTGCCACCTCTGCTTGCTCTGTCCTGCCGGTGAGACAGGACATATCCAGGGATGAGGATGGTGTCTAGGACATTAACTGTAAGGTATGATTCTGTGAGTGTGACTAGGTCAGGCTGTTGCTTGACTAGTCTGTGAGACAACTCTCCCAATTTTGGCACAAGCCCACAGATAGAACAAAGAACAGTACAGCACAGGAACAGACCCTTCGGCCCACCAAGTCTGCGCCGATCATGTTGTCCTATCTAGACCAACCGCCTGTATCCCTCTATTCCCCGCCTGTTCATGTGTCTATCCAGATAAGTCTTAAATGTTGCTAACGTGTCTGCCTCAACCACCTCACTTGGGCAGTGCATTTCAGGCCACCACCACCCTCTGTGTAAAAAACCACCCTGCGCATCTCTACTCAACCTTTCCCCATTATCTTGAACTTGTGTCCCCTTGTAATTGACATTTCTACCCTGGGAAAAGCTTATGCCCCTCATAATTTTATAAACTTCTATCAGGTCGCCCCTCAGCCTCCGTCTTTCCAGGGAGAACAATCCCAGTTTATTTAATTTCTCAGGGAGACGAGAGATGAAATCGCTGGTCCTCTGACGCAAATCTTTGTCTCGTCACTGGACACAGGTGAGGTCCCAGAGGATTGGAGGATAGCTAATGTGGTCCTGTTATTTAAGAAGGGTAGGAAGGATAACCCAGGTAATTATAGGCCGGTGAGCTTGACGTCCGTGGTAGGGAAGTTGTTGGAGAGGATTCTTAGAGATAGGATGTATGCGCATTTAGAAAGGAATAAACTCATTAACGATAGTCAGCATGGTTTCGTGAGGGGGAGGTCATACCTCACTAACCTGGTGGAGTTTTTTGAAGAAGTGACTCGAATGGTTGACGAGGGAAGGGCCGTGGATGTCGTCTATATGGACTTTAGTAAAGCGTTTGACAAAGTACCTCATGGTAGGTTGGTCCAAAAGGTTGGATTCCATGGGATAAAAGGGAAGGTGGCTAGATGGGTGGAGAACTGGCTTGGTCACAGAATGTGGAGATGCCGGCGTTGGACTGGGGTAAACACAGTAAGAAGTTTAACAACACCAGGTTAAAGTCCAACAGGTTTATTTGGTAGCATGTGTGGCTTTTGCTACCAAATAAACCTGTTGGACTTTAACCTGGTGTTGTTAAACTTCTTACTTGGTCACAGAAGACAGAGGGTGGTAGTGGAAGGGTCTTTTTCTGGCTGGAGGCCTGTGTGGTGTTCCGCAGGGCTCTGTATTGGGACCTCTGCTGTTCGTGATTTATATAATCGATCTGGAAGAAGGTGTAACTGGGGTGATCAGTAAGTTTGCGGACGACACAAAATTGGCTGGACTTGCAGATAGTGAAGAACATTGTCAGAGGCTACAGATGGATATAGATAGGCTGGAAATTTGGGCAAAGAAATTGCAGATGGAGTTCAATCCAGATAAATGCGAAGTGATGCATTTTGGTAGAGCTAATGTAGGGGGGAGCTATACGATAAATGGCAGAACCATAAAGGGTGTAGATATGCAGAGGGACCTGGGTGCGCAAGTCCACAGATCCTTGATGGTGACGTCACTGTTGGAGAAGGTGGTGAGGAAGGCATATGGCATGCTTGCCTTTATAGGACGGAGCATAGAGTATAAAAGTTGGGGTCTCAACCTGTGGCCAACGAGGAAACAAAAATTTCTCTGAGAGCCCCAGCAATTTCCTCTCGCCTCCCTCAGTAACCTGGGAATTTGTCTACATTAATGCTTTTTAATACACCTAACACTTCCTCCCTCATAATGATGACTTGCTCTAGAGGGTTTACATACCCCTCCAAGACACTATCAATCGACATGTCCCACTCCTTTGTGAATACCGATGCAAAGTACTCATTAAGAATCTCACCGACTTCCTTTGGTTCTACACATAATTTCCCTTCTTTGTCCTTGAGTGGACCAACTCTTTCTCTAGCTACCCTCTTGTTCCTAATATATGTATAAAATGCCCGCCTGTGAAGGACATTTCGTTAGATGTTAGTAAGGACTTTTCAGGGTGGACAGGGCTGGGTTTGCCATTGTCGTTTCCAGTGGCAAGGATACCAGTTGGCAAGGTGTAAAGTAAGAAGTATAAGTTTAGATGAGGGCATAGTAGTGGTAATGTCACTGGACAGTTAGTATTGTAGCGGTAATGTTACTGGACAGTGAGTATTGCAGCGGTAATGTTACTGGACAGTTAGCATAGCAGTAATTTCACTGGACAGTTAGTGTGTGGTAATGTCACTAGACTAGTCATCCAGAAACCCAAGCGACTGCTCTGGGGACAGTGGTTCAAATCCCACGTAGCTGTCGGAATTTAAATTCAATGAATAGAATCTAGAATATGAAGCTAGTCTTGTGACCATGAGACTACCATCGATTGTTGTAAAAACCCATCTGGTTCACTATTGCTTTTAGGGAAGGAATATGTCGTCCTTACACAGTGTGTCCTACATGTGACTCCAGACCCACAATGTGGGTGACTCTTAACTGCCCTCTGACTTGACCAAGTAAGTCATTTCGTTCAAAGCTAGTTAGGGAAGGCCACATCTTACCAATGATAAAAAGATGAACAAGATCTATGGATCTGCCAAGATAGTGCTGAACAGGGGCAGGTGGCAGATTATCTACATCGATCACTGTGATCTACACAGGTTATCTACATAGATCACTGTGATCACTGCACAATTATTTCTAAATTATGGATAATGTTGCATCTCATGGGACCTCATGAGAAATTCCAATGCAGATCAGGTTTAATGATCAGTATCCATTCAAACATAGCATTGCACAATAGTCTCTATATTTGTGAAACAGGAGCTTGGGTATGTGACATAGATTAGCCTGTAAACAATCTTGATACAGTAGCAATCTTTTCCTTCAACAAAAACAAAGGCTTCAGGTCCCTGAACTCAAACCAAATAAAACCATTAATATCGAAACTACTTCAACAACAATTTGCAATGCTATAAGGTACTAAACATCACAAAAATGTTTCACAAGGGAGTGATCAAACTAAACGTGATAATGAAGGAGGCTAGGACTAATGGAGCTTCTAAAAGGAGGGAAGGCAGGCAGAGATATTTCAGAAAGCAGTCCCAGACCATACAGCCGAAGTGGCTGAAAGCAATGAAGGATGTGCAGATTTTTCAGAGGGTTGTGGGGTTTGAGGAGATCGCAGAGCAAGGCCATGGAGGGAGTAATAAACGAAGATGAGATTATTAAAATTGAGTTGTTGCCAGACTGGTCGTCAGTCGGCATGCACAGGGCGGTGAACAAATGGGACTTGATGCAAATTAAACTCCATCAGATTATTTATTTTCACCTTTTTAGCCATTGTTCTGCATTTTTAAAAGGCAGAAGCAAAAATCAACACTTGTTATTTGTATTTTAAATTGTATAGTTTTGTAAAACAAGGAGTAACACACTGCAAAAAGCAAAGAAGCCCAACGCAATGTCGGTGCATATTCATAATCACAACATCTGCTGGCTTGAATTTTTTTCCCTTTGTGTGACAGCTTTTCTCAGATTACTAACAAATTCCGGTGATAGTTGATCCTTTTGAAAGTGCTGGGAATATATTTTATTTCATCTTGTTGTAAAATATATTCATGCCAACACTTGTTACAGCAATCTTCCAGAGAATGAGGGGGGGTGAAGAATCAGGATGTTTGAAAATCCCCCACATTTCTTGCCATCCTTAAGTTGTCTGTAACACTGTTGTGACTTGAAAGAACTCATTGATATTCTTGTTACTAGTGTTCCCTTGTTGTTTTTGCTGTGCTGCCCCCGATGTGAACTGCAGAAATAAACTGATCTAATTTTTGCTCTGTAACACTGTGAATAATATTTTTACCAAGATGGAGAATGCAGACAATCTAAACAGAAAACGCTGGGAAAAGGCTCAAGTAGCATTTGTACGAACAGGGATCAGGGGTAGGCCATTCAGCCCCTCGAGCCTCGAGTTTGATAAGGTGCCTCACAAAAGGTTGTTGAAGAAGATTGGGTCACACGGAGTTGGGGGTAGGGTGTTAGCGTGGATTGGGCATTGGCCATCCGACAGGAAGCAGAGAGTCGGAATAAATGGGTGCTTTTCTGGTTGGCAGATGGTAACTAGTAGCGTGCCGCAGGGATTGGTACTGGGGCCTCAACTATTTACCATTTATATAGACTGTCTGGAGGAGGGGACTGAGTGTAGGGTAACAAAGTTTGCAGACGACACAAAGATAAGTGGAAAAGTGAATCGTGTGGAGGGCGTCAAAGGTCTGCAGAGAGATTTGGACAGGCTGAATGAGTGGGTGAAGATCTGGCAGATGGAGTATAACGTTGACAAATGCGAGGTTATTCACTCTGGAGGAAATAATAGCAAATTGGATTATTATCCAAATGGAAAAGAATTACAACATGCTACTGTGCAAAGGGACCTGGGGGTCGTTGTGCATGAGACGCAAAAACCCAGTCTGCAGGTGCAACAGGTGATCAAGCAGGCAAATGGGATGTTGGCCTATATTGCAAGGGGGATAGAATATAAAAGCAGAGATGTCTTGCTGCATCTGTGCAGGGCATTGGTGAGGCCGCAGCTGGAATACTGTGTGCAGTATTGGTTCCCTTATTTGCGGAAGGATATATTGGCCTTGGAGGGAGTGCAGAGAAGGTTCACCAGGTTGATACCAGAGATGAGGGGTGTTGATTATGAGGAGAGACTGAGCAGATTGGGTTTGTACTCGTTGGAATTTAGAAGGCTGAGGGGGGATCTTATAGAGACCTATAAGATAATGAAGGGGCTGGATAGGGTAAAGGTGGAGAGATTCTTTCCACTTAGAAAGGAAGCTAGAACTAGAGGGCACAGCCTCAACATAAAGGGGGGTCAGTTGAGGAGGAACTTCTTCTCCCAGAGGGTGGTGAATCTCTGGAATTCTCTGCCCACTGAAGTGGTGGAGGCTACCTCGTTGAATATGTTTAAGTCACGGATAGATGGATTCCTGATCGGTAAGGGAATTAGGGGTTATGGGGATCAAGCGGGTAAGTGGAACTGATCCACTTCAGATCAGCCATGATCTTATCGAATGGCGGGGCAGGCTCGAGGGGCTAGATGGCCTACTCCTGCTCCTATTTTTTATGTTCTTATGAGCCTGCTCTGCCATTTAATAAGACCCTGGCTAATCTGATAGTCACCTCAAATCTGCATCCCACCTAAACCCAATAACCTTTCACCTTCTTGGTTACCAAGGGTCTAATTAGCTCTGTCTTAAAAATATTGAAGGACTCTGCTTCCACTGTCTTTTCAGGGAGTTCCAAAGACTCACGTCTCTAAGAGAAAAGATCTCATCTCTGTCTTAAATGAACAACCCCTTATTTTTAAATAGTGACCTCTAGTTCTAGATTCTCCCACAAGAGCAAAGATCCTCTCCACATCCACCCTGTCAAGACCTCTCAGGATCTTGTATGTTTCAGTCAAGTCGCCTCTTCCTCTTCTAAACTCCAGCAGATACAAGCCTAGTCTGTTCAATCTTTCCTCATAAGACAATCCATCAATCCCAGGTATTAGTCTGGAAAACCTTCTCTGAACTGCTTTGTAGAGAAACATATTTGCTGCATGTTCTGCTCTGTGTCCAGCATGTTCTGTTTAAATTTCAGCATTTGTTACATTTAGGCTGGAATTCTCCAGGCTCATTCGCCCCACTGCCGCTGAAAACAGAGAATTTGGTGCTCAGCCAAGTTTACATTCACAGCAGCGGGACTGGAGAATCCCAGCCGCAGGCAGGGTTGGAGAATTCTGGCCATTGTCTTTGAATTTGAATGTTTGAATATCAATGAGTGTACAACTGATTAATAAGAATGATGGCAGAACAAGACTCAGTAATTACAAATATTAAACGGGCAATCTACCAAACCATAGAAATCGCATACATACACACACCATATTCGTGAAGTTTGAACTTTTTCTTCAATAGCTCTATTTAATAAACCAGCAATTTTTGATGTGTTAATTGGTTGGCTACAAGGCATATGAATCTGTAATAAACCAGTAAGGTTTTATTAACTTAAAAATGGAATATGCTTATGAGATATAATGCATTTTGAATTAGATTATCAAACAGATTTGTACATAGTGCTTTAAGGAGATAAGTAAGATAGCTGTGTCCTGACCAGCATGTTTAACATATTGAAGAAAATAATGTTTTCAAAGGCTTATGTTATCTAATAAATACCTTTGCAAATAATATATAGGAAACAATTGTGAGAGGATGCCTGGAAGCAATTCAAAGACAAGATTAAGGCATGTGAAAGTGGTTTTCTCTGACGTCTATCTAAAAGAATGCTGAGCCTCCCTAATTCTGAAGCTGCATTATAATACAATTATATACGGCACTGCTTTCTGTGTGTTTGTTACTGACCCAGGTCAATGTTCTCAAATCACAAACTGTAAACAGCCTTCGGTTAAACTTTCCAACAATAAAACCCTACTCTATTTAAGCTGTGTCTATATTTCTAGGCATGTGAATAAAATCGAGGAATGCTTTGTGTTCTTTCGAGCTTTGGTTAGATTAATCTCAACTGATTTAAAATGGTTCAGCTCCAAATCATTGTGATATCCTGCCAGTATCACAACCACCTGCATTCACATAGCACCTGGTAAAACATGGAAAATCCCTCACTGGAGTGGAATCAGACAATGGATAAAAGCAAATTACTGCAGATGCTGGAATCTGAAACCAAAAAAGAAAATGCTGGAAAATCTCAGCAGGTTTGGCAGCATCTGTAAGGAGAGAAAAGAGCTGACGTTTCAAGTCCAGACGACGTTTTGTCAAAGCATTGAATGTTCTAATTTTAGATTTCTGACATCTGTAGTGTTTTTTTACTTTTGCAGTTCAGACAATAAGACTTGATCAAAGAGTCCGCACTGTGAAGGAGGAAGGAGAAATTGACAATGCCAGAGTGTCGGGTTTCGTTAGCCAATAATTACCAGGGGGGGAACCCAGAGTTGGAGGAGGGTTGCGGGGCCGGAGGAGGTTCCTTAGGTAGGGAGGCCATGGAGAGATTTGAGCTTGATGATGTGAATGCTAGAGGGACAATGGTTGAATGATACTTGGTGCCAGTTAGGGTTTCGGCTGCGGAATTTTCGTTTGATTTATTATTGTCGCGTATTAACATACAGTGAAAAGTATTGTTTCCTGTGCGCTATACAGACAAAGCATACAGTTCATAGAGAAGGAAAGGAGAGGGTGCAGAATATAGTGTTACAGTCATAGCTAGGGTGTAGAAAAAAATTCAACTTCATTTGAGGTAGGTCCATTCAAAAGTCTGATGGCAGCAGGGAAGAAGCTGTTCTTGAGTCGGTTGGTATGTGTCCTCAGACTTTTGTATCTTTCTCCCGACAGAAAAAGGTGGAAGAGAGTATGTATGGGGTGCGTGGGGTCAATGACCCCTCCCACAATCAAACTGGCTGCTTTTCTGAGACAGCGGGAAGTGTAAACAGAGTCAATGGATGGGCGGCTGGTTTACGTGATGGACTGGGTTTCGTTCATGATCCTTTGGTCTTGTGGTCTTGGGCAGAGCAGGAGCCATACCAAGCTGTGGTACATCCAGAAAGGATGCTTTCTATGGTGCATCTGTAAAAGTTGGTGAGAGTTGCAGTGGACATGCTGAATTTTGGATGAAAGATGTGAGGTCAGCCAGGGGAGTATTGGAACAGTGAGGGTAGTGGTTTCCGTGGTAACAGTGCTGGAGTGTGTGAAAGCATAACAAGCAATTCTCCAACTAGGAGTAGATAGAAAATTAATGCAAGCAGGAGAGAGCAGTCCCACCCGACTGGACGATGGTGGAGAGGGTATTAGAGGAGGATGGTGTGGTCACCGAGAAGTGAAAATTTCTCTTAGTCACACAGGGCATCACTTGTGACTGATGCAAGCTATTCTGGTACATTGGAGGGATTCAAAGACTCAGATCCAGGAGAGATGGGCACAGAGTCAGGAGGTGACAACACATTAAGGATTCTGTGGTGGAAAGGAAGTTTGGAGATAGGATGGTGGCTTGCAAGAAAAGAACATAAGAACTAGGAGCAAGAGTAGGCCATTCAGCCCCTCCAGCCTGCTCCACTATTCAATACAAGCACGGCTGATCTCAGCTGGACATGCATTAGCCTGGAGCTTTACAAGATTTAGTTCACTCTGGGATTAGAAACAGGGCTTCCAAAGGAAATCCCATTAAGTTTTCTACTGCAGTAAGGAATTTAAAATTTCTGCTTCAGCTTCCAAGTCTTTCCTTGGAGCTTTCTCTGGGTGATTTTTCTTCTGCTTCTGGAACTTCTCTTCTCTTCAGGTCAGGCTGCTCTGCATTTCACTGTTTCTCTGCATTTACTACATTTGCCTGTTCTCCCCAGTCTTTAAAGACTTGAAATCGGTTTGGACATAGTTGACCTTATGCTGTTATTGCTATCATATGTCCGCATTGTCATTACTATCTCTCCCCGCCCCCCCCCCCCCGAATTAAAATGTTCAGGTGCTCTGGGGACCTTATTACCCTTCCATATCTCATTCACGCGACTGTGGGAGGACCGGTGGGGTCTGTCACTGTTGGTTCTTCCTGTAGGATTGGACCTCATTCTGGCAAATCCAATGCCATCTGGATGGACAGAAAGACAACGGAGTGGCTTAGATCAATGACTGAATTGCTTTGTACAATTAGAGAGGGAAAGAGCACCCCCGACAGCCCTGGTCATAGTCATAGAGGTATATAGCACAGAAAAAAGACCTGTTGCATTTGCACTAGTCACAGACAAACCACCTTGTCCTAATTGAAGGAGAAATTGAGGGTCAAACAGAAAAGCAAGAAGAAAAATCAGAAGGGTGGGTAATATTGAGATGTGGACAGGAAAGCTTGAAGAAAGCAGAGGAAATGGAAGATGATGACAATGGCCCAGCAAGTCTATGGGTAATAATGAATGAATGAATGGTGTTTAGACACTGTTTTAAGCAATGCAAAATGTTGATCTTGAGCGAAGTCTATGAATAATGGAAAACACTGCAGGATTTATGTCTGAACCATTGTGAGTGGTTACCCAATTCCTAAACCCGAACAATTTGACAGTTCTTGCTGTGTAGACTGAATCTGTAACCTTCTGCGCAAGCACATCGATAGCCCCCGTTGGTATTGACACAAAGCTGCGAGCAGCCACCATTCTTATAGGAGCATTCATTAATATCTGAAATACAAACACAACATTTACCATTAAAAAACTCATTCACCTTCAAATTAGCATTTTATTTCTCCAAACATCTGAACTATATTTGGCCAATGGTAAATATCTCAAGACACAAGTGTGACTTTTTATTCATTCAGGGGATGTGAGCATTGTTAGCAAGGACAGCATTTATCACCCAAGTCTAACTGAGAAGATAGAATCGCAGGAACATAGGAGCAGGAGAAAAAATTTGGCCCTTTGAGCCTGTTCCAGCGTTCATTATGATCATGGCTGATCATCCAACTCAGTAACTTGATCCTGCTTTCCTCCCATATCCTTTGAGCCCCTTTTGTCCCAAGAGCTATATCTAACTCCTTCTTGAAAACATACAATCTTTTGGCCTCAACTACAGGAGCCTGTGAACATTCCCACACACTGGCCTCTGTGGGAACAGTCTGGGATGTTTGAACGTCTGACAGACAACTCGCCTGCTCCCTAGGGCCCTCTGTGAATGTTTCCATCTCTTTTCGTCCCACAGGATTTATCTGTGGGCGGGACTGAAAATTTGGTGGACCTTTTAAAAATCCATTGATCGTGGGCAGGATTTTCTGGTCTTGGGGCGGACGTGACTGAAAAATCCCATTTATTAACTTTCTCTTTCCACAGATGCTGGCTGAAGTTTTCCAGCATTTCCTGTTTTTAGTTCAGATCGCTAACATTTTGTCTTTACTTTCATGAATCACGAATTCTGAAATTACTTTCCTCATGTATTCTGGTGTCTGTGTCGTCGTTAGTTACAAAGCTTTGCTGTACTCACATTCCAGAATGTCTTCACAACTTTAACATCTTGAACAATGATATTCCTCCTCCTTAAATTGTGCTTCTGTAGCCCAGTTAACAGCCATGGTTGTAGAGAGAAAAAGCTACGGGAATTGTACAACGCCATTGCTTTTCCATTAATAGACTGGGGTAGACAGTTTGACTTTGCTCTTCAACTATATTTTACCAATACTAATAAAAATATACCATCTAGGAGGACAAGAGCAGCAGATACCTGGGAACACCACCACCTGGAGGTTCCCCTTCAAGTCACTCACTTTCCTGACTTGGAAATATATCGCTGTTCCTTCACTATCCCTAACAGCACTGTGGATGTACCTACAACACAGGGACTGCAGTGGTTCAAGAAGGCAGCTCACCACCACTTCTCAAGGGATGGACAATAAATGCTGGGCTAGCCAATGATGTTTAAATCCAATAAAAATGAATAAATAAAACCCACTGACCCTCCAAAGTCTGTCCACCACCTACAAGACACAAGTCTGGAGTGCGATGGAATACTCTCCACTTGCCTGGATGAGTGCGGCTCCAACACAAGAAGCTTGACACCATCCAGGACAAAGCAGCCCACTTGATTGCCACCACATCCACAAACATTCACTCCTTCCACCTCCAACAAACAGTGGCAGCCGTGTATACCATCTACAAGATGCACTGCAGCAATTCACCAAGGTTCCTTACACACCTTCCAAATTCATGGCCACTTCCATCTGGAAGGACAAGGGCAGCAGACACATGGGAACACCACCACCTGGAGGTTACCTTCTATGCCACTCACTATCCTGATTTGGAAATATATCATTGTTCCTTCACTGTCACTGCGTCAAAATCTTGGAACTCCCTCCCTATCTGCACTATGGGTGTACCTACACCAAATGGACTGCAGTGGTTCAAGAAGGTAGGTCACCACCACTTTCTCAGGGCAATTAGGGATGAGCAATAAATGCTGGCCTAGCCAGAGATGCACTCATCATCTGAATGAATCTTAAGAAACTATAATCATTTCTATTCATAACTCCACATCAAAGACAGCTAATCCTTTAATAACCTCTTGGAGCTGTTAATCCATCTATGAACTTAGAGCTCCTACTCCCACCTCTGCCCCTATTGTGACAAGGACAGGTTATGGACTGGAAGCAGTCAAGCAGTAATCATGCTATAATGATTGGCCTTAGGATTTGTCAACAAACATTTATTCAAACTGCTGGAACTGATTTTTCTCTTTCAGACAGAAAGGCAGGCATATCTTTTTCAAAATTTAAAGGGCAGAGAATTTAAATAACTTGGCTGCTTGACAGCCCTACACACCTTATCCACCCTTCAGGAGAGTACACATGTCTCCCATGCAGGGATGGAACACGCAATGCAGGCTGAGGCCATTAGAACTGAATAGTCTCATTAGCGATAGACAACATGGTTTTGTACGAGGGAGGTCATGCCTCACAAATTTAGTTGAGTTTTTTGAGGAGGTAACAAAAATGATTGATGAGGGAAGGGCCATGGATGTCGTCTACATGGATTTTAGTAAAGCATTTGACAAGGTCCCTCATGGCAGGCTGGTGCAAAAGGTTAAATCTCACAGGATCAAAGGTGAACTAGCTAGATGGGTACAGAACTGGCTTGGCCATAGAAAGAAGTTTAACAACACCAGGTTAAACACTAAGGTTCTCTATCATTGGCCATAGAAGTCATGATGTGGCGATGCTGGCGTTGGACTGGGGTAAGCACAGTAAGAGTTTTAACAACACCAGGTTAAAGTCCAACAGGTTTATTTGGTAGCAAATACCATTAGCTTTCAGAGCGCTGCTCCTTCGTCAGATGGAGTGGAAATCTGCTCTCTTTGAGAGCCTGGTGTTGTTAAAACTCTTACTGTGTTGGCCATAGAAGACAGAGGGTAGCGGTGGAGGGGTCTTTTTCTGATTGGAGGTCTGTGACTAGTGGTGTTCACAGTAAGAAGTTTAACAACACCAGGTTAAAGTCCAACAGGTTTATTTGGTAGCAAAAGTTTACCCCAGTCCAACGCCGGCATCTCCACATCATGACTAGTGGTGTTCTGCAGGGCTCTGTACTGGGACCTCTACTGTTTGTGATATATATAAATGATTTGGAGGAAGATGTAGCTGGTCTGATTAGTAAGTTTGCGGACAACACAAAGATTGCTGGAGTTGCGGATAGTGATGAACATTGTCAGGGAATACAGCAGGATATAGATAGGCTGGAAAATTGGGCAGAGAAATGGCAGATGGAATTTAATCCAGATAAATGCAAAGTGATGCATTTTGGTAGAACTAATGCAGGGTGGAGCAATACAATAAATGGCAGAACCATCAGGAGTATAGACACACAGAGGGATCTGGGTGTGCAAGTCCACAGATCCTTAAAGGTGGCAGCACAGGTGGAAAAGGTGGTGAAGAAGGCATATGGCATGCTTGCCTTTACTGGACGGGGCATAGAGTATAAAAGTTGGCATATGATGTTGCAGTTATATAGAACGTTGGTTAGGCCACATTTGGAATATTGCATCCAGTTCTGGTCGCCACACTACCAGAAGGACGTGGAGGTTTTGAAGAGAGTGCAGAAAAGGTTTACCGGGATGTTGCCTGGTATGGAGGGTATTAGCTATGAGGCGAGATTGAGTAAACTAGAGTTGTTCTCCCTGGAAAGACGGAGGTTGAGGGGCGACCTAATAGAAGTTTATAAAATTATGAAGGGCATAGATAGGGTGAACAGTTGGAAGCTTTTTCCCAGGTCAGAAATGACAAACACGAGGGGTCACAAGTTCAAGGTAAGGGGGGCAAGGTTCAATACAGATATGCGGGGGACGTATTTTACACAGAGGGTGGTGGGGGCCTGGAATGCACTACCAAGCAAGGTGGTTGAGGCAGACACGCTAGGATCATTTAAGACTTATCTAGATAGCCACATGAACAGACTGGGAATAGAGGGATACAAACGGATGGTCTAGTTAGGAACACATGATCGGTACAGGCTTCGAGGGCCGAAGGGCCTGTTCCTGTGCTGTATTGTTCTTTGTTCTTTATTACTGCAGTGTAGATTGCATGGTCCCTGCACTGAGTTTAAAGGTCACCAGGCCCTCCACATCTCTACAAACATCCAGCCCAAAACTACTGGACCTCTTCACATAGCAGTTGTATTGTGATGGGTGTTGTAACTGTGAGCGGGTTGAAGCCGGATAAAGCTAAGATGGATGAAATGACCCTTCCCCACCTGGGCCCAGCTGATAAAAATAGACAAAATGGACCAATTACAAAAGGAAAGGCGGACTCACCTTCACAGTGATACTTGTCACCATTCAATATGTAGCCACGTGGACATATACAACGGAAAGAGCCAGGAAGATTCAAGCACCTCCACTCACATGGAGGTTGTCTGCCCTGCAAATCCAGACACTCGTTAGTATCTGCAGGAACAGAAGCATTAATAAAGCACGTCAGCGGGTAGTAATATTAAACATCTTCATTAACATGGTAACTGCTCACTGATACACACTGACAATTGGAAATGAACTATTAATCCAACAGGCATCATTTAGTAACTCATTGAAAGGGATGGTGCACCTCAAACTCAGAGAGCACAAATATATTTATACAGTATGAAGGTGCTGGATTGCTGAGGAAGGAGTTATTATTAATTGTGTTTATTCTACATGTATCAAAGGAGACATTATGGGCGGAATCGTCCCAAAAAATGATCAAGTGTCAGGGTCTGAGTGAAAACCAGCACTTTGACACTTTGTCAAAATGAACAGGGGGCGTGTTTCACGCCATTGTATGGGAGGGCGGTTGGGGGCGGGGGAGGGAGTTAAACACACAAGCAAAGTCCAGCTGCACTCAGATTGGGGGCACCCTTTTTAAATAATGCCCCATTCAGAGCAAAAAATAATCTCTCACCACCACCCCCACCATGGAGGTCTCAGGGACTCCCCCAACCTCATGATCAAAGCTGGCATAGCCAACTCCCCCACCCCCGCCGCTGTGCAATCAGAACCAGCAGCTCTCTATCCCCCCCCCCAAACAGACATGTCCACCCCCCCTTCCCTCCCCACCCCACTTTCTGAATATCGACAGCATTGGACAGTGCATTTCAGATCTTAACCACTCTCTGCGTGAATCTGTCTCCACCACACTCTCAGACAGTACATTCCAGATCCTAACCACTCACTTTGTGAATCTGTCTCCAACACACTTTCAGACAGAGCGTTCCAGATCCTAGCCACTCTCCATGTGGATCTGTCTCCACCACACTCTCAGACAGTATATTCCAGACCCTAACCACTTGCTGTGTGAATCTGTCTCCACCACACTCAGGCAGGAAGCAAGGTTTCACAGTCACATAGGATGTTACTTGGAATCCTCAGAAGGGATTGACTTCGGTAGAACTGGAAGAAGTAGCTAGTTGAAGAATTACACCCTCAGTGTTCTATTAGTGTCTAATACCCTCTCACCCTCTCCCTACAGTCTTTCCATGTAGGCCAACTTTTCATGGCACCCCTGTGCTGTAACCCTGTAAGAAGTCTCACAACACCAGGTTAAAGTCCAACAGGTTTATTTGGTAGCAAATACCATAAGCTTTCGGAGCGCTGCTCCTTCATCAGATAGAGTGGAAATGTGCTAACCCTGCCACAGTTACAGGAATGGTGTCCACTGGCAGCAAAAAAATGAGGTTGTCAGACCTACATGCCAGGATCCAAAGCCAACATCACAGGACACTGGGTTATGGGCAAGGTCCAATATCTCAGACACCATCTGCCTTTCTACATAGAGAGGAACTGGAGAGCAAGACACATAAACAGGCAAAAAATGACATGAGATGGCAGAAAGTTGGAAAGAGCTGAAGAGAAAAGGAAGGCGGAAGATTGAGAAGCTCATAGAAATACAGGAGGAGAAAGCTGAACCCTCTCAGATTTATCAGTTATGGATGAATCTCGGTGGATGGAATATTACATTTCAAATAGAAAACAGGCTTGGATCACAGTGACCAACTCTGCAAACTGAAGGAACACTGTACACAATGGGAACATTCAATAAAGTCTCACAAATTATTACAAGTGAGTAATGTCCTGCACTGTTGCACAGGCTAATAGGCTGGAGGAAGTAGATGTTCGGAGGGAGGATGTACTAGCAGTTTTGAATAAACTGAAGGTAGATAAGTCCCCTGGGCCTGATGAAATATATCCTGGATTCTTTGGGAGGCAAGGGATGAGATTGCAGAGCCTTTGGCTTTGATCTTTGGGACCTCACTGTCCACGGGGATGGTGCCAGAGGACTGGAGAGTGGCGAATGTTGTTCCTCTGTTTAAGAAAGGGAATAGAAATGACCCTGGTAATTATAGGCCGGTTAGTCTTACTTCGGTGGTTGGTAAGTTGATGGAAAAGGTCCTTAGGGATGGGATTTTCGACCATTTAGAAAGATGCGGATTAATCCGGGATAGTCAGCATGGATTCGTGAAGGGCAAGTCGTGCCTCACAAATTTGATAGAATCTTTTGAGGAGGTAACTAAGTGTGTTGATGAAGGTAGGGCAGTTGATGTCATATACATGGATTTTAGTAAGGCGTTTGATAAGGTCCCCCATGGTCGGCTAATGATGAAAGTAAGGAGGTGTGGGATAGAGGGAAAGTTGGCAGATTGGATAGGTAACTGGCTACCTGATCGAAGTAAGAGTTTTAACAACACCAGGTTAAAGTCCAACAGGTTTATTTGGTAGCAAATACCATTGGCTGCTCATCTGACGAAGGAGCAGCGCTCCGAAAGCTAATGGTATTTGCTACCAAATAAACCTGTTGGACTTTAACCTGGCGTTGTTAAAACTCTTACTGTGTTCACCCCAGTCCAACGTGATCGTCACCTCCGACCTGGGAAAAAGCTTCCCACTGTTCACCCTATCTATACCCTTCATAATCTTGTACACCTCTATTAGATCTCCCCTCATTCTCCGTCTTTCCAAGGAGAACAACCTCAGTCTACCCAATCTCTCCTCATAGCTAAGACCCTCCATACCAGGCAACATCCTGGTAAACCTTCTCTGCACCCTCTCTAACGCCTCCACGTCCTTCTGGTAGTGCGGCAACCAGAACTGGACGCAGTACTCCAAATGTGGCCTAACCAGCGTTCTATACAGCTGCATCATCAGACTCCAGCTTTTATACTCTATACCCCGTCCTATAAAGGCAAGCATACCATATGCCTTCTTCACCACCCCTTCTCCACCTGTGTTGCCACCTTCAAGGATTTGTGGACTTGCACACCTAGGTCCCTCTGTGTTTCTATACTCCTGATGACTCTGCCATTTATTGTATAACTCCTCCCTACATTATTTCTTCCAAAATGCATCACTTCGCATTTATCCGGATTAAACTCCATCTGCCACCTCTCCGCCCAATTTTCCAGCCTATCTATATCCTGCTGTATTGCCCGACAATGCTCTTCACTATCCGCAACTCCAGCCATCTTCGTGTCATCCCCAAACTTGCTGATTACACCAGTTACACCTTCTTCCAAATCATTTATATATATTTTTTTTTCAGCCCAGCTTTGCATCATATATATTCGGCCTCTGATATTCGGGTAAGCGTTCTCCAAGGCGGCCTTCGCGACACACGACGGCGCAGAGTCACTGAGCAGAAACTGATAGCCAAGTTCCGCACACACGAGGACGGCCTCAACCGGGATATTGGGTTCATGTCACACTATTTGTAACTCCCACAGAGTTTCACTGGCTGTCTTGTCTGGAGACAATACACAACTTTTTAGCCTGTCTTGATGCTCTCTCCACTCACATTGTTTTGTTTCTTAAAGACTTGATTAGTTGTAAGTATTCGCATTCCAACCATTATTCATGTAAATTGAGTTTGTGTCTTTATATGCTCTGTTTGTGAACAGAATTCCCACTCACCTGAAGAAGGGGCTTGCAGCTCCGAAAGCTTGTGTGGCTTTTGCTACCAAATAAACCTGTTGGACTTTAACCTGGTGTTGTTAAACTTCTTACTGTGTTTACCCCAGTCCAACGCCGGCATCTCCACATCTTAGCTTTTATTAACAGGGGGGTGGAGTTTAAGAGCCGTGGGGTTATGCTGCAACTGTACAGGACCTTGGTGAGACCACATTTGGAATATTGTGTGCAGTTCTGGTCACCTCACTATAAGAAGGATGTGGAAGCACTGGAAAGAGTGCAAAGGAGATTTACCAGGATGCTGCCTGGTTTGGAGGGTAGGTCTTATGAGGAAAGGTTGAGGGAGCTAGGGCTGTTCTCTCTGGAGCGGAGGAGGTTGAGGGGAGACTTGATAGAGGTTTATAAAATGATGAAGGGGATAGATAGAGTGAACGTTCAAAGACTATTTCCTCGGGTGGATGGAGCTATTACAAGGGGGCATAACTATAGGGTTCATGGTGGGAGATATAGGAAGGATGCCCGAGGTAGGTTCTTTACTCAGAGAGTGGTTGGGGTGTGGAATGGACTGCCTGCAGTGATAGTGGAGTCAGACCCTTTAGGAACATTTAAGCGGTTAGTGGATAGACACATGGAGCACACCAGGATGATAGGGAGTGGGATAGCTTGATCTTGGTTTTAGATAAAGCTCGGCACAACATCGTGGGCCGAAGGGCCTATTCTGTGCTGTACTGTTCTATGTTCTATGTTCTATATACCTCAGCATCAGAATCATGAAGAAAATACCTGAACAGGTCATTCCATCCTGAGCCAACAGAAAGCTGGGCTGACAGTTACAATTGTAAGACCCAATAGTTTTGGTGCAGATTTGCTGACAAGGATTCAGTCCAATGGTGCACTCATTAACATTTTTAAAATAATAAGACATCACACGATCAGGCTGGGAAACACAGGGGGAATTGTCTTCAAAATGGAGTCTGCTTTCAGGCTGCATGCTGGGATAGGAAGGGCTAAGGCTAATTAAACAATAGAGGCTTTTACAATATAACAATTAACAGGGACAGAAAAGAACTCAACAGAACCATAGGCCTAGTCAGGTTAATAAAGGAAATAAAAACTACCCCTGTGTAATCTCTCTATTCCAGCTAGGAAGGAAATGAGAAATGAGTTAGCATGTAGACCATAATATTACTAACAGGGCTGTGTGAGAGGATTGACATCAGGAAGGTTAAATTCGTCAAGTCAGATTGCTCAATCAAACTGTTTTCTTTGGAATTTAAGGATGTAACAGATTGAGTTGTTAATACAAAATCTCAGTTCCTTGTTAGGGCCGGATATTCCCTACCCCGGCAGGATATTCCCCCTCGGTTTAAAGGACCCCATTCAGGTCAATGTTTGTTCAGGGGAGGTAGAAGTGGGATGGAGACAGGCCCACCAACCCCTGAAGTCGATTGTGGGTGACCATGGGGGCAGGCAGATGCTCAGGTGTGTTCTTTAGAAGGCCCGGCGATGTGGAAAATTGCCCAGGTGTGTCTTGTCCGTAAAAAGCAGGAAAAATTCAACCCGGTCAATCAGCCTACCCTTGATCATCAGCAAAAGCAATGGAAGAGGTCATTGACAATACCATCAAGCAGCCGTTACTCAGCAATAACCTGCTCACTGACACTCAGTTTAGGTTCCGCTAGGGTCACTCAGTTTCTGACCTCATTACAACCTTGGTTCAAACATGGACAAAACAGCTGAGCGTTACACTGCTCTTAACATCAAGGCAGCATTTGACCAAATATGGCATCAAGGAACTCTAGCAAAACTAGAGTCAATGGGAATCGGGGGATAGCTCTCTGCTGGCTGGAGTCAAACCTGGTACAAAGGAAGATGGTTGTGGTGGTTGGAGGTCAATCATCTCAACTCCAGGACATCGCTGCAGGAGTCCCTCAGGGTGGTGTCCTCGGCCCAACCAACTTCAGCTGCTTCATCAATGACCTTTCCCCTACCATAAGATCAGAGTGGAGATGTTCGCCGATGACTGCACAATGTTCAGCACCACTTGCGACTCCTCAGATACTGACGCAGTCCATGTTCAAATGCATCAAGATCTGGACGATATCCAGGCTTGGGCTGACAAGTGGCAACTAACATTCGTGCCACACAAATGACAGACAATGACCATCACCAACAAGAGGAAATCTAACCATAGTCCCTTCACATTCAGTGGCATTACCATCGCCGAATCCCCCACAATCAACATCCTGAGAGTTACCATTGACCAGAAACTGAACTGGACTAGCCATATAAATAAAAAAAACAGAAAATGCTGGAAAATCTCAGCAGGTCTGACAGCACTGTGGAGAGAGAATCGAGATAACGTTTCGAGTCAGGATGACCCTTTATTAGAGCTGAAGGCAAAGAAGGCAAGATGGAGACGAGATTTCAGAAATGAGAAAATAGAAGAATATAAAGTGATAAAAACGGATGAACGAGATGAAAAGAAATAAAATAAAATAAATGGAGATGGAGTCGAGGTGGAAGACAGAGTTCATGCTGTGAAGTTGTTGAGTACAATGTTCAGTCCAGAAGGCTATAAAGTGCCCAATCGGAAGATGAGCTGCTGTTCCTCCAGTTTATGCTGGGGTTCACTAGAACATTGCAAAAGACCAAGGATGGACATGTGGACAGGAGAGCAGATAGTGTGCTGAAATGGCAAGCGACAGGAAAGTCTGGATTCCACTTGCAGACGGACCGAAGGTGTTCTGCAAAGTAGTCACCCAGTCTGCATTTGGTCTCTCTGATGTAGAGCAGTGCGCATTGGGAGCAGCGAATGCAGTAGATTGAAGGAGGTGCTCATGAAGCGCTGCTTTAGCTGAAAAGAGTATTTGGGCCCTGGGATGGTGAGCAGCGAGGAGGTGAAGGGGGAAGCGTTGCACCCTCTATGGTTGCATGGGAAGGTGATATTGGCAGTGGATGAATTATTGGAGGAGTGGATCAGGGTGGCCTGGAGAGAATGGTCCCTGCAGAATGCTGAGAGGGAGAGCGAGGGGAAGATGTGTCGAGTGGTGGCATCATGGAGTTGGCAGAAGTGGTACCAGCAAAAGTAAAAACATGAGAACAAGTTGCAGGCTGACACTCGGCGGGGGGGGGGGGGGGGGGGTGCGTTGGGAACGCAGGGGGGAGATGGAGGGGAGTGGAATTGGCTGGGGGATAACAAATTAAAAATGGAAGACTTGAGTCTGAAGTTATTGAACTCAATGTTGAGTCCAGAAGGTGTAAAGAGACTGGAACTTGGATCCAGAAGCTGTAAAGAGACTGGAACGTGATCTTTACAAGAAAATTAGACTTTAAAGGTTGGACAGTTAACAAAATTAGGCATGTACAGAAGAGTGAGTATCCTAATGGGTACCATTGACCAGAAACACCACACAAGTGCCAGGCAATAACCATCTCCCCCTGACATCCAATGGCGTTACAATCGCTGAATCCCCACCAATATCCTCGGGGTTACCATTGACCAGAAACTGAACTGGACTAGCCATATAAATACTGTGGCTACAGGAATTCTGTAGAGAGTAACTCACCCGACTCCCCAAAGTCTGTCCACCATCTACATGGCACAAGTCAAGAGCGTAATGGAATACACTTCACTTGCCTGAATGAGTGCAGCTCCAACGCTCAAGAAGCTCGACACCATCCAGGAAAATCTTCAAACTCCTTCCCTAACAGCATTGTGGGTGTACCTGCACCACATGGACTGCAGCGGTTCAAGAAGGCAGCTCTCCACCACCATCTCATGGGCAATTAGAGGTGGGTGACAAATGGCGGTGTAGCTGGTGACGTCCACATCCATGAACAAATAAATTTTAAAAGGTAGTCTACACTGAAAGGTCTTGGATTCTCCTTCAATGTCTTTCCACAATTCTGCCAGGTGCCCAAAGCGTGAGTGGTTAAATAGCACTCACCTTGTCGAGAGCAAGCATACCTGTCATAAACACAGCAGGAAAGGGTCACCTGGCTAGAGGGACCAACTGGGATTAAGAGTGGGTAATCACCAGGGGATAGAGTCCTCTTAAGCAGAAGACATCTAGAAGACATGTAGAAGACATGAAGTAGACATGAAGTAGACATGTAAGGGACTGGCGGTAGCCAGTGGGCTGCTCTGGGGCAGCCGGGGGCTGCTAGCCTCTGTACAAAGAACAAAGAACAAAGAACAGTATAGCACAGGAAACAGGCCCTTCGGCCCTCCAAGCCTGTGCCGCTCCTTGGTCCAACTAGACCAATCGTTTGTATCCCTCCATTCCCAGGCTGCTCATGTGACTATCCAGGTAAGTCTTAAACGATGTCAGTGTGTCTGCCTCCACCACCCTACTTGGCAGCGCATTCCAGGCCCCCACCACCCTCTGTGTAAAAAACGTCCCTCTAATATCTGAGTTATACTTCGCCCCTCTCACCTTGAGCCTGTGACCCCTCGTGATCGTCACTTCTGATCTGGGAAAAAGCTTCCCACCGTTCACCCTATCTATACCCTTCATAATTTTGTACACCTCTATTAGATCTCCCCTCATTCTCCGTCTTTCCAGGGAGAACAACCCCAGTCTACCCACTCTCTCCTCATAGCTAAGACCCTCCGTACCAGGCAACATCCTGGTAAACCTTCTCTGCACTCTCTCTAACGCCTCCACGTCCTTCTGGTAGTGCGGTGACCAGAACTGGACCCAGTACTCCAAATGTGGCCTAACCAGCGTTCTATACAGCTGCATCATCAGACTCCAGCTTTTATACTCTATACCCCGTCCTATAAAGGCAAGCATACCATATGCCTTCTTCACCATCTTCTCCACCTGTGTTGCCACCTTCAAGGATTTGTGGACTTGCACACCTAGGTCCCTCTGTGTTTCTATACTCCTGATGACTCTGCCATTTATTGTATAACTCCTCCCTACATTATTTCTTCCAAAATGCATCACTTCGCATTTATCCGGATTAAATTCCATCTGCCACCTCTCCGCCCAGTTTTCCAGCCTATCTATATCCTCCTGTATTGCCCGACAATGCTCATCGCTATCCGCAAGTCCAGCCATCTTCGTGTCATCCGCAAACTTGCTGATGTCACCAGTTACACCTTCTCCCAAATCATTTATATATATCACAAATAGCAGAGGTCCCAGTACAGAGCCCTGCGGAACACCACTGGTCACAGACCTCCAGCCGGAAAAAGACCCTTCGACCGCTACCCTCTGTATAGTTTTTTTTATTAATAAGTACCCTGTGTTCCTGACAAAGTCTGTATTCTGCGTCATTATTTTAAAACAATTTGCCAAATTGGAAGGTATAATTTGAAATGCTACACTAACCTGCACAGACTGGTCTCTCTCCACTCCAGGTACCGTTATGTTGGCAGAAACTGAACTGGTCTCCATGCACCAAGCTATAACCTAGAATGCAGGCATACTGTACGTAGTATGTGTATTGCCACGGTGACGGTCTGACCAAACTGTGGAAGTACAAGATCCCGTGATTTGGTACAGGCGGGGAGGGACACACGATAGGTCTTTGTAGATTAACTCGCTCTGCATGCGTCTCATCCACCACACTCATTTCCACCAGTTCATTCTGCAGTTCCGTCTCAGTTAGGTTCGGACCCTGAGCATCTGATGGACCATCAGTGACTTTGTTTAATTTATTAGCTGTCAAACTTTCATTTTGTGTGATTTGATTGGCCCACATCTGGATGTTCGCACTGTTCATTGAAGCTAGTGGATCCTTTTTTGAGCTGCCTCTTCCATTGGCTGCTGTAGATTTGGATGTGATTGGTTTTGCCTGGTTCAAATCCATCGGAGTTCCTCTCAGTAAATTAGCAAACTGGATATCATTTGATCTTTTTCTTGTTTGTTCCTGATCCAATGGTGGCAATATTTGATCTGTGGTTGTGAGCTCTTCCTTTGTCTGAACATCCTTCTGATTAAAGCTCTTTCCCTTGCTCCCTGGACCAGGAAGTATTACATTGGGGGCATCTTTGGTTGTGCTTGGGTCAACATGTGAACTTGTTTGAGAATGCGGAGATTCAGGACTTTGTGGCATTGCAACGGTTGTTATCGTGATAGATTTGTGCCCAGCGTTTGGAGTTGGCAGGGTTAAGTTTCCATACTTTTCACTTGTTGTGGGTAACACAACTCTGCCACTACCTGACAGAGCAGTGATAGAATTGGTAGATGAAGATATTTCCGTAATGACATTTGGATCCCCCTCTTTAAATTGTACGCCAGTGGAACCTGCAGGAGGAGTGATTTGGGCTGCATTTATTGCAGTTGGAGTATCTTTGCTGGTGCTGCCTTGAGAAAATTCTAAACTCGGAAATGGCACTGAGTTCATCACATCTTCATCCGGCGACAATGCTGGTTTGGAACTATCAGCATCGGCTCTGACTATCTGAGCAATCCCAGCAGGTAATTCTGGCTGCTTCGAATCATAATTGGGCAAAATCTGTCCCATCTGAGGTCCCCTTCTCATTGCTTTGATGAATTCTCTCCCACTCCTCGTGTTTCCCTCTTCGCTGATATAACTCTCTGCTCTTCGAAACCAGCCGTGTGGTTTGGATGTGATTGGAGCTGAATAGGGAGCCCTTTGAATGACTGCGAAAGAATGAGATTTGGTGTTAAATACCGGAGCTCTTTATAAAGGCAGCAAGTGAAGGTGTGCTGTTGATTGGGGCTAGGTGGATATTATCTAATTCAGTTTGTATAGAGTAGAGTTGATGGTTTTGGGTGATTGGCAAGATGAATAATGGTAAGGTGGAGTTGGTTACTGTGAAAGATTCTGATTGGAATAACGATTTTGAAGAGGTGTAGATTTGTATTTCGAAGACAGTGAGTGTTTTGGTGAAGGTGAGGCTGATGTGGTTATCGAGCAGCTAGTCTGAGGCCTGGTCCACTGGGCATTTCCATGTGGTCTGGCATATTCTAGAATGAAGAATCGTCAAACTCCAAAACTTCCCTGACAGGATTTTCAAAATGCTCATAGAGTCATAGATACGTACAGCGTAGAAAAGGCCCTTCGGCCCATCGAGTCTGCACTGACAACTACCACTAAACATGTGCTAATCCTATTTTCCAGCACTTGTCCCATATCCTTGACTGTTATGGTGTTTCAAGTGCTCATCCAAATATTGTTGAAAGTTGTAAGTTTTCCAGACTCCATTACCTTTCCAGGCACTGCATTCCAGATTCTCATCAACTTCTGAGTGAATTTTTTTCTCAAATCCCCTCTGAATGTCCTGCCCCTTACCCTACAACTAGGCCCTGTGTGATTGACCCCTCAAATAAGGAGAATAGCTGCTCCCTACTCACTCTGTCCATACCCCTTACACACCTCAATCATGTTCCCCTCAGCTTTCTCTGCTCTAGAAAAAACAATCCAACCCTATCTAGTCTCTCCTGAGCGTGAGTGTCTCTGAGTGAGTGCGTGAGGGTGAGAGTGAGACACTGAGTGAGTGTGAGACACTGAGTGAGTGTGAGTCTCTGAGTGAGTGTGTGGGGGTGAGTGTGAGCCTGCCTTACTCCCAATCTCAGGTTTCTCAGTCACACCACCCCACACCAGTACACTCACACACACTGACCCTCTCACACTCTTTAATTTTTTATTATTTACTTTATTAAATTATTTATTAATAATTTATTAAATTATTACTTTACTCTTATTTAACTGAACAACCAGCAACTGGTTCCTGCCTTCAAACCTCTGTGCTTTGTTTGAAGCCTATTTTATTTTTGTGCCAAACCTTATCTCTGTGAAATTTGCTCATCAGTGAGTTGAATGTGAAAAATGCCACAGCGGCCCCCAGGAGCAGCAAGATTTGACATGCCTGTGGGACAGGAACAGAGTGTTTTATACAATCATTCCAGCACAGCAGGAAGCCATTCGCTCCCTCATATCTGTGCTAACTCTCCCAAGAAGCAAGTCACATACTGCCACCCCCTTGCCCTCTCCTCACATCCCTGTGCTTCTCCCTGAGATATTAAGAAACATAGTTATTATAGATTTATTTTAATAAACCTATGATAAGAAATATAAAACAGAAATCTGTTATTATAGATGTTGAAGGATTTGAATGCGCTGGTGAAGAATCAGTCAGTGGTGTCAAAGGTAAATGTAGAGATGGAGATATGGCTGATATTGATAGTAATGACGATATTCCAATCGTCACTGCTTTTGTAAGAGTAACAATGTGGAGGGATGTCTTCAACAAATGTGGCTCGATAATTATCAACCTGTTCAACTTTAAGTAGTTTATCTGCTGGCTTTTTCGTTGAAGATAGTTTATTCAGGTTTGCCAATATATTTGAGTGAACAATCTCCAGATGTGTGTCCTATCTGGATCTTGTCCAATCTGATTCTGAGACAAAAGTCGAACAGGTTCACGGATTGGAGCTATGGTTTTGGTATTTAGTTCCAAAAGTACAAATAGCAGAAAGGAGACTTAAATGTTATCCAGATGCGTAATGAACCCCTGCACTGTGGAATCATTCCTCCGATTCAGTCTAAAGCATGGGAGCCAAGCAGTGGTAAGGGCATCTGTGAGAATGTAAATAGCGCCATGTTTTGACAGTAGGGTGTTGGATGGTGAGGATCATCTTTGTTTTGTCAGGAGAAACTGGTCTGTGTTTTCACAGAAAGCAGCACATCCCAAACTCAACACCACCAAAGGACAACAGAATCTTCATTACTCCACGTCTTATGTAACAAATTGATCTAATTCCCAAAGAAATGTTTTGAACACATTTTAAAGTGCTGAAAACTTAGAATCAAGAATTACAAATGAAACTACGAGAGAGTTACTCTCTAATTTAATGGAATTTTGCCAGATCAGGAAGTGGATGAGCAAGACAGTGGTGATGTCACTGGACTAGTCATCCAGAGGCCCAGGCTAATGCTCTGGGGACATGGGTTCAAATCCCACCAGGGCAGCTGTTGGAATTTAAATACAATTCATAAATAAATCTTGAATACGAAGCTAGTCTCAGTAATGGTGACCATTTCAGTTCCAAAGAAGTCATATTGGACTCAAAAAATAAACTCTGTTTCTCTCTCCACAGATTGTTGTAAAAACCCATCTGGTTCACTAATGTCTTTTAGGGAAGGAAATCTGCCGTTCTTACTTGATCTGGCCGACATTGACTCCAGAGCCACAACAATTTGGTTGACTCTTAACTGCCCTCTGAAATGGCCAAGCAAGCCACTCAGTTATACCAAAGTTTGTCCGAAACATAGAACCATAGAATCCCCACAATGCAGTTGGAGGCCATTCAGCCCATCGAGTCTGCACTGACTCTCTGAAGGAGCATCCCACTCAGGCCCAATCCACGCACTAACCCCATAACCCCACACATTTACCATGGCTAATCCATCTACTCTACACTTCTTTGGACATTAAGGGGAAATTTAGCATGGCTATTCCATCCAACCTGCATATCTTTGGAGCGTGGGAGGAAACTGGAGCATCCAGAGGAAACCCACGCAGACACAGCGAGTATGTACAATCTCCACACAGACACACAGTCACCCAAGGCCAGAATCGAACCCGGATCTCTGGCACTGTGAGACAGCAGTGCGAATTACTGTGCTGTTCCTCAAATGGACTGCAATGGTTCAAGAAGGGGGCAATTAGGGATATGGCCATCGAATGCTGGCCTTGCAAGCGACACTCACATCCAAATTAAAATATTTAAAAAGTCAAATCATCTTTGAAAAACATTAGCGGCCAACCCATCTTAAAGCTAGATTCTACCAGTTTCAACAAAGGCAGTTTGGGAACCAGTGACCAATCCTTTCTCAGGAAATGATTTCATTGTTTAAGGAGTCTAAGAGGGTTTCTATTTTTAATCCATGTTGGAAAATCCGGCCGGTAAAAGGGAGGCATGTTTGTCATTTTACCGTTCTCCCACTTACGTCACCTGCTCCTTACCAAGTTAATAATGAATAGAATTGTACAAGCTTCACGTAATCATCATCCGAAGCACATTACTCTACATTTACATCCCACCTCTACATGTTGGCATGGTGTCATTCCATTTATTGCTGTCACAATAAATCACCGGTGAGCCAAACAGTCCGAAGCCGGAATCACATCGGAATTGGACAACTGAGCCACCTTCATGCACAGTGCGGCTTCCGTGTAGAATATTCCCAACATCTGGGCATCCAGGTGCTGTGATGAGACAAAGAGGAACATGCTTATTAATTGAACTGTCAACTAGTTTGAAGCTTATGTATAGCTGCATTGGGAGTTGGTTTAGCTCAGTTAGCTGGTTAGTAATGCAAGAGCAACGCCAACAGCGTGAGTTCAATTCCTGTACTGGCTGAGGTTATTCATGAAGGCCCTGCCTTCTCAACCTTGCCCCTTGCCTGAGATGTGGTGACCCTCAAGTTAAATCATCACCAGTCAGCTCTCCCCCTCAAAGGGGAGAGCGGCCTATGGTCACCTGGGACTAAGGCCGATTTTATGACTGGATGTCTTGGGACTAATTCCTTAAAGTGAAAGAATTAAAAGTCAAGGAAAGGATGGAGAAAGCTGGGATATAGAATGTTCCAAGGCGATGCCTGAGAAAGGATGTTAAGGGAGTGTGTAAAATTCTAATCATACTGACAATATAAAACCTGCATGATTGCAAGTTCAACTAAATGGAAAACTGATGTCAGAAATGTGCTTTTCACACAGAGAAGTGGATAATAACCAGTATTCTCCGGCTGTTCATGCCCCTCCACTGCTGCCAGCAAGAATGGAGAATTTAGCACTCAGCAACGGGAACGGATAATCCCAGCCGTGGGCGAGGTTGGAGAATTCCGGTCAATAAATCTGGAATCATTTATGAAGCAGCTGAAGATTTGGAATAATTGTATTGCCTTTAGGATGTTACCCTTTTTACAATTAATTCTGGATCAGTTTGAGGCCTTCACTAAAATACTCCACACGCAGAATCTCCTGAGGTCAGGCTGCATAGAATCATACAGTTCAGAAGGATGCCATTCAGCCCATCTAGTCTGTACCAACCACAGTCCTACCCAGGCCCTATCCCCATAACCTCATGCATTTATCCCAGCTAGTCCCCCTGACACTAAGGGGAAATTTAGCAAGGCCAATCCACCTAACCCGCACATCTTTGGACTATGGGAGAAAACTGGAGTACCCGGAGGAATGCCACGCAGACACGGGGAGAACATGCAAACTCCAGACAGTGACCCAAGCTGGGAATTGAACCCGGGTCCCTGGCACTGCGAGGCAACAGTGCTAACCACTGTGCTACCGTGCCATGGGTTTTCAGCTCACCCACACAGGACAGTTTTACCATTGACTGGTGGGATTTGAGCCTAGGACTCAGAGCATTGTCCTAGGCAAGTGGCTTACCAGTTCAGTCACCTATACCACGAGGCCACCGGAGGAAGTCAGACAGCATTTTAAAAAGCAGATTCTTGATTGAAGTATATAAGATCCTGAACGATATAGGCAAGGTGGACATGGAAATGATGTTTCCTCATGGGTGAATTCAGAACCATGGAGGCATTATTTTTAAATTAGGGAGCACCCTTTTAGGACAGAGATGAGGAAAATGTTTTTTCAGTCAGAGGGTTGTGAGACATTGGGACACTCTACCTCAGAAGGCAGTGGAGGCCGGGTCACTGGAATTTTTAAGGTGGAGGAAGATGGTTATTTGTTGGCCAAGGGGATCAGAGGTTGTTGGGGGGTAGATGGGAATGGGGAACTCAACACAAACAGATCAACCATGATCTTATTGAATGGCAGAACAGGTTCGAGGGGCCAAATGGCCTACTCCTGCTCCTATTTGGTATGTTAGTGTGCATGCATTTTCATATTCCATAATATTACAACTGAGTTCAATTATTCATCAAAAAGTATACAAAGTGTGCAATATTCATACCATATAATGGTCATATATTCAGATTCCTAACCTAACGAACTGACTCTAGGGAAGGCAGTGGCGTAGTGGTATTGTCACTGCATTGGTAATCCAGAGACTCAGGGTAAATGTTGAGAGTTATTGCTATTGAGAGGAATCATTTCTACTCACCAACACATACAGGGGGAGCCCTGGTCCACCGGCGAGATACACAGCTGCTGGTCGGAAACCCATAACGCTTAAATCCCGGATTACAAAAGAATGTGACATAAATCCCACCATAGCGGAAAAACAGACGGCCATTATTCAACTTGTGCAGTCCTGGACAACTGCTCAGGGCCAGACCTAGGAGGAGAACCAATTCACTGATCAGTCATCTATTTCTGACAGAGCAGAGTCCCATTCAGAGTGGTGTCAATAGCTGGATGACCATTCCAGCAACACTGTTCTCAATGGTCGGTTCACAGCTGGATAGTTTTGTGATTATAATAGTCTGGGAAACTTTCACTTTATGGCTGGCTATGAGGTGACCTCTGGATTCGCATCAAAACCTTTACATTATCCAGCTGAATGAATGAAGTCAGTTTGAAATCAGTAGGGAACTAGGATACAGCAATATATCAATAGATTATCAATGAATCCAATCAAAGTCTTTGTCTCTCTACAGTATGTGTTACACCTTAAAGAGGAACCACACCATCTTTTTTTAAACTTGAATCATTGCACACATTAGTGATTGAGATTAAAATCCTTCCCTTTCCCATTCAATCCTGAAGTCATCAAATATTTCATGTTTTAGGATATTTTGAACAGGAATAAAGCAAACCTAAAGTCAATACCAAGGAATGTTAGAGAAACAAACTCACACAGAATGGAAGAAAGAGCTAATTGCATTTATATAGTGCCTCAGGATATCCCACATGTTATTTATTGTCAATGAAGTCCTTTTGATGTGGAGTCACTTTGCAATATTGGCAACATGGTAGCTGGTTTGTGCAAGATCCCACAAACAGCAATATCAGAATGATCAGATAATCTGGTTTAGTAATAGAAGCATGGAATCCCTCCAGTGCAGGAGAAGGCCATTCCACCCATCAAGTCTGCACTGAATCTCCGACAGAACATCTTACCCAGGTCCACCCCCCACCCCGCACCCCCCCCCCACCCCGCACCCCCCCGCCCCCCCCCCCGGCATCCCCCCCCGCCCCCCCCCCACCCCCCCGCCCCCTCCCCCATCCCCCGCCCCCCTCCCCCACCCCCCCGCCCCCCTCCCCCACCCCCCCGCCCCCCTCCCCCACCCCCCCGCCCCCCTCCCCCGCCCCCCCCACCCCCCGCCCCCCCACCCCCCGCCCCCCATCCCCGCCCCCCGCACCCCCCGCCCCCCCACCCCCCACCCCCCGCCCCCCCCACCCCCCGCCCCCCCGCCCCTTCCCCGCCCCCCTCCCCGCCTCCCCCCCCCACCCCCCGCCCCCCCCACCCCCCCCCCACCCCGCCCCCCCCACCCCGCCCCCCCCACCCCCCGCCCCCCTCCCCCGCCCCCCCTCCCCCCCGCCCCGCCCCCTCCGCCCCGCCCCCACACCCCCGCCCCCGCCCCCCCCGCCCCGCCCCCCCGCCCCCGCCCGCCCCGCCCCCCCGCCCCCGCCCCCGCCCCCACCCCCCCCCGCCCCCCCCCCCCCCCCCCCGCCCCCGCCCCCAGGGAATCCAGGGAAATGCATGCATTTAAATTGAATTAATGAACTGCCCGCCCAACTTTATCAGCATTTCCCCCTTTACAACCATGTTCGCCGATCTGGAATCGCGCTGAAATGGACCTGCTGAATAAAAGTCTGAATCGGGCGCTTCAGCTGCTGAAGAGCCGTGTTCAGAGGTTCCAACGGATCTCTGACTCAGATCGGTGGTCGAGGTGGGGGAGGGGGCGGCGGGTTAGATCATTCTCTGGTGGGGGGGGTGGAATGAGGCCAGATCATTCTCAGAGTGGGGGGGGGGAGGGGGGGGCGGTGGCGGTGGGGATGTGGGGGGTGGAGGGAAGGGAGTGAGGCCAGATCATTCTCTGGTTTGGTGGGGAGGGTGGAAGGGAGTGAGGCCAGATCATTCTCTGATTTGGGGGGGAGGGTGGAAGGGAGTGAGGCCAGATCATTCTCGGGGAGGGTGGGGGGGAGTGAGGCCAGGTCATTGTCTGGTTTGGGGGGGGGGGCGGTGGGGAGGGAGGAGGAGGCAGGTCAGATGTTCCTCTGTGGGGGGGGGAAGGGGAGGGGGGGCAGTGAGGCTAGACCGTTCTTGGGGGGGTGGGGGTTGGGGGGGGGAGCCGGGTAAGATGTATCTCGGGTTAGGGGGGCAGAGGCCCGATCGCTCACTGGTGGGGCGGGGGGGGGGGCAGGGGGGTTCGCTGCCACTCTGCAGGCGATCGGTGGGGGGGGGAAGGGGGCAGAGAGTCGTGATCGGTCTGGGTGGCGGGTGGATGGGTGGATAAGGGGGACAATGATGTCTGTGGGGAGCCATCGCTCCCACTATTCGCTCCCACAACGCTTTCTCCACTTTCTGACACGGGCACGCTTTTTCAAACTTTTTTCCAACTGCGCATGCGCGGTTCAGAGCTCCGATCGTTTCGGGCGCAATAAGCCCCGCCCACAGCACAATTTGGACCCGCGTTTTTTTTTTCAGGGTGAGTGCGTATGGGGGCGTCTGAAAGCAGATTTTCAAGTCGGATCTGAATTGCACCCAGATTCAGCACTTGGAATCAAAATGGTAAAATCAGGCCCTTTATCGGAATGTACACAGCATTCGGGACAAGGCGGATGAATTGATAACATAAATAGAAGTAAATGATTATGGTAAAGATGATGTGGAGATGCCGGCATTGGACTGGGGTGAACACAGTAAGAGTTTTAACAACACCAGGTTAAAGTCCAACAGGTTTATTTGGTAGCAAATGCCATTAGCTTTCGGAGCACTGCCCCTTCGTCAGATGGAGTGGATATAGAACATAGAAAAAATACAGCACAAACAGGCCCTTCGGCCCACAAGTTGTGCCGGTCATGTCCTTACCTACCTAGGCTTATATATAGGCTTACCTATAACCCTCCATCCTATTAAGTCCCATGTACTCATCCAGAAGTCTCTTAAAAGACCCTATCGAGTTTGCCTCCACCACCACTGACGGCAGCCGATTCCACTCACCCACCACCCTCTGAGTGAAAAACTTACCCCTGACATCTCCTCTGTACCTACTCCCCAGCACCTTAAACCTGTGTCCTCTCGTAGCAGCCATTTCAGCCCTGGGAAAAAGCCTCCAAGAATCCACCCGATCTATACCTCTCAACATCTTATACACCTCTATCAGGTCACCTCTCACCCTTCGTCTCTCCAAGGAGAAAAGACCGAGCTCCCTCAGCCTATCCTCATAAGGCATGCCAACTAATCCAGGCAACATCCTTGTAAACCTTCTCTGCACCCTTTCAATCATTTCCACATCCCTCCTGTAATGAGGCGACCAGAACTGAGCACCAAGTGGGGTCTGACGAGGGTCTTATAAAGCTGCATCATTATCT